>NC_138905.1:2289292-2810378 GCF_965231255.1 Vanellus vanellus
GAAGGGAACAGATCAAAGCTGAACTCAGGAATCTTCACTCACCCGAGTATAAAGTCGGGAACGCGGCTGATGGAAACAAAGTGACCTGGGTGACTCACCTCCTCAGGGAAATCTTTTCGTTTGTATGCTTACTCGCACAGTTATTATTTATTTGTATTACGCTGAAAGGCATAGATGGGACTTGTTGAGTTGATCTGATATGACAGATTTTATACGCATAAACGTGGTACAGGTTCTTACAGAGCACCTCTCCCGATTTGCTATGGAAATACCAACTACTGCTGTTTTATAAGGGGAAGGAAAGGTTAATTTGGCTCTAAGCCTTTAGCTCTTTAGGATGGCAAATACCTGGCCAAACTCTCCACTTACATCCAGCTTCAGGGTTGATGGCCATATTTTGGGGGAGTGAGGAGTGAAGGATTGTCTAAGGTGTCCAAAGTCCTTACTATACTGCTCATACGGGATGATGAACTGGTTTTGATGGCTTGTATGACAAAGATTTGTTCTTTTTTAAAAAATAAAATCCATCCTTACTGTGCTCCTTCGGGAGCTTATCTCACATCCCTGCAAGTCAACCAACGGAGACATCTGTGCCCCAGTCCTCTGACTATTGGCAATGGGATTGGGTTCAATGTTTCTGAACTAACCCTTGAATTCTTTGGGCGTTTTTTTTTTTAGGACAAACACATACCTTAAAACAAATAATGCCTAATCCAAAGACCAAATACAACTGTACTCTTTCTGCTCACTGTAGCAGGCTGGAATTGGCCCAGGAAGATCTACCATCATCTGAAGAACACCTTTGTACTAAAAGCAGATAGGGAAGGAAAAATATCACTGGTGGAAATCATTCCCAGTGGAAAGAAAAAACATCCCATGGGCAAACCAAAACTGAAGAAGCCAATTAACACACAAAACAGTTTTGGGTTGTTTTTTTTTTTACATAGCAGTTTTAAAACAAAACATCAAGTTACCAACAATGAACCCATTTTGCAAGGATGTATTTTGAGTATATATATATATATATATCAAAAAAGATGGTCTCTTGAACTCTATTCCTAGAGAAAGAGAAAAAAGAAATAAAGAGGCTTTCTCATTTAGAAAAAAAAATCTCTGGAAAGGCAATCAGGATGAGACGAGCTCCTCTGAGGGCTATTAATACCATTCTCCATTTAAATGCTAATGTTAACCTATAACCCAAGGCCTGCATGCAAAAATTTTTTTCAAAAGATGGCCAGGTGAATTCAAAATTAAATTCTGATTTCCCTGAGAATGACTTGATCTCTTCTTAAGAGAAGGACCTTCAGAAGAACAGTGTGATGTTTCAGGATAAAGGATCTTACTTTAATTATTCCTTCATTATACAGCTGGGTGCCCACTCTGCAGCAGCGCAGACAGAAATAGATTCACAAGGTGAGAACTCAGGTCTGGGTGCTGACCTACCCAAAGGGGACAAAAAAATTCTGTACCGTATCTCCCTCCCTTTTAGGGGATTAGGGAGTCACTTCTATAGCACCCAAAAATATCTCAGGTACTCTAATAAGAAAGTCAAAAAGGTTAAGTATGAAGCATTTACAGACTGAATCTAGACAAAAACCACAAGACAGGACAACGAGCATGCAGGTGAAGAGGAAAAAAGACCAAAGCTGCAGTTATAAAGTCACTCAGTTTTGATTCATGTGGATCTTGGTGGAACCATTACATTTAAATATACAGAGGAGATGAGTGAGTGTGGGAAGGGAAGCCAGAGCAAGAAATGAGGTGACTTCAGTTCATGTAATGCAGAAGAAATCGATTTTCAGGACTGGCTTGACTGAGAAGAGAAACACATGGGGCTGTTCTGTCCATGGAGCACGAGACGTTGAGGTGGGGAAGGGGAAGAGATGAGGACGGAGCTGATGGTTACAGGGCGCCGGAGATGGGGCGGGAGAGGTGAGCTCTAGCATGTAGGATTTTGCAAAGCAAGTTCTGAAAACTTGAAATACCAAGCGAAGGAAAATCCACATAAACCAGCAATTACTGTAATTTCTACACCTCATGAAGACTGCAATGATGTTTGCATACACGCGTCAGTGATCAGCATTTTAAAGCAAGTGTCTGCAAGACGGATGCCGGCTCTTCTTCCACCTTGGGAGCTTATGATAACAAAATAGAAACGAGTGATGGAAGGTATCTGCTACAGCACATATCCACTCTCTAAACTGCTGCTCATCTTAAACTGCATCCTTCAAGTCCTCTATGCAGTTCCAACATGAAAACATACAAGAGAATATCACTACCCTCAGGACACTATTCCACAGGGGAACGTACATCCTGATCATGATTTCTCAAGATTTCTTTCTTGATTTTTAATTAACCTGGAGCAGTTTTGGGCAAAACAGTAGTCATACCCATTCTCTGCCTCCAGAAGAACCCAAAGTGCTTTAGGAATTCACACGGCTTTAGATGTCCACACCAGAGATGTCATTGCTGTGCTAGTCAACCTCAGCTCCTCTTCCAAACCATGCCAAGAAATGGACACCTCCCGGGGTGCGATGAACTGTGGAAGAGAAGCACCTATTTGTCTCCATGGACTGTGGAAGGAACCTAAAATTAGGCCAAAAGTGTCTACGTGCTGCTGTGATCTACATCTTCTCCAGATGCACCAGAGCCCACCTCATTCACAGCCTCTGGGAAGCTCCATCTCCGCACACTGCAACACACGGCACAATTTGGGGCAGGAGGCCCAGACAGCTCTGAGCTCTGTTACTACAGGAGGAGAGCGTCAAGAACATAAAAAGCACTTAAAAAGCTAGAATGTGCAAACACCCAAGATGCGAAATGGTTTGCGAAAGAAAATAAAACATGAGTAGAAGAAATAAAAGTGAATTTATAATATAATGGTGCTTCACGCTCCTGCGGTACCTCTGCAAATCACAGCCCTTAATAAATACTCAGGGCTGCGATGTAAGGATAGTATTAGCTTTTTTTTTACAGCTGGAAGAACTGAGATAAAAATTAAGTCATTTGTCCAAGGTGGAAAACAGTATCAGAGACTGGAAGCCCTCGCACCTTGATCAGCACCGTACACGCTTTTGGGACTGCAACGTACAGAACTCTGATCAGGGTACAGAGCCAGGCAAGAAAAGTAGGTGTATTTATTAAAAAGGGTGTAAGTACAGCCTCTTAATTAAAGACAACCAGATTAGAAAACCCAATTACTTTCCTTCTTAAAACTTAAACCACACCGACAGCGTACAAAACACTATAGACAAATCAGCTCACTCACGCGTTGGCCTCGATGCAGATTAAGCGGCTTTGTTTTAACGGCTAGTTTTGGGAAAAAAAAAACAAACAAAACCCAGGCAACACCTTTGGGTGCTACGTGCATCCCTGCGTCACTGCAGCATTTGGTTTTCTCTCTACTGCAAATCTTTTTGTAGAACACAGATGATAAATCACCTGTAAAACGCGGAGGTAATTAGCAAGGGAAAAGGTAAGGTACGTGCAGGACTTGGCTACTCTTCCAAAAGATCTCTCCTTTTCTCACTCCACCTTTTCATCCCGATACCGGCTCAGCTCTACCTTTCTTATTAATATTTCCTTCTTATTTCCTTTTCCCTTCCCCCCGTGGTTTGTCACTCCTGACTCGGCCAACGTTGCCCTGCTGGGAACGCGAGATGCCTGGGGAATCTCTGTGCGTCCGGCGGCGGCATCACGGCGGGGACCCCGTGCACGTGGCGTTTCGAAACCGTTCCCCCAACAGCTCCAACCACCCTGGCACCGTGCAGCGATACACTGTAATTACACGGCTTTTCAAAGGATGGATAAATCCATTAAACCCCATTAAATAATTTTTCAAAAACAATGTCTCAGACACTCCGTGTAGCTCCATGCCGGCTGCTATAATGAAGGATGGAATTTCTCGCTCTCCAAATGGAACTTTATAGGGTATTAAATAAGCACCCTCAGCACTTATCTAAATCTTTAATTAGTTCTATAATATACTGATGATATCAAGGCTAATTAAATTTATACAGATAAAGAGCAATGAAATTCTAACCAAGTGAGCTGGAAAGTACATATTAAATAGTAAATTTAATGGTTCAAGCAGATAAATGCAATTTTATATAAAAACATTAAATTCAATTTACATGTTGTATTAAAATTGATTTTGAGTGTGCAAATGATTGGAAAAAATCTTTTTAATATATCAGTAAAAGTGCTAATCCGGCCTGTTTAAATATCAGTTATTAATGCCAGCATTTGCAAATAAGCCACACACATTTGCATTTTTACTGCATATAGTAAAAAGAAAAAAATTATCTATACCATATGCCAGTTTATAAAGAATATTAAGCAATTTTTCCCCTTGCCTCATGCATAAATGAGAGGAAACGTGGAAATGAATGTAGCCCGAAAGGAGAGAGAGTCAGCAGTTCGATGGAAAGTACTGCAAAGATTGCTCCAGTCAGCAAAAAATAACACAATTTTAGGTACCCTTTGGGAACAACAATTACTGTGGAAAAACCCCCCAGCTTTATTTAGGATCAAGTGGCTTGGAACTGGATACAAAACCCCAACGGTGTAATTGGGGAGATGCTCAGTGGTGCAAGTTTGCTGATTTTTAACAAAACCAGGAATGTTTGGGAGCTACCGATGGGTGAAGGACACGTCTGATGGGATCTGCTTGCTAAGGGGCGGAACAGGCTGCAACACGTGAACGGCGGTAGGAAATGACAAGGTCCATCAAGTCAACGTCTGGCTGTAGAAGGTGGTGGTCAGGCCTCGGGGCTTCAAAGGAGGTTTGAACCACTTGCTGGAGTCAGGCAGACAGCCCCAAATCCTTGAAAACTCTAGTTTGTGGTTTTTTTTCTGGCTACCTTTGTTCATTCGGTTTGAACACTGCAGTGGTTTCAGTAACTAGGGGACTGAGATTTTTTTGTGGACATGCTGACACCAAATTTAGTTTGTTATAATTTTTTTGTTGAACACGTTGCTGTTTGTCATGGAAGAGCCCATTATTGGAATCACTTGCCCCATGGCACTATCGTTTCTTCTGGTAGTACTGTCCAGCGTCATTACCTTGTGCCAGCCTAGAAACCTCTGAGGTCAGGGAAATGACCTACAGACCCCTGCTTGCTCAAGACCAATCCAAACCAGGAGGAAAACAGAATGGTGCAGCAGCCTCAATCCCTACCCACTGGCTCATCTTTATCAGTTACCACCACCACCAAGACCTCAAGGGGATTGATTGCCAGGATCTCCTAGCTATGAATGGAGTATAAATGGGGCAAAGTCACTTCATTCTACACTAAAATAGATAGTTATATTGGGTTGAAATGCCCTGTGGAGGTTGTTTATTATAAAGAAACCAGGCAGCCGGGAGGGATTCAATGCCAAATTTTTAGATGACTGAAAGTAGGGGACATCAACATAGACCTATGGGTCTCCTGGATGAAGGAGTTAACGCTTAAGAGCTTCAACACTCTCCTCCGTGCGTTCTCTGTTGGCCACTGGCCAGATGAACATTTCTTCACACCTAATATGCCAGTTCTCAATACTTCTCCTGATGCTTAGAAACCTTCAGATTTGCAGACTGGAGGTATTTATGGCCAGCTGCTACTCGTTTGCTCTTGCAGCAGTATTTTTGGTTGAAATTGCTTTTCCCTCTCTAACATACTTAGGGCAAAAGACGTATTTACAGAGGGAAGCCATCGCCTCTCTAAGGTATTGTTGTAGTAGGCAACGCAAGAAGGCTACTTTTTATTCCTCCTTTTGAAAAACACCGCTCCTGAAAGAACATTCACCCAAGCCAGAGCAAGTATTGACACTGCTGTGTGCAGTACAACTGTGGCCTCTTCTGGCCATTCTTGGTGAAATTTTAGCTCCAATGATCTCAACTTTTTGAGCCAATGGATCCGCACTATGATATTTTTTTTTGCCAGACAACACAAACCCTTAGCATTTTAAATTAAAAACATTATCAAGGCAATGTCAGCGTAGGGTAAGACCCACAGCCATAGATGTGGTTTCTATCTCCACTCTCCACTGCACGGAAAAGCCAGGTCTGGTGGTCTTACTGACGGAGTATCTCGGAAATGCATCCCTTCGCTCACTGCCCCTTATGTACAGGCTGCAAACCCCACAGAGATTCCACTGCAGCGCGACAGTGGCTCCTTGGGAACAAACTGGTCCCTACAGAGTGAGAAGAGGATCCCAGCGCTGCTTCTAAACCGATGGAGTGGTTCATAGCCATGAAAAGCAGAGTAATTGCTCTGAACTGCTATTTTTATCTCATTCCAGAAACGCATCCTCTAACTGTGCAAAACCTCCAGATGATCAACAAGACCTCCGCTGTGAGAACTGAACATGTAGGTTTTTGTATTAATTTGTTAACCTCCTCTTTCAGCTCCCATCTGTCCATCTCAAAGCACTTTAGAGACACCGTGTACGCAACTTCTCCCTTTTTCTCAAAAGGCTGCTTCGCAGTTGAGAAAATGAAGGTCTGTTGAGTTTAAGGGGTGAGAGTGAAGTCCTTCATATGTGCAAAGGGATGGCTACAACCCGGGACCAGCCATCCCTGTGCTGATGCTCACCTGGTAACCTCCCAGGGCCAGCTTCCCTGCTGGTGTCCCCCTTTGAACCCCCTCCAGGGACAAAAAGCACATTTTCCCGACGATTCTTTGAATCTGCACATTTGCACGCTACAAGTGAAGGAAGAATGAATTTCACAGAGCGCACCAAACAGTTAACAGATGGCAAAAAATTACAATCATTTACTGAGTTGCGTTGGGCTTAAGAAAACAACCTGGAATATGAAGGCACTGAATCTTATTAAAAAAGACATATTTTACATTTTGCTTCTTCATAATACAAGCTGTTCTTCATGAAAGCATAAAACTTGCTATTATTTGCACCTCTTCTCTTCTTCTCTTTGTTTTTGCATACATGCCAATGTGGAACACATATCTGATATATGACTTCCGTAGGCACTTGAGAGACTGACTCCAGGCTTTAGATGTTAATGCACTTAGGTGATGTGAGATGTCATCTGAATTTTATATCTTTTCCATATTATTTGATCTCAGATCTGGAATACAAATTGTAAAATACAAGGCAAGCTTTACGGCCTTCCATAAAATCCCAGTTAGAGATTACACACTGCAGACCATTTCCTGAAAGCGATACGCATCTGTATATGTTGACATCACATGTATATATTCAAAAGCAGTGGTCTGGATTTAATTATTTTAATATTTTCTTAAAATACAAGAATCGAGGTTTTTTTTTTATCTTTACCTTAGCTAATGGATTTCTTTTGGCTACGAAGCCCAGGTTCATTACGGAACAGATTTAATTGCTACATCAGAGTTTGTGTGTTGATATTCTACATCTGATGTGCGAAAGTTCAGGGACGCCAATCAGGCATGGTGCAGATGCCACTCTGCAAAATGTTCTCAGACAGTCTCCATCTGTCAGATATGGTAATACTTGCGCTCCATCAATAATTCACCTCCTTAACTCCATGTTTCCTGCATTTGAGTCAGAATTTTTAATGTCAGCCTCACCAGAGGATCTACCTTGGACAGACAGGAGTTGCCTGATCTGCATTCCCCATTCACACTGTGGTTTTGTGCCCTGGAGCCAGGTGCCTTCTGCAGTTAAGAATCATCTCTCAGTTTACTTAGTTTTTTACCGATTTAGCTGCAAAAATCACGGCTTCCCCTTTGGGTCAGCATCCAAAGATGGAGATCGGAGGGCAATGAGTGGCCAGCAGGGTGAGGGGGGGATTGTGCCCCTCTGCGGCGCTCTGCTCTGGGGAGACCCCCCTGCAGTGCTGCCTCCAGCTCGGGGGCCTCAGCACAGGAGAGACATGGACCTGCTGGAGCGAGGCCAGAGGAGGCCACCGAGATACTGGGAGGGCTGGAGCCCCTCTGCTGGGAGGGCAGGCTGGGAGAGTTGGGGGGAGTTCAGCCTGGAGAAGAGAAGGCTCCAGGGAGACCTTAGAGCCCCTTCCAGTCCCGAAAGGGGCTCCAGGAGAGCTGGGGAGGGACTTTTTTATCAGGGCCTAAGGACAAGGGGCAATGGCTTTAAACTAAAAGAGGGAAGATTCAGACCAGATATAAAGAAGAAATTTTTTCACTGCAGGTGGTGAGACACTGGCCCAGGTTGCCCAGAGCAGTGGTAGATGCCCCATCCCTGGAAACATTCCATGCCAGGTTGGATGGGGCTCTGACCGACCTGATCTAGTTGAAGATGTCCCTGCCCACGGCAGGGGGGTTGGACTAGATGACCTCTGAAGTTCCCTTCCAACCCAAACCATTCTATGATTCTAATTATGCCAATCACACCTTAGTATCCAAAATCCAACTCAGATGGACCACACCTTTCCTGGGAAATCTCATGGTGAAAAACACTGGAGTGGCTGAACACCTAAAATTGAATGCTACTGCATGAGGTTGAGGAAGGATGAATGGTGGGGAGTGGGAAAGCGGATGATGTAGTCATGGGTCAGAAACTGTTGAACGGCAACTTGTCCCCATGCCAGGCAACTGGCTCCAAAGAGCCTGCAAGAATTTGGTTAGATTCCAGAGCCAGGAGACAGGCCCAATGGTGGTCTCCTCTCTGTGTCAGGCTGTGGCTCCTTTGGGTACTCATCAGTGGTCTCTCACTCTAGAGGAAAGCAGTGTGGAAATCCATAGGAAATCAGTTGGAAGCGAGAATATTTCCTAGCAGGAGGGCAAATTACTGCCCTAATCATCAATGCTTTAGCACCAGCGAGAAAGAATGGTTCCCAGGTGCTCCAGTTAGCAAAGACCTTTGTGTCAGCCCCAGCTCTCAGTATTTGAAATGCGGAATGACAATCTTCGAACTTTTCTTTGGCCAAGTCAGATGCAGCAAGTGACAAAGGAAAAAAAATCCTGATGATACCATGCGACACTTACGAGTTTTGCAAATCCCGTCGGCCAATAATGACCCATCACCTGGAATGACCTGCCCATCCTCAGGCACCAATCTTCATCAGGTGGAACGAAACTACTGGTTGCACAATGCAGCTGGTGGAAATCCTTTAGGGACACTGATAAGGACATGTGGCTTGGCAAGAGAAGGAATCGCGACTAGCCTTAAGTTGGCCAAGAACTCCAAAACAAACTAAAAGTGAATGAATTAAGTATCTTTCTGGTTAGAGAGTAATTAACTGTAGAGGGAAATGGAGGAACGTATCTCAGTCTGCCTAAACACAGGTGTCTAGCACAACCATTTCAGATGGGGTTTGGGTCTCCTGTAACCCCTGTGTCACACCCGCCAGCCCGCCTCACATACCTATGCTATCCGGGGTCTTTCAAATGGCACTATATTTAGGAAAGTGAATCACGTCTGTAGCAAGTCACTGGTAAACGTGGGAACAGAGACTGCTCCAGGTAGGGTCACAGAGTTGCTCAAGCCAGCTTTTAAGCAGCAGAAGCAATTCAGCCACTTTAGCATGTCATTCTGCTTCTCGGAGACGGACTAACCCTGAGCAAAGGCCACGCTGAGCTAGCACCATGGAGGGCACAGCCAACCGAAGGTTCTTGTGCTCGTGCATGTGATGAGCGTGTTTGTTGGAATGGCTGCTGGCTGCCGGTATCCTGGGCTCTGCTCCTCCCTGCACTGGAAGACAAGCACCCAGGGAGCTGCCATGCGATGCAGGAGTGGTTGTACCAGGCCACACCATGGCCCACCCAAAGTCCATGTCTTGGTGTCCCACTCTGACTGTGGCCAACAGCTTCTGCCCAGAGAGGAGCAGGTCAGTGATGTTTCTCTAGATCACCATCCCAGCTACTGGGCACTCACTGAGCCAGAGGGATGCCTCTGAGACACCCTGAGAAGTGCTCTTACCTCCACGGGTACGTGCTACACATCTTGGGGCTCCTGCTTGTGGAGAGATTTCTATATGTGGCTAAAAGGAGCTGGAAGATTGGCCAACTCTGCTGTATGGTTCCTGGGCTATACCTGCCCTGGACCCTACTGTTGAAATACCTAATGCTATGTCATGGCTTGACCCTGTTGGTCCTCTCAGTTGTGCTCTTTTTGTCCTTTGCTCATCTTCCCTCTTCTCTCATATATTCTAGAAGGAACTGGCCTAGGGCCATTGCTACCCCCTGCTCCTCTCTCCTGTCCTCAACCGTGACCTTGAAAACACCCTTCCCAGAACTGGCCACGTCCTCACCGGTCCCCCTTGTGTCCCAGCACTGACATTTTACACCCTACCAGCCGTGTCCTGCTGTTCCTACATCCTCCAAGTGAAACATTTCTGATTCCCGGATGCCATTGCATCGCTAGGATGAGCCGCTCCCCGGCTCAAATCTAACTAAGAGAGAGACCTCTGCAAAAGATATGACTTTAGTGCATGGAAAAGTGATGAGCAGCGACTCTTAGAAACGTATCACGCGGCATCAATATCTGTTATTTCCTAGCAGATTACCGGGTATGAAGCATTGCAGTTTCTAATGAGATCTGACTGACAGGGTAAACCAATCTGCTACTTAAGGACTCGCATGTGTCTTTCTATCTGTGGGGCTTGTGCTGGAAAGATGCAGCCTACTGTGAAAAAGGCAGGACATTTTTCTAATTGCTTCCATTTGCAGGCTGGAGCTAGGCAATAGAGATGCATTTCAAGCTGACAATCCAATATTTACCTTTATTTCAGCTGCAGACAAATGCCTGGGACGGTTGTTCTTCACACACTGATGGTTCCCCCCTTTTCTCTGCAATTTTTTGTGTGTCACACCAACTACCCTTCTTAAAAAATCTGTCCTTCCCTCTAACAGCTCTGTTTGCTGTGCGTTTAAGCAGAAGCTCCCAGCAGATTCCCACACCTTCGGCATATGAGCTCAGCACACCAGCTCACCTTTAAGCACGGGAGCAGAAAGCAATTTTGAGATCAAACAGCAGCCCCAAGAAGGTTATGTGAGAGCTCAGAGATGGAGTTCACATTCACATACACTTACGGGGACATCTATTCCCGTGGGATGACTCCGGAGGTTTGTTCAGGCTCAACAGAGAGCCTGGGGCTAAGTTGTGACCTTGCTTGAACAGTGTCCACCAAGGCAGTCCAAGGCTAGAGCACAGAGACACCTCAAACCACAACTATCTCCATGATGTTATTTGACCCTTTAGGAACTGTAAGACATAACTGTAGATTTGCTTGTTACATCCCCATCTGGTTGGCAATTTAAACAGCATTTAAATGGCCTCGCTAGAATCATCGAATCACAGAATGGTTTGGGTTGGAAGGGACCTTTAAAGGCCATCTAGTTCCAACCTCTCTGCCATGGGCAGGGACATCTTCAACTAGACCAGGTTGGTCAAAGCCCCCTCCAACCTGGCCTTGAACACCTCCAGGGATGGGGCATCTACCACCGCTCTGGGCAACCTGGGTCAATGTCTCACCACCCTCACAGGAAAGAATTTCTTCCTAATATCTAATCTAAATCTCTCTTTCAGTTTAAAACTGTTCCCCTCATCCCATGGCTCCACTCCCTGATCGAGAGTCCCTCCCCAGCTTTCCTGGAGCCCCTTTAGGGACTGGAAGAGGCTCTAAGGTCTCCCTGGCGCCTTCTCCTTCTCTTCTCCAGGCTGAACAACCCCAACTCTCCCAGCCTGTCCTCCCAGCAGAGGGGCTCCAGCCCTCGCAGCATTTTTGTGATCCTCCCATCCCTTCCACCTCTCCTTGGCAAAGCCTCCCTGTAGCACCAGCCAGCTCTCATGGCTCACAGGTAAGCATGGAGGATCTTGCTCCAAAGGGAGCAGACGATCCATAAAATCCCATTCCTTGTGCTGGTAGGTGCCATTTTGCTGCTGTAGAGGGAAAAAACCCACAAACCTTAACTAAAAGCAAAACCGGGTTCCCTCTTCTTCTTCCTCACTTCTCCCTGGACAGCAATCACTTGCAAAACAGTAATGATCACAGAAAATAATTAAAGACTGAATTACAATTTAAATACATAAGGCAATCCAGCTAGAGATGTTATTGCACATCCATGGGTTCAAAAACATGGTCGTGGCCTCCCACAAGGGCAGAGAGAACCTCCGACACTCTTCTCGAGCTCTGCATGGTACACAGGCCCTGGGGTAAAATGTCCTTCTCCATCCCTCCTCCAGGCTCTTTCTAACACAGAAATCTGCCACCAACTCTCCTGATCTCTGCTGGCCCACTGAATTCCTGGAGGGAGAGCTGCAGGCAAAGCTTTACATGCCCATGCCTCCTTTTTGGCCATTCTGTTTGTTTTTTTGAATTAGAAACCAGCACGCGTTGGCTCTGCAGGAGAGCCAAGCTGCTCCACCAGCTGCATCCATAGAGGTGGCAGCCACACCAACCCAACGACAGCCATTCACCACCAACACACGAGCTGGGACATGATGAGTGTCACCAGGAGACACCAGTGGGACGTGCTGAGGCACTGCAGGAACGGAGAAGGCTGCGACCCTTAACAGGGGACAGATGAGGACCTTGCTTTCCATTTAGGCACTATTCTGCCTGTTCAAAATCAATTTTTGCCCCTTGGAATCATGAAGGTCTTCCTTTTTCTGGATCTCTCACAGGCCCCTTAGGAGACCCGGCGTCTGTCATGATATTTAGGATCCATTTCAGGGTTGTAACCTTTTAGTAAGATCATGACTACCAACCATTCATCTTCCATGCTTGCGTGGCCTGCGTGCCTTCACACCCCAGCTGCTGTGTCTCCAACCAGCACCACGGAGGTCTTTCAGATTTCAATCTGCTGTGCTCGGCAGTGCCAAATGCCAAAAATACACCACCTGTTTCAGGAGGGATGCTGTAAAAGGAGTATTTTCACTCTACCTTTAATAAGTCTGCTCAGATCACCATTGCCATCCCCGCACGTTGCTGTCTCAGTGTCCCCAGTGCACTCATGTTCGCAGCCCAACATCTTGTGTGATGCTTGATGTGATTTGACATCCCTGTTGGAACGGGTCCAGAGGAAGGGCGCAAAGATGATCTGAGGGCTGGAGCACCCCTCCTATGAGGACAGGCTGAGAGAGCTGGGGTCGTCAGCCTGGAGAAGAGAAGGCTCCGGGGAGACCTCAGAGCCCCTTCTAGTACCTAAAGGAGCTACAGGAGAGCTGGGGAGGGACATTTTACAAGGGCATGATAGTGATAGGATGAGGGGGAATGGCTTCAAACTGGAAGAGGGGAGATTTAGATTAGGTATTAGGAAGAAATTCTTTCTTGTGCGGGTGGTGAGCCCCTGGCGCAGGTTGCCCAGAGAAGCTGTGGCTGCCCCATCCCTGGAGGTGTTCAAGGCCGGGTTGGACGGGGCTGGGAGCGACCTGGGCTGGGGGGAGGTGTCCCTGCCCAGGGCAGGGGGGTTGGAGCTACGTGAGCTTTAAGGTCTCTTCCAACCTAAACCCATTCTATGATTCTATGATTTCCACGGCTATGGAAGTGCAGAGGACCAAGTGAAGGCAGGAGAAGGTGCTTGGACTCGACTGAGAGAAGAGGATTGCTAAAAGGTTCCTATGGCATTTTTAAAGCAAGCAAACAAATAAAGCTGCTTTCTACGCACACAGAAGCCCGCTTAACCCCTTTCATGGCTAAAGCCAGTGGTGTATCACGTGTGTTTTATGCTTGACGTGGACTTGGAAATGAGCTTTCGCATTCACCTTCATATTTCTATGGGACAAGACAGGCTGCATTAACCTAAGCAGTTTCTGGACACTGTGGTGGGACTGCGGTTTTGGTCTCCTGACCCAGACTGAGACCTGGTGTGCAGATTGTGCAGCCTGGGGAGCTGCTGGGAAAGCCCTCTGGCCTCTTTCCAGCCCACTTATTTCATGTTTCATGAAAAAATCAAAGTGCAAGGAGAGGCTGAAGCCGTAGAAACGGGGCAAATTCCTTGGCCCACCCATTGAGCCCACACCACACCATCGCTGACAACATACAGCTTAAGTTTTGCTCCGCATTTTCGCTCTGCTCACCCACACACCAAACAATTCTGTGTAGTCAAATGAAGCAAACGTTGACGAGTACTCTGTTATTTGCAAGAACCACCACCAAGGTGACAGAGTGAATACCAGGGCTCACGCCCACGGGACGTGCTTTCAAAACCTGGTCTGCCAAGAAAACCAACACCCACCCTACGTCCTGCAGACCTGGAGAAACAAAACCATCCGATTCCAGCTGGACAGCCAGAGTTTCCTAAACTCAGACCTTATATTAAAGCAACTGCAGTTCTACACGTAACCGGTCAGTGGCTAAGCATGGTCACAGAGGGCAAAGTCACTACAGGCAGAAATTATGAAGCAAAACTTCTAACAAGAAAAATCCCTTCCCTTTAATTACCATTAGCAATGCAGCATGACAGAGAGAGATAAACACACACGCACCTACACAAATAAGGAGCTTGGGAACACAAAGTAATTACTTTGATTTCCCCCCCCCCCCACCCACCGACATTCAAAACTTATTAGTCTCAAGAAAGCACATATCAGCAAAAGACTGTCACCTCAGGGATAAATGGGGAATTTGTTTGTAATTCATTTCTAGGAGAATATATCCTGACGTTGTTAATGCAGAGTAGGAACGTGCTCTGGCCAAGTCTAACCGCCAAAAACACTTCTTAAAAAACGTCTATTCACATCTTCCCGAGCTTGTTTCCCTGGAAATGTGAACGCTGGTTTCTGCTGGCTGAGAAGTTCACCTCCATTGATTGCTTCACTAACGCACCAAGAACCAAGCAAAGAAAGTCAATGAAGCCTCTCAGTTTTTCAGTCCATTTCCAGTTTAGGAAAATTGAATTAATCTCTTTACTCAGCGCAACTCAGACATCCACATTCAGGCAATGAAAATCATTACAGAGGCCACTAAAACCTATATCTTTAAAGGTTACAGTGCGAAGATTAAAAGCGCCTTCGGGAAGAACTGAAATGGCCGATCAAAATAAAACCGTTGAGTCAACAGTGGGAAGCTTGGGCAGCACCGGTGCCTTCCAGTACCGACTGGTATTTTAAGATGCTTCCTCTGCTATATGGAGCGATACCAGGCAAGAGCGGATGCTATGTGATTTCACACACCACAGCGTGTTCGGACATTAGGGACGTTAGGACCTGCCAAATGAATTCAGCCCCATAATCCAGTTAATACGGGGCTGCTCCTGGGTGTAGAAACCTACCGAGGGGGCTTACGGATTGATCTGCCCACCTGCAAAGTCACCTCCTGACCTCAGACAGCCGAGGAGAAGCTCGTCTTACCTAGTGATAGACGTCTGCCCCGGATAATTCCACCTGAGCAGGTCACCTCTGCTCCCCGATCCTCGTGAGAAAGCAACAGGCACTCCTAGGAGGCCCTTCATCTCATTTCAAAGAAAATTTAAACCAATTCAGAAAATCGCACTCGAAGCGTGCTCACTTCTCGCTGCTTGCTGTAAAGGGAACCGAGGGCAATCAGCTCCGATGGAGACGTGACTGTGGCCGACCTCTAGTTATAGAGAGAGTATTCATCGGTTCAAGGGGTCAATGCATATATCTGAAACTCAGACTTAAATACTTGGGTGGACTTGCGTGCGTGTTCTTTGGGCTGCCACGGCCCACGCGTCTGCGGAATGCCTGGTCTGTTTTAATTACAAAGCCAACAAAATCCCCTCCTTGAGGAATTTATAATCCATGCAGTCACCAAAGGAAAGGCAGTGACGTGCTCTGTCATTACCCGGTGGTTCAGCCACTTTCTTTCCATCTTCATGTGCTCAAGTGCTCTCATTACGTGAAAATTACTTAAGGACAAACACGAGAAATGTCATCCCCCAAGAGTCAGGCTCTTTGCTTCCGAACATCTGGTATATCACCGTTAGGGCATTTTGGAGGTTTTTTTTTTCCTAATGCGGAGAATCAGCAGCAGGCAAGGCATTTCCCAGATACATGCCACGAATAAGAAACCTCCTACTCAGCAAACCTGAGAACTAAAGTTGTCCATCCTCGGGCTGGAGTGGTGCCAAATGGCCCAAAGATGGTGTGGGAAAGAGCACTGACTTCTGCACAAGGACGTGTTCGCTCCTCCTGCCTCCCCTCTGCTCCTACCTCGAGCAATTCCCTTCTTCCCCCATGATGTCTGATCCTAATTTAAGATAAACTTCCATTTTCAGGAACATTATCATTTCAGAGCCTTACAGCTCATTTCCTCGTTTGTTCCCTCTCCTTCAGTTGTGCCAACGCAGCTGTTTGCAAGGCCCGCCGTGAACCAGACTGGGGAGCTGATCCTGCCAAAAAAAAAGAGAAAAAGCAGATGCAAACCCCAAAACGTTGCCCTTCTCCCTAAGCTGGATCATTTCCCCGCTCTAATTTACTGCGGCGCATCAGGGCTCGCTGGGCAGAGAACGAGAAGAGGAAGGTGGTATTGGCCGCGGTGTCGGCATCGCGGGGGTATATGCAAGCGCAATCACAAATTCGCACCGAGCCTTCAGAGCTGGATGCTGCTTTCCTCCTCTACGATGGTGCGCTGTAAAGAGCTGCTGATCTTTTGTTGTGTACTGCCGACGCATTTGGCATAGCAAATAAAATACAGTCTGTTTTGGGGGTTGTTTTGCAGATGAGGCAGATAAAGCACCAAGTGCTGTTCTGGGGAGTATTCCAAACCTGCACAAACCAGAGGCATTTGGATCAACTCACATCGGATGTCCATCAGGATGGACCAAAGATGGGAGAAACAAAGTCTTTCCAGCAGCTGATCTAACCGATCTACTTTGGGTGTATTGACCCTGCAGAAGGGGAGAGGGCTGAAAGGACCCAGGTGACCCAAGACTGGCCAGAGCACAGCCCTCATACAGATAATCCTGGGAATAAATTTACCGTCTGCAGTCACTGACAGTGAATTAAAAGGAATTTTAAGCCTTCCGACTTCAAGAGAGAGACTTCAGCCAGAGATACAATAAAGATCCCATCTCCAAACGTGCCAGGACACATCAGGCTTCACAAAGAAGTCTGGTTTTGTGGCAAAGAAGAAATAACTGGAGGGGATGGTCATGGCTCAGCAAGAAGAATGCAATTCCTGGCATGGTGAAGGCTTCCCTTCCCAAAATGACAAACCTGGGACATCAAGAGATGGCTTCTGAGTCCTGGGGAAACACGGGATTCAGAGCACGGGTCCTCCTCGCCCTGGCGAGATGACCTCAGAACCATTTTCAGGCGTGAATGTGTTGCCTTTCTTGTAGATCTTGGCACCGTAGGCCAGTGATTCAAAGACCGGCCGAACTCCTCTCTAAAACACTCAGGGTCGTAAAGCTTAGAACTGAATTTCACCAACCTCTTATCCTGGCAAAACGAGGAAGGGACAAGGAAAGCTTTTTCGTTCCCGGAACTGCAAGGAGATTGGGTGCGTGCATGCACGAGACTGAAAACAGCCAATCTTGGCACAGATGGGGTAAGTAGAAACGCTTGACCTGTGGTGAACTGGGACCCATCTGAGATCTCCAGTCTTGGGTGTCAATGTGAGCTAGCCGGGAATACTGCATTTTCCAGTGTGGTCTCCATAAATATCCATAAAGCTTCTGAGCTGGTCAGAAGAACCGAAACCTTTTCCAACACACGAGTGGTTGGTGGAGCTCGGTGTGGGGGTACGCTGATCTCTAACACGTGTTGAGTGAATCTCTTGACAGAAGACCAGATTCTCAGCGTTGCTCTTACTTCAGCAGCTCAACGAGCATTTTGGTTTCTCCTCACTCTCTTGTGACCGACCAGATGAACTGCGTGGCCAGCTATGCGGTACTTCCCTGTGCACCTCCACGGAGGATAGAAGAACAGCGATTTGGGTTTCCCCAGATCAGTCACGTTTTCCAAAAACCCCTCTCGTTTCTGTGTGGAGGAGCTGGGCGGCTCCAGCAAAAGACATGGCCACACTACAGCTTCCAGAAGCTCACTCAGGACTGCAGAAGCTGAAAGTTTGGGAAGTGTCAAGCAGGCTCCTTGCTGTAAACGTCCTGTAATGCGGAGAGCAGTCAGAAACCCCAGGAAGCGCTCTATGAAGTGTTGTGAAGGCATAAATTGGTGTCCTACTAAAACTCAGAGCAGCTGCAGATTTAACTGGAAATTAAACTACACGGATGGGTGATTTGTTCCAGCATAGTTTTAATGAGTCTGTAACAGGGCGGCTGTTTGGGATGCACGGGGCATCACCCGGCAGTACCCGTCTGGTGAAGGACCATAGGGGGACACAGTCTCTGATCCCCCAAAGCACACCGGGGAAGCAAAAAGAGGAAGGGGAGGGGAGGGACATCAAGCTGAGAGGTGGTTTTTAATCCTCTGTGGTTGGGATTTTTGGTTAATGCAGTGAAACCACTAATTACAGCTAATTAAACCTGCACTGAGATCAAAGCTCAGCGGAAACTACAGGGGGGAGAAAACAAGAGAGAAAAGAAAGGAGAAGAAAATACGGATTTTGTTGTAACCAAGTCCTTAATTGAAAACTAAAGCAGCTTTGTTAATTAAAAGCAGCAAAAACAAAATGAGGGCATGCTCCACAGATACACAACATGAGTCCAGCACCGTGATGGAGATAACACGTCTTTCCCACGCTGTCAGCAAAGAGAAGATTTTCTTCCAGAACCTGTTCTGCTTCTGGCTCCTCCATAGGGAAGGGTCTTCCTAGGATCCATACTGATCCATCGGTGACTTTGACCTTCCACAGCACCGAGCACCTCGGGCTGTAAAGCGGAGGGAGAGGAATTCCTCCAGACAAACACATTTACAGTTTTTATGAACAAGTAAGAGTTTTTCCCACCAACACCAAGACAAGAGGAGATGGGTCAGTGACCAGCACCTCTAGACCAGGGTACCAAAAAACCCCACTGGTAGCTGACTGCAAAAGGAAGGGGTTCAATCTGTAGGGTTGTCCAGCCCTGACGAGACGTTATAGATATATGTGTGACAGCCACCCGCTGGCCCTGACGTGCAGAGAACATTGCGCATGTGTTGATATTTCACCCCCAATCTTGACACCCATCCATAGCTACCGCACATTTGGAGACTGTCACAGCTATTTCATGATGGAAGTGGCTCCGTTGCACCTGGGAACCGAAAATCCTTACACCTGACCTATGGGACAGGTAATGAGTGAGGTCAACATGGACCCAAGACTCCATGCAACAGCCGCTCCTGGACCATAGCTATATCTCGGCGATTTTACTCTTTCTTTGTGCCCATATCCCTCATGTCTTGGTCCACGCATTATCCTGTACTCAGTGATTAACATTTCCTGGCAAATGAGCCATGGGCGTGACTTGTTGCAGTTTGCCCCCTTTTCTCTGTGGCTGAGCCCCACGATACTGACTGCATGACGGCATCTCCCCGGCAGCTTTCTGGGAACGTCAGCTCTGACAGCCAGGGTGCTCCTAACGCAGGGGCAGAAAGACATGGCTTTCAGGCAAGGAAACGCTGAATTAGCAGGACTATTGTGTTTCCAAGTGCTCCAGCAGCAGGGAGGGAAGAAAGAACAGATCTGCCGCACAGTCAACCCTGGCTCAAGCTCAGTTCTACCTGCAGTGGAAAAATACTACCTGCAGTCTCCTTTCTAGTGGTCTGCTCCATCTGCTTTTGAATCTCCTAAGTGCTGCGCAGGATACATGAGTTACAGGGCCTGGCACCCAGGTTGTCTACTCAACTAACATGGGTTTTGCTCAAACTGAATGATCTTAAATGCCCCACATTTTCTCCTGGCTTGAGTGCAGCTGGCCCCAATGGAGAACATCTGAGAGGCCCTTTTCATCCAGTTCCGAACCACGAGTGAAGATAAGCTGCAGAGGAGCATCACAGGAGCATTGCAGAGAAACCTGAGAGCAGAAGAGCGGTTTGTCACTGAAGGAAGGGGATCCTGGTGAGGATTCGTTGGACCTGGGGTTCAACATGCACAAATCAAGCATCATGAGCTGCTCTTGAAGGAAGCCTCCTTCGACCACCTACATCCTCAGGCAACCTGGGCACCCAGGCAGCAAACACAGCCTGCTGTTTCTGTATCTGTCAGGAATGAAACCAGAAAGAGAAATAACGTTTGGCAATGAAAAGGACTTCTTTCAGAGCACTGGGATGTCTGAGGAATCTCCAATGCACGCTGGCTTCCCCTTCCCTCTGCAGCACCCAGTAGATGGCAGCAAGTTATCGCTTATTCCTCTTGCCTGGGAGAGCCTTGCGCATTAGGCAAGAGGCACAAATCTCTCCTGGCTCTGTACAATCAAACAAAAAAGATCCCCTGCCGGCCTGCCGGAGCAGGAGAGGAGCCCTGAGTGCCGAGCATCCGAATCAGAGCTGCGCTCTGAAATAAAGCACTCTCCGAAATCCCGCTGCCGCGCTTCCGAGACTGTTCCCGGTGGTATTTTCCAATTCTTCCCATGCAAGAATCAGAGCTGGACAGGACAACCCTGCCACCTCCATGGATGTCTGTGCTGAAAGCAACAGACCAGTTTGCACTGGGAAATTGTAGCATAAGGCCGTCGCTGCCTCTTGTCACTGACTGAGCTACTCCTAAACCTGGAGGGTCTATATCCACTCTGCTGCTGGGATCCATTCCAACTTACGGGCAAAATTAGAGTGTTTATTGGGTGCCTGGAACAGAGCTGAGGCAGATCCGCTGCTTCCCAAACCCACAGTCGTCCCTTCCCATCGCACTGTGTGGCCCCACGCAGACATCTCAGCACCTTGACCTCGGGAGCCGACCCAACCAGTGATGCAGCAGCTTGGCACTGGTTTGAAAGAAAGCTCCGGCTCCAGCTGCATCTTCCTTCTTCTATACACTCTTACCCTCCCCACCTAAATAAAGACGGGTTTTGGGTAAAGGGTGTGTTTTCAGGAGCCATTTAGGGTAACCGGTGTTAATTGTAACCGCGTCCTACAAATGCTTTGGCAGTTCTCACCTACTTGAAAACCAGTATGAGGACTGGTGCTGTTCTCTCCTGACTCTCTGCAGGTGGCTGTATGGGTGGAGGGAAGATGTTTGCCCCAAGAATATAAGAATACAAGCACATCGTAGCATCGTGGGTGTCACCGGGAGAGCACAGACACAGAGGAACGAGGTCAGAGCAGCAGCTGCAGCTGTATTTCGCCGGGGAGCGGAAGCAAAGGTCATTCTTTTTTGTGAATGATAAAAATTCAAGCAGCCCTTGTACACCGATAGATGTGATCACGCGTGTCTGAACTACTTTCCAAGGGCTTATTCATGGCCAACCTGTGAACAACTGTCTGGCATGCTGATGCCTTCTCCCCATGCCTTCTCACCGGGGACCTCTCCAGAGTGGGTGGGACCCAGTGGCAGTGACAATGTAGGTGCCACATCTCGTAGAAAGACGTGGTCAGAGCCAAGGGCCCTGGTAACATCTTTAGCAGCAGGAAATGATTCCTGGTCCCTGCAGGATGGATGGCCATTGTGACCGCTAACTTGAATGGTAGCAGCAGGGAAACTTCCTATCTAACTCGTAGGTGTACAGACCCCTCTGGTTTTCTATGCTGAAAACCATTTAAGGGATGAAGGACACTTTCAGACCCAGTAGCGATGAGTAGCACCACTGAAAAACCTTTATCTCAGAGGTCAACATGACATTGTGTTGTATGAAATGTTCACGTTTCATCACTGGTCTCTCCCTTCCCCTTGCAACCACCTCAATTAACTTTCAAGAATAGGGCAATTTTATCACTGCTGTACGTCTGAGAAAGTTTTTTTTTTTTTTTTTTCAATGAAAACCGAACATCTAACAATTGAATGATATTTTATTTAAGGATAAGTCTGAAGCAGAACCCTATCCCTTTTTGACTACCTCTGATGAAATCTCTGCATAAACACACGCAAGTGGAATTTTTGGTGAGGATAGAGGGGGAGTAGGAAAGAAGGCACAAGGGAAAAGACCTGAGCTGGAATCCGAATTTGAAGCTGGATTTTATCCCTCTGAGGCCATAAATCTAAGCCCGAGACTGAAACTTCCAAAATGTGGAGGTATTTGGAACTCGTGCTCAGTCCCAGACTTTGCAGTATATGCCTAGGTATTATACACGGGAAGAAAATACTGTTTTTTCTTTAATATAGTAGTGGATGCCCTAACGACTGACTGCATTTCTGCTGGCCTAGATACTGAACACACATATAAGGGAAAAAGCTATTAATATTTGCAGGAAATTTAGCAAATGCTACAAATCCTTCTGCGACACCTCAGCAGTCAGAACCAGTCTATTTTACCCTTTCTCCTGTCGGCGGAGAAACTCCTTGCTAGAGCTCGCAGAACGTGGCAATTTATTATTTTCAATGGAAACGTGCTCCGGCTCTGCTTCGTGATGCTCTGCAGAGAGTTTCCCTACCCAGATCTTACCTTGAACTGAGAATCCCAAAGCAGAAACTCATCTGAAAGAAATTTTCCCCTTGCTGTGGTACTACTCCCAAAGCAGCAAAACCTGCTGTTGTCACCTGTAGGTTACAGATCTTTTGAAAAATGTGGTCTAAACAGCAAGAGTCTCACTAAAACCAGCAAGTGTTACATGGGTTAAGATTTTGCTGTGAATCCTCTATGTGATTTTGGCTTCAGAGGAAAAAGATCTTCCCCCTCTGGCTTCCCTGGTTGGGGTTTCTACTGCTTAAGGCAACAACTAAGAGAAGAACGGGGATGCCCCAGCGCTCTTTGGGGACCATAAAAAACCTTGAAGAATATATCAAAAGTGATAAATGAAACCAAAACCAAACCCAAAATCGAAAGCATGACACCCAGGAAACTCTTGAAAGTCTTTTGGCCCTTTCTCAAACGGTCCGGTCTTGCCTACAAACTTGAGCACATCACACTTTAAATGCATTCACTTCCAGGAAAGGACCACACGGGACCTCTTCCTGAATTAAAACTTAACGTACGCAGACTCATCATATGAAGAGCGATGTACTGGTCCTTAATTGTGGCTGATTGCTTTTTCATCCCTGAGCTTCACACTCACACAGATGAAGAAATATCGAAAGGGCAAGAGAGCAACACGGGCAGCAAACTGACTGTCCAGGGGAAACATGAGCGAGTTGGCTTCAGATGAGGCTTAGATCCAACCTGGAGGGCAAAGAGTTCCATAACAGCCTGAGGAAATCTATTATGTGTGAAAACAACGCTAAAAAACCTATTATGCCTTTCCCTGATCAAAGGAGCCCATGACTTCAAGTTCCTTAAAGAAATCAGAGTAAACGTTGAGTTATTTTGCACAGAGCAAATGCCTACAAAGACCAGAGATGGGGCAGTGAGTCCCACGCTGGGATAGACCCACTTCAGAAATCTTCTCTCCCCTTCAGTGAGGATCACCCGGTTCCCCGGAGAAGTGAAGCAAGGAGGAAATTTACCCCAGTCACCAGGAGGCGCAGGGGTGAAGGCACAACAGGCGAGCGAGTATTTCTCCATCCGCTCTCCCGTACACGAAATAACCACTTGCTCTCCATCTCCATTTCTCATCTTTAAAAAGGCAAAAGTGATGCTTAGCTACTGCGCAAAGCATTTACAGATTCCTGTATGAGCTATATCACAGAAGTACAAATCACTTTTATCCTACACTGATGTTATTTTATGCTTTCTGGGGGTGAACTGTTATCTTTATTTTATAGTTTGAATAGACCTCGGTAACTGGAGTCCCTGGGGTAACATGAGAACTTGCTCGGGTAATTGTAAATTCAGGTGAGCAGGGCAGGGTTTGGATGCACGAGCCGCCTTGTTTATGTAAAAGGAGAATCCGGATAATAAGAATTCAGGAGTCATCTGAAGAACAAAAGAATAAAACATACTCTCTAGATCACAGAAGTCTGCCCCAAAAGAAAGGGGGAAGCGATGCGGTCATGAAAGCTAAAAAGAAATGTTGTTGAATTTATATTATGGGAAGAAATCTGCACCACAGGCACCACAAAGCAGCTGATGCTGCTCAGGTGTCTCCTCTGAGGTTCACAGCTCTTGATGATGGTACCCAGCAACTCCGGTGGTGCAGGAGAAGATCTTTTTGCCACCTAACTCATATATGAAGAGGGTCAGTACGTGTTTGATGTTGTGATAACCGCTGGTCCGGCACATCGCTCACCCGGTAAGATCGGGAGCGGGGAACACGTTACCTCCTCGCCCTTCCCTTCCAACTCCACATCAAGTTGTGCAGCACCACGAGTCACGAGCTGCGCGGCCGTTCCACCTTCACCACAAAGACCTCTCCAGAATCCGGCCAGCCGTGCCGTGCCAGCCTCCAGCAGCGCTTGGTCAGCGTTCATTATTTGGGTGCCAGTTGCTGTCAGCACATGCTCAAGCTCTGTTCTGCCTGCCAAAAAACTGGGCTAATTTATTTTGCATTTCAACAGATCAGGGGGGAAAAAAAAATCATTTAAAAAAGGAAAGATTGAATTTGGAAACTCTATTCCTTGGAGAGTTAGTAATGGATCTTTCTCTCTCCCCCTCCTCCAGGCCTCGGCATTCATAACTTCCCCATGTCAATGTTATTATGAAGAAACTAATTCAATAATGAGATCATTCCCCATATGAGAGCCCCAGAAAATGAGGCACTCGGTCACACCTACTCTCTCTCATCGGAGGCAGTCATGCTTCTCTCGTAATTCAGTCTCCAAGAGCAATGGCCAAAAGATGACACCAACTATTTCCAGTGTTTGTGGTGGGTCATATCCAACCAAGTGTCACACAAAACTCCATCATTTGACCTACGTGCCTTAACTTGCAAGTTCCAGGCTCTTCCTTTGGCTGTTTCTTGGGCTCAGCTGCCTGTTGCTGAACCAGCTGCTGCCACAGAGGATCAGCCAATACAGCTACTGGCAGTCAGCAGCCCAGGTCCACGTGCAAAGTACGCACAGCTTAGTGTTTGCTTATTCTTCAAATGACCCCCCTTTAGTGAAAAAAGCAGCAAGATGGGTGAGAAACTTGCAGGGGATCTATCACGTCCAGTTTTGTTTTTATTTTGCTATTACTACTATTTTAAGGGCAACAGAACTTGAAGGGAGACAGCATCTGGCGTCCCTGAGGTTCACACACACCGTTCCTGTGAGTTGCTAAAAGTTTAAGCCTTCAACAGACCAAAGTATGACTTATCTGGGCATGAATCCAGGCCCCAGACTCATCCAGTTTAAGCTCCACCCAAGACCTACACTTAGAGGCTTTTCCTTGTCTGGGTTTTGGTCTTAGGAGAACCACACCAACAGGAAGCTCCAAGCACAGACACTTTGATGGGACCTCCACTTCAAACTCATGCTGAGCTGAAGTGATCCGTGTTGCTCCAAAAGTTGCTCAACGAGGGGGAAAGTGAATATTATGATGAACTCTTCTATGGGTTTAACTTGACATCCATCCAGTTGCCCGCAAGAGTGGTGAAACTTTTGGAAGGAGCTACCTCTGTACATGTGGACATCAAAAGAGTAATAAACACAACCTGGGGCTCTCTGCTCACCTTGCAAAGTCCAGGTCAGCCTCACGGGACATGGTGATGTTCGTCAGATTTTGCTGGAGGATGAAGATGTTCCTACACATTTTCTTGATGCCGGATTCACTAATGCGCTTGAAGTAGTGGGCGCCGTTGATAAGAATGCAGGAAATCAGGTGGCCCAAACCTGCAAAGGTTGCGGGGGGGGAACAATCAAATCACAGGAAGAAGACATGTCATGACAATAATTCATCATAAAACCTATGAATTGAAACTGTTAAGTGGTACCTGTGAACCGGAACAGGAGATACACTGGGTTGTACGTGGAAACCCTCAATATATTCCCTGTGCATTTTAGGAGGATTTTCCTCGAGGTTTCCTTCTTTAGAAAAAATACAAAATGGCTGCCAAACACTATGAAAACTCAAAGTTGCATTATCATAACCATTGATATTTCCAGGGCACTTCCAGATTTATAATCAGGCTTTGCATAATGTCCCTTTCAGCCCCTCTCTCTGTCTGGGCAGAGCAATGGACCGCTACTGCTCCTACCAAATGATAGTATTTTCATCTGTTGCCAAGCGTGGTATTTTTCCCTGGTAAACTCAGTCCACAAGAGGGGAAATGATCTGCATTTCAATTCACTTGATGTGCAACCTCTCTCTGATCGGTCTTGAACAGTTCCTTGTGTCTGAATGATGTCTCCGTCTTTCCTCTGCTGCTGAAGGACATAGCCAGCTGCTCAAAGTCACAGCCACCCCCAAAATGATGTATCCATTCATGCCGCATTACAGATAGCAAAAACCCCAGCCCGATTCATTCAGTGCACAGGTCTGTACAAGACCAGGCATCAATTAAAAGTCTGAATTAAGAAAATATGTTCATGTATAGGCAACCAGCACAGGTTATATGTATATCCCCAAACTGGACTTAAGAGAGGGCCACATTTCATGAAGACCACATGTATGAATTTCAACCTTGTGGCTCAGCGAGATGCAAAGAGTCCCCATGGCTCTGTCTGGAGCCATTTCACTATCTCCTCGAATAGACACAGTGGACCTGAGCTGTAAGAGGAGCTCCACAGTGTGCTGATGATCGCTCAGTCCGCCACGGATTCACACAGCTCAGAAAACACCTGATTAAAAAACGCTCCATCGGTAGCTACATGGGTATGGCAGAAGCACACAGATACTGAAAGTCTTCTCTAGGACCAGCAAGCGGTGGTCAGAATAAGGCTAGCCAGGCTTGCAAAGCCCTCATCCCTGCTGACATATTATATTGGGCATTATATACTGGTCCATCTTCAGTCCCCACCTTCTCCTGCCTTTGAACAATCACCACATAAAAGGACACATATCCCGGCGCGCGGGCAAGAAACTGCATCAGCGCCACAAATAAATACGGGGGAGATGAACCAAGACGTGATTTATATTCTCCAAGGTAATCACGACAGATGAGACATCAGAAGAGCTAATGTTCTCTAAATTTAATTTTAGAAATGGAATGGCTACACTTTGGATAGGAACTGCGCCGTAATAGAGCTGTGCTTGTGCTTGTAATACATATACATGCCCTGCGGCTTCCCGAGGAAGAGCTGTCCTGCACGTACATCAACTTACCGCTTTCCTACTCAGCATGGGTCCGCTTCTCCTATTCAGCCAGGCACGCTCAGAAATGGTATGGAGGCAAAAGGGGTTTTGAGTGCCCTTCGTTTGCATGGGTCTCGCTTACCAACCTGCTGTAGGTGGCAACGGTATCACGGTTTGCCTTACCCCAAAAAGGACTACTGCTGAGCTTTGGGATGAGAATGAAAAATTGTTTTGTAAGAACCAAACTCTTAAGGTAAATGCCTGACCTTCGAAGATGTACTGGAACTTGTGCTGCTGGAGGCTGGCGCTCATGGCTTCCTCAATAGCACTAATGTCCTTGTTGAGCCGGACAACGAGAGGGTCATAGTCCATACTCTCCACATTGGCAACGATGGCGTAGTTCCCTTGTTTAGTCAGCGGGATCAGGTAGTGGAAGCAATGAACTCTGCAAGACAGAAGAGAGAAACGTTACAATGCAACAGCCCCCGTGTTAAAATATCAGTGGGTCTGCAAAGTGTCGCCGCCTTGTTTTCCTTCCAATGTTCAAGCTAGTAAAAAAAAACCCAACAATTTGAGGAAACGGGTGGTTATATCTGCATTAAATACATCCTCCTCTTGCCATTGTCCCATCTTGAGAGGTGAACACAAAGGACCCTTCATTAACAGGTCTGACCTATATCATCCCAGTAAAATGCCAAGTGTCTTTTCACAAGGTTCTCCAACTTCACACATGCCGGTTCAGCAGCACTTCAATACCGATGCTCAAAGAAGAGCTCCTTCTATGTACCGTAAAGACCTAATAACAGTTATAACTGGCAGAAGGAGCGAGCCAGGGGACACGAAATGATAATTAGCAGGCCAAGGTTGTGCCTATTCTCCAGCATTTAACACTATTGCTACTTTTTTCTTTTCTGCTCACCTGCTCGGTAGGGCTGTACACAACATGCCCAACCATCACCTCTCCATTGAAGGAGAACTTCTGGGCATTCAAATCACCTATTAGGCTTCTGCAAGAACCTGTAATTAAGTAATTCCTCTCAAACCCACAGAGGAAAATCCTATGTCCAACAAAGTTGATAGCAAAACTCCTTCTACTTTGTAATTACTTGGTTTCATCCACATCACTCAACGGTGCCAGGGAGGTTGGTTGGGTTCTTCTGAATTTCCTCTGTCAGGGAAAGATGGCCAAATCCCAGCTTGGGTGAAACATCCCTTGCACTTGAAGGATAACTCAGGATCAGCACACTGAGACAGCAAGTTCACACCAGACTGGCCCCAGCAGCGGGGAGCTGTGTTGGGGTGGGAGAAGCTGTGATGGGTATGTCCTGGCTTTCACGCCACCATCCTCCTGGAAATCATCCTTGAGGTGGCCATCACAAGCAAGTTCAATTTAGGGCAACTCCAAGAGTAAAAACATCTGTTTGCACTCTTTAGTGCCTGCTCCTGTATAGGGGCTTTTTATAGGAAAATACTGTAACAGACGTTAAGTAATCTAAAAGTCCGTGGTTATTTGTAACCAAAGGAATGGATAATGATCTGAATGCGCCAACAGATTTCCTTTAAGGAAGCAGATCTAAATCCAAAGAGTAGGATCTCCATGACTGCTGTCCTCAGGTCATGCCCACACGGTACCGGAGAAGGAGAAGCCAACGCCGGGCTGGTGCCAACCTGCATCTGGCAGAGCTGCGAACAAAGAGGGGGGCCCTAAGGGGGGAGAAATACAAGGGGATAATTGCGTTGTCTCAAATCCGCTTCGCTGGTTGCTGGTGTCTCCTTAGACTGCACCTGCATCAGCAAGAGGCCGGATAAATTCCCGGGCTCTTTACAAACGTGCTCTGAGCGTCTGTTTGAAGCACGGGGTTTCTGTGAATGAACACACATTGTACTATGCACCTTGGCAATGGCATGGATCCGCAGAGCTGCCGTAGGACTCTCGGAGAAACCTGCTAGTAACAGCCATCCGAGGGACCGGGATTTTTCTCCATTACTGCAGGTGGTTGCAAATGCGGAGCGATGAATATGGGGAAGCTCCTGCCCCAGTGGGGATTTTCCTGGTTGTTAGCATCGCTTCTTCTCAATCCTTTCCACCCGTTGCACAGAGTAACGTGCTTTGGTATATTTACAGCATCAAACTGGGGCTCCGGTTAGAAGCACTAGAGGAGGTAAGGCAATAGTCTGCTCTAAAATGAGCAGCACAAATATTTCCTGAATTACATTTGCACTTATTTCTGCTTAACCCAAATGTGATGGAAAGCCACAGAGGACCGAGGCCAGAGACCCATTCAGACTGGTGCCCATACTGTGAGTCCAGGTTACCTCCAGCATCACCTCGCATTCCGTCACAGCTGGAAAACTGCTCCATTTCCACCGCTTAACAATCTTTTCCTCGAATCCTTCAAACCCCAGCTCATCTGTGATGCCTGCAATCAAGTGGCTGGTAGATGATGGATAGCAGGTTGAAGGGCTGCTGACAATAACTAATACGTATTTTTTTTTTTAAAGCTACCTACAGACTTCACCAGAGCTCTGTCAACGTACACAAGGACACAATATGGCTTAGGATATGTCACGGCGGAACAAACTGATGGTCCACCAAGTCTCTCTGACATCCACTTCTATTTGATGCTTCAGAGGAAAGGGAAGCGATGAAAATACACCTGGCCAATACAATGCATAAGGGAAAAATGTCTTCTCAGCCCCAGAGCAGCCAGCTGGCAGCCTGAAGAAAGGGATCTGCTGCCTTTGATCTTCGCATGTGAAGTCAGAGACATCATAAAATTATCCATCCCTTTAAAAAAAAATCCATCCGGTTGCCCAGTTTCTGTTCCTATTTGAAAAAGTGGCAAGAAAAGCTCCACAGCGCAGTGGCTAACAAATGTGCCGACACCTGTTAGACTACTAAAACAGCATTGTCCAATATTCTAAGGACAAAGCCCCCGAAAACCCATTTTTCCTAGTCTCTGACACAAGAGACGCACACCTCCATAGGAAATTCCACTTTTGGTATCCTGCCTCTGTCCCACATCTGGCCGTTCACGGTGATGGGATCTGTCATGTCTGGACTGACCGTTGATGCTACAGCAGGCGAGTATACCTGTCTGAGGTGCCGTAATGTGTACTCTGACCACAATCTTAACCTACAGCCTCCCAAGCTCACCCGCAACCCACGAATTCGGGGCTTTTACCTGACTTCCAAATGCAGAACCAGCAGGCAGCGATCAGCCATCTCTTGAAAAGACCTGGCCAGCTCACCCAGGGTTTGCAGGATCTGTTCGGATGCGGGAAGGTGTTCCAGACTGGCATGGCTGTCCTGGCCAGGAGACACAGCTAGCAAGAGAAGATAATACACATTTGTGACATATTTCATCAATACCACTCAGCTTTAGCAACCACAGCATCTTGTCTGCTTCCATCCTGAATACGCGCGTTCTCCCCCACCTTTTCCTGAGCAATAACAGCTATAATTTGGGAGTGTACGAAGCAAAAAGCCGCTTCTGCAATTGATTAAACTCCAAAGTGAATCTGAGGGGTTTAATCAACCACCAGAATACATTTGCTTGGGAAGATATTGCTCTGTGATGAGTATTTCTGTAGCTGCAAAATCCAGGAACGTTTATCTTGCTCTGCTCGGAGTGAGAAAAGAGCCGCTCAGGAGCCAAAGCACAGCACTGGCAGGAAAGAGGGTCTTTTTCGGTCACCATAGACTCCCCCATGTAACCTCAAGTGAGTCTTTGCCTGCTCCCGTTCCCTTCAGGGCCATTTGGGAGGCTTTCTTCATTCTTGTTAATAAAACCCAGCTCTTAGGCAGGAAAGGAATTAAAAAGCAGGCAACAGGTATGACTTGGTCATGGACCAACTGTTTCCCTCCCACTCTTTACGAAACCACCTCGAGTTGATCCTGACCACAAGAGCATCGTCTCCTGGAGAAGTGTCAACGCACCTATAACTCCACAGCCTTCATCCCTCATATTTTATCACAGTCCCTGAACCCCGATCCTTCTCCCGTGCGACACAAATCGCTGCCACTCGAGCCACAGAAGTAGCTTCGCTAACAAGAGTAACAGCTGTTATCCTATATTTCGCCCTAATTAGAGGAAGCGTATCCCAACTATCTGAGTTCAAGTCCTGATTCAAGCAGCGCTTTAGAAATTACTTCCTGCAGAGGGTGATGAGCAATGTTTGAAATCAGGCAGCCCCGCTTAGGCAACTTCCACTTGAATTAAGTAATGGGATGGCAAGGGATCCCCTGGATCATCAAGCCCAGTCCCCACAAGCCCCGTGTCCCAGACCCGTGAGTATGAACTTGTGTGCCATATTAAAGTTCAGATTTCTACCCTTGCCGGCTCCTTCAAAACCTCACTTCTCTAACAGTGGTGGTAAAATTTTGGATCTAATTTCCAGCCTAAACCCATTGACTGATATTTGGTTCTTCATATGGCAACACTATTCTTTGACTTATGGAGTCCTCCATCCCTGGCATCCCTTTTCATAGAGTCATGGAATCACTTAGGTTGGAAAAGACCCTTAAGATGATCGAGTCCAACCATCAACCTAACACTGCCAAGTCCACCACTAAACCATGGCCCTCAGCACCACGTCTACATGTCTTTTGAATCCCTCCAGGGATGGCGACTCCACCCCTTCCCTGGGCAGCTTGATCCAATGCTGGACAACTCTCTGTGTCCCTTCTAGTTTCAATTAATTTCTCTTGAACACAGGTAACCAGAGCTGTTTGCTGTATTTGAGCTGTAATTGGTACCACAACACGACTAGAGCTTTCCCATTTACCCTGGAAATATTCTTTTGCTCTGCCATATCCTTTTTTTTTTTTCACAGCTGCTTCATGTTTTCAGCTCATAGTTGTTCTGTGATCAACCTGAATAATGGACACATGCTATCTGCTGGCTTTAACACCTTCTTCTCTCTTTTCTTGCACTAACGTTCGTTCCGCGATAAAATGCTTAGCCAGACACCAACGCAACTCTGCGTAGAAAGGATCTGTACATCACCAAGGAACTGTTGACAATAAATTCTCATTTTGATGGAGACTGATTAAGTAAATGTCACTCGCCACCGTTTGTACAGCCAAAGACCTGCTTTGAAAGAGGAACCTACGCAGAGCTTTGGGTTCGCTCCTAAAATGAAATACACCTGCAGATCTAGCCTGAAAAGAAAAAAAAAAACAACCAAAAGACAAAACGAGGAGATAAAAAGCCCCAATTTATTTTATATGAAACAAATGGAAACAGAGGTAAACATACGAGACGGGACTGTACAATTAAAGGAGCGTGGCAAAGCAAAAGGGAAAGCTCGCACGCAGCGAAGTGCCTAATTGCGCATCTAAACGTACGCTGAATTACAACACAGAAAAGCGTGCGCGGGTGAAGCCATGTAAAACACGGCTCCTGAAAGCAGCCTCCTTCGGCAACTCCTGCAATCACAGCAATATTTATGAAGTTGGCTTTTTTTTTTTTTTTTTTTAAACCAAGGAACATGGTATAGAAATTCATAGCCTGGCAAATACTGCTGAATGTAATTAACTGGCCTGGAGTGTAAAAGAGAAATAAAGAGAGAAATGAGAGCCACAATCCACCCAGGGGGAATGGGAAGAACAAGGATGCCCCTTCCCTAGCACACCCCGACGCTTCTCCGAGCCTCTCTCTGCTCACTGAGGTCTCTCCCACAAAGAAAATGAAATTATCAGCCAGGGGGGTGATGGGCTTATTTACACAGCCTCTAATTTCCAGAGAACGGTGCGCAGAGATGACTCTGGGAAGGGCTTTGGAAGAGCTGTTTGTCCAGCTGCCACCCGCCTTTCAGCTACCAGACCTCCAAGTGACATCCGTTTCCCTGGAGGGCGGCAGGACTTTCGGATCCTGCAGGATCAGGTCTAGGGGTGCTTAGAAAGCAGGAAACATCACCTTTATTACGGGGGGAAAAACCCATCTATTTTTAGGCAAAAATCTTACATTTTGAGAAGTTTCTATCAGCCTCATGCCTGGAGATGGACTCACTGCAAGAATCAGCTCTCTCCAGCTGTGCTGGGGCTGCAGCTTCGGGCTGGATCACGCCAGCTCGCTCCAGCGATGACTCCCTGCGAGCGGTGGAGATGGATGGACCCATCATCCGAAACGCAAGAGTCAGCTAATTTCTGCAGTGGAGAGATACATGCACAACTTTTCTACTCTCCAGAATTCATTTACAGCAATTTAAGGGAAGCTGTAATTATATTTGTCAGTGGAGATAAGAGGAGGAGAGAGACGGGGACAATCTGCTCCTTATTTAGAGCCAGAGCACTGAAGTGTTCTGGGTGTTCAGAGCCCCCATGGTGGGGAGGAGGGTCTGGTGCTGGCTTGGGGGACGTATACCAACTTCTCCCATGCGCGATGAGGACACTGAAGTGTATTTTTGCTTTTCGAGCTCAAAGGAAGCATTTCAGAACCCATCAATTTTCCTTCCTCTTTCTTTGGACATTCAGAAAGGACCATTTCGCCCCCAACAAGAAAATCCCATTTCTTTAAGTCTCACTCAAGACAGTTTTACTCCATCATCCTTGGCCACATGAACCCACAGAAGGAGCTGTAGCAGCAAAAAATAATCAGAGCCTAAATTATGAAGGGGCCTTGAATAAAAAATGTAATTTGGAGCTGGCTTTGGAGTTGGCCAGTGCTTTGGGCAAAGGGTGACCCTGCATGGTACGGATGTTCAACTCACCAGGGCACACTTTGAGCTCTCTGCTTAAAGAGGGAGATATCCCCAACTGAAATGCTGGAAAAGCAAAACAGCAGATCAGCAGCCATCCACTTCTTCTTCCCCTTCTCCTCTTTCATAACCCATTTACACGAAGTTGAACATGGGCCCTCCTTGGCCAACAAAATACCCAACGGTTGGTTGGCCAACACCTTCCTCTATCGGCCCTTATCATCTTGCAGCCTAAACAGGTGAATTTCATTTGCCTTAAGTGATCTTCCCGTGCTGCCAGATAACAGTTACGGTTTTGTTTGGGATTTCTTCTAGCTTGCTGTAAGCACAGCCAAGATATCTCACTCCAAAGAGAAGGAACGTTTCCTTCCAGCAAACCTGAGAAAAATAAGCTTAACACACCCGTTGTCACCAATGATTTCAATCATTTTGCAAGTCAATGCGACGCTGGTGCCTCTTGACAGATTGTGCCTTGTAAATCGATGGATGTAAATTACCAGACCTCTGGAATATTAAACAAAACCTGCCGCGTTGCCCATAAACAAACCTCTGTAACCAATCAAGGTCTACAATAGCGCATCCTGCCCGCTCCCCGCTCGAGCAGAGCGACGGCTAACAGATTTGAATGACTTAATAGCGCAAGGAGAAAAATCAATCTAAGGTTACAGGCTCTGCCTTGGCTGCGGTGCAACGTGAACCTGAGAAATAAACCTCCAACATGCTCAGGCTTTACATAGCATGACACACACGTCCTTTACAGGGGAAAGGGGAAAGGCTCACAGAGAAATTGTACAACTCTGTTGGGGAAAAAAACCCTCTTATTTGGAAAAGAGATGCGGTGTGAAACACTCGCTCTGTCTCCCGCAGGTAACATTAGGGATCAGTTCACAGCTTTTTAAATGTTAATTTCTTGGTCTTTTCCTCTCCAGAAGAGGAGACTCCAAAATGATTGCAAATACACACAGAGAAAAGGAAATTTGTTACGGATTACGTGTTGGACTACGCCTTTGGAGACTCAAGGTTCACTCTTCTCTCTGCTGCAGACCTTTCTGGGGACCTCGTGCACCACTTTCTCTTTCCACGCTTTAGTTCCCAGTGTGTGAAACCTGGATAACGTGTTTTTATCCTTCACTGCCGTTCAAGCTGACTCTAAGCTCTCCACGTCTCCTGCTCCTACAGCTTTTAGCACCACGAGGTGACGATGCCACTGGGAGACAAAATCGCTACTCCAACACCAACACGAAAGAATAATATCTGGTTATTTAAAGGAAAAAGCATCGGGTGAAGTTGGGAGGAATTAAATATGTGAGCATACGGGTTTCTTTTTAAGGGAGATAAGAATACAGCAGTACAGTGTGCACATTAGATGCAACATCAAGGACCTATTCGGTGAGATTTCTGAAGGAAGACATATGCCAGGAGACCTTTGTCTTCTGAAGTCAAACAGCAGGAGGAAACTAATTTTTTTTTAAAATATGTCACCATTAAAAAAATCACCTCTGTTTCTGTTAAGCCACAGTCTGTTAATTTGGGCCGGAGCCGGGTACAGGAAAGCTGCCGCCGTGGAGATGCTGGTGAGCGCGGGCTTTGTGGGGCAACGGGAACGTGGCTGAGATGGCCACAGCCCCACTGAAAGGTGACACAAGTGGCATGGGGCATTGCCTCCACGTAGCTGCACAGAGACGGCTGCGTTCAGCCACAGGAGCTGGGAGATACGTTAGGACTTGCTGGAGATTAAAAAGCCTAAATAACCAAAGAAAACCACACAAAGCAAATCGACTCAAATGATTTTCTCTCTGTGGGAATAAATAGCGGGACCCTGCTGTCAAGCTGCTTGTCTTTTCATGGTTACACGTCTTTCCTCTCACTTTGATCTCTTATCGCTCTCGAGATGTCGTCTCGATCTAATTTAGAGTGCAAGCTCTCCGAGGAGCGGGGGCCTTCTCTCTTTATCCTCTCGCAAAGTGCTCTGCACACCTGTGGTGCTCGAGAAATAACGAACACCAACAACTATACGCAACCCATATGGCCACTTGGACCGGGTTCTGGCTGCAGGAGTATCATGTGAAGCTCTAAGGCAGAGATCACTCACTGCCTATCTCTAAATTGGTCTGTCTGGGGATCTCAGAGCTGCAGCTTTATAGAAAAGGACTGGAATGTGCCATAAAATCTGGAACTGGATTTTGATTCTCCCCAAATTCGCAAGGTTCATTTCAGAGTTACAGGAATTCAGGAACCAAAGCTAGACTTTGGCTTTGACATCCTCCCCTTGCTTTTCAGAAGTGTGAATCTTTGGGCCTCTTAGATATGGCAGGTTACTTAAAATAAATTATGCAGATATTGCCGCATTGCTCCTTTCAACCTAAATGGTTCCCTTTATAGATTTTAAATATGGACAAAAAGATCCATAAGAGCAATGACATCCCCCAAGACTTCCAAGATCACAGAATTACAGAATGATTTGGGTTGGCAGGGAAGTTTAAAGGTCATCTAGTCCAACCCTCAACATATTTGGCAGCTGACGCTTTGATTTTGGATGTCAGCTGTCTTCTTCACGTGGGCTCCAAACGGAAAGGCAGTGCCCAAGCCCATGCAGCTGCAAGGACGGAGGCTCTGCACATCAGTGCTCTGACCTTCACTTCCCCAACGATGGGTAAGATTAACTCTTGACTCCAAGATGAGCTTGTCTCTACGGATGCTTGTCTCTACGGACACTTGTCTCTACAGACAAGAGTAGGAGCCGATGAGCAGAGGTGACAACAGTCAGCGCCTACCTAAGCCAAGCACCGAGTCTCCCACGCAACGGCCACAACCTTCCTCCTTGACCTTGGCCGCTGCAAAGCTCTGAGATATGGAGAACATTTACCACGCACACGCGGGCTGAGTGCACAGCTGGTCATATCGATTGACAGAGAAGCACAGGAGAGAGCAGGGATTCTTGTTAAAACAAAACAAATACCATGAAAGGACATACTTTAAGAGGTCTGGACCCTTCAAACAAGAGATGGGAGGATGGAATTATCTAAATACTCAGCACTGGTCCCGCTCACCTTTTACTGGGATCAACCACTCACCGGAGGTGAAGGGGCAAAGTTATGCCAACACTTAAAGGACAAGAAGAAGTAAAGAAAAAGCAAGCTCAGGGAGAGCTTCTCATTCATATTGCTCATAGCAAATTCCTAATAATGAATCTCATTCTCTAGTAGAGGCAACCGGCATCATATGGGAAGATCCTCAAGGAAGGGATTTTCCCATGCAAATCTCCTTCAGGTCCTGATGAGGATGCAGAAGGAAGGAGAACTTGTGCCCAAACCCCGTGAAAAGCCAGACAAAACTGGAGGTTGGCACGGAGAGCTCCCTTCCATGCCTCTCTGCCCTTGGCTCCATGTTAAAATTCAAGTGTGGGAAAGGGGACGAGGCAGCCGGGCTGGAAAAAAACATCGCGACCTCATTTGCGATGAGTGGTGATAAGCAGACCGGGCTGCAGTCCCCATCAGTTCAGTAAACACTAATGATGAGGAGAGCACAGACTGTCACCAGTGATAAAGAACAGGCTAAACACTCTATTAGTTTTTCATTTTGTGAATTAATGTTTTTTATGGCGTGTGTACACTTGCTAGTTAATGAATTGTCTCGTTAGAGCTGCCTGCGGAGCTCCTCGTCTGCCTCTGCTGGCAGGCATAAATTTCACAAGGAAATTAGCACTTTTAAAAAGGCAATAGCTCCTCTAAAAGTGGTTTGTTTTCCATTACTTTCTGCAAATATGCAGCCTCGGGAAAGGGATTATCGGGGGGGGGGGGGAGGGAAAATAAGGTGTCTCTGAGCTAGAGGGGCAGGGCAAATAGCGTGGGTGGGAGCTTCTAGCTCTGTCATACGATAACCCACTGGAGAGTTTGGTTGCTCATCGCTTTTCTTTAAGCGCTTTGTTTTCAAGTCTGGAAAAAGCTTGAAAAAAAAACCCCAAAGCTCTTGGTTCATTTACAGAACTCTGAAGAGCAGGGCTTTTTTTTTTTCACTGAAGGAAGCAAAATTGTGTAGGTACAGCTAAGGGCAGGAGAGCTAGCACAGCTGAAGATTTTGGATATGGAAGGATCTCTCTGAAAGTCCAGGGTTTGCCGTTCCAGTGCTCCTCAACTACGAAAACTCCTTTGCGTTAATTTTTTCTGTTTTCAGTAATTTATAATGTAACTTTCCCCTTCCCTACCCCTCTCAGAAATATTATTTCTTGGGCTGAATTCTATTAGCTCAGAAGCGACTTGATTTACAAAGCTTAGTAAAAACCCATTCATCTGCTTTTGAGTTATGGAAAGTATTTTTTGCCTGTTCAGTGTTTCCCACCCCTCTCTGTGGGAAGCACCAGCCATGTGCTTCACCTAATTTTTATTAAAGACAGGGCAAAATCACAGCTCCAGTGAAGTAAGTCAATGGAGACACTTCCATCAATCTACACAGAGCCAAAATTTCACCCCCAAACTAATTTCTTTATCCATTTGTCACTGGTTTCAATAGGCCTTTAAAAAGCCTATTGAAGACCTAGAAGACCTTTAAAAAAGCCTAGAAGACCTTTAAAAAATTGTCGACGTTTGTGAATGAACGAGCCAAAATGAGTGGAAGGAAACCAGAAAACCTCAAGGCCAGATGCTTCGCACAGGGCACCGTGTCCTCAGAGCTGATGGAGATGCTTTTAACTCAACTGTTAATAAAGAATGCTTCACGGCATTCAGAATAAACCTAATGTACATATCACCAAATTAATGATATTTCTATGGTATCCGCTGTTAATTCACTGATGAGCATTGGGTGGGAACGCTGGAAATTTGTGAAAATTACAGAAAAAAGTCACATCGTGTGAATCGAGGCAGAAGGGAAAACCAGACATTTATTGGCTGACTTCACGGCAGCTTCTCCACACCACTGGTAGGATGTGTCCCACACGAACTGAAATAATTAGGTTTTTGTCAGCAAAAAGAAAAAGGAAGATGGGTGTTGGCCACGCGCTTGGGTTAATATAAAAAAACCCCAAATCTGTAAAGAGCCGTCAACCTGCACATAAGGCTTCCTCAGAACTAGAAAAAAAAAACCCACAGCGATTGGTATTAGGACACTTATAAAGCAACATTGAACTAAAAACTGAGGGATCAAGACATTTTGTTAAGGGACTGGTCAACTGCGCCAGGAAAGGGGGTGATGCTCCAAACCGTCTGAGATTCCACTTAACTTCCCTTGCAAACACAAGCATAAATTTCACTTTTTCTTTTCTTTCCTCAGAGTCCTCCCTGATGTCCTATGAGGACAGGCTGAGAGAGTTGGGGTTGTTCAGCCCGGAGAAGAGATGGCTCTGGGGAGACCTCAGAGCCCCTTCCAGTCCCTAAAGGGGCTCCAGGAAAGCTGGGGAGGGACTCTTGATCAGGGAGGGGAGCAATAGGACGAGGGGGAACAGTTTTAAACTGAAAGAGGGGAGATTTAGATAGATCTTAGGAAGAAATTCTTTCTTGTGCGGGTGGTGAGCCCCTGGCGCAGGTTGCCCAGAGAAGCTGTGGCTGCCCCATCCCTGGAGGTGTTCAAGGCCAGGTTGGATGGGGCTTGGAGCAACCTGGGCTGGTGGGAGGTGTCCCTGCCCATGGCAGAGGGGTTGGACTAGATGCCCTTTAAAGGTCCCTTCCAACCCAACCTATTCTATGATTCTATATTGAGCTGCACCTTGCCAATAAATGCCCCCAAAACCTCACTGCAAAACTTCTCTGGGTAGAATATGTTCTATGATGGACATATTTCTAAAAGGACCTTAAACCTCCCAGTTTATTGGACTCACTGGAAGAGCAAGAAGCAGAAGTGCTGAAGTCAGTCGGTGTCCTGATGCCCAAGAGCTAAACTGCTCTTCTTTGCAAGAGGCAAAGACAAGCTGAAGAAAGTGTAATGAAAATAAATACAGTTAAGTACATACCTTAAGGATCCTATTTTGAGTGTTGACAATTAAAGATAGAAGCGTTTTGGGGGCTCTTTGTTTTTAGTAGATTGGTTTGCAAAACAAGAGGAGAAACAGCAGGGAGGTCTGTGCTGGAAGACAAATGAGAATGAATGAGTCTTGTCCAGGAGCATATAGAGGAAGGTGTGAATCCGAATACCCATGAGAAATAGAAAGGGTTTTCAAAGGTAGGCTGAAGAATGGGAAAAAGACAGAATGCACTCAAAGGAAAGGACACGAGCACAAAGATGACCTTAACGTCAGCAGGAACATTAGTGACACTTTGCATCAGCTGCAGCAGACTCATAGTCTGAATTCTCTCCGATTTTTGCTCATTAGAGTAATTTCCCCCAAGTCCCACACGACTATAAATGCTGGTTAGATCAGAACAATCCTATAGCCCACGCACTGTGGCAAAGTGACTCACTGGTGATGTCAACGGTTGACCACACTTCTGAGTCTGGTCACCTGGTTTTGGAAATTATTTTGCCCCTTCCACACTACACTAAGCCGTCACCTCTACCAAGACAAGGAGAAGCAGATGGACTCACTGCTATTAATCTTTGACATCAATGAGTCATTTTCTTCAGAGGAGAGAAACAGATCCTAATGCATTGAACCAACGGGAGTGGACAGCAGGCTCTTTGGAGTTATTTCCACAAAAACCTTGATTTGCTGGTATTACTCATGAGGGATCCTCATTGTAAAATGGTTTGAAAGCACTGCTAATTAGGTCACTTATTTACATGACAATCTCCTGCGTTTAAGGCTGGTGGGTGGGAGGAATGAAAGATGGAACAAGAGTAATTAGTATAATCATGACGGTAATCTAAGTGCTGACCCCAAGGCACCAGATCAATACCTGGATTGCATCGCGGTGGTGTGCCTATTGTCTGAGATAAAGAACGACAAGTGCTGAGCATCCAGGTCAGAAAAACAACTTCTCATTTTCTAACCATTAAATATTTGATGTAAAGTATCGAGGTTGGGCAAAGCAGCAACCACTAATCTGTACGAACAGCTTCACTGCAGACATTCAAGGGAAAGAAAAGGCACTGAAAAGCACTAGGAGATTGCTTTGACAAGAGAACAAGAGCTTTTAGTTGGCTGATGACTGTGTGGTTTCATTCCCTGAGATCCACCAAAGCAGACCCATATTTGAGCTATGAAATTTTATCACGAAAGTTATAAAACAAAACAAAAGAATCTCTCAATGCTTAGGCTTTACCAAAACAGTCATTGTATCTTCACAAGGTCAGCAGTCTCTTGCTGGTCTTCAAGGTTAGTCTTACCATTTTGCTATCCCAAACAAATTTACCATGGTTTTAGTCGTCCAAAAGCCAACTCAGCTAAGATGGTACCAGCTGGACTCTTGGTTGCTGCCTAAATTATTCTGCTCAGCTCTCGGTCAGCTTCACTTGGTGTTAAGAGACCAACAGACACAGCTTTGCTTTCAGATCCAAGACAAGTTTGCCATACTGGCACTTAGAGGGAAAAAAAAAAAATATCTCATTTTGATATGTTGAATCAATCCATTCAATCTGGAGGCTCTTTGACAGAAAACACACCCATAGCGTTGCTGGTGGCTCTTGGAGTCATTGTGAAAAGGCTCAGAAATGCTCTAAGTCAGGATACTGATGGATACGTAATATTTCCACTCCAAATGTCTTCTGAGAAGCCTCTGCACTCGGACACTGGTTCCCCCCCAATGGCTTTTACCATTCAGCATGGAGTAACTCCAGGTGACATGACATATCTGCTGAACCCATTAGCTAGGAGTCTCCAACCTGTTTGTAGCAGCTTCACACGAGTGTAAGTACATTTGTAGCTTTTATTAAAACTACAAATGGTGATTAATTAACAGTTGATCACAGGTGGTTTGGTTTGGACTTTATAGAACCACACTTTGCTGTGGCTGAAGATGGTAAAGCTCTCCTGTCCTTGCTCAAGGCAGGTCCCACCTGGGGAAACCCATGAGTCGAGGCAGGTATCTCATTTCTTGATTAAATACCAGCCCCAAGCTTGCTGTGGGCAATGGTGGGGTTTGTAGTTGCAAGATGATGACCACTGGTCATCTCAGCAGCATCCCAGAGATGTCAGCACAGGAACAGGCTGAGCCGTGGGATTGAGAAGAGGCAGCTGTGTGGATACAAGCCCTGGCGATGCAGATAAGATGACCAAGATGACCTTTTCCTTTTGGCTTCCTCTGGTTCTCCTCTGAACCAACTAGATCTGAATGAAGATGTCCAACAGCTGTTCCCAGGCCAATTTAATACACTCTGCCCAGGTGCAAGGCTTGACACGCGTCCAGAGAAGGGCAACAAAGGCAACGAAGCTGGTGAGGGGTCTGGAGCACAAGTCTGATGAGGAGCGGCTGAGGGACCTGGGGGTGTTCAGCCTGGAGAAAAGGAGGCTGAGGGGAGACCTTCTCACTCTCTGCAGCTCCCTGAAAGGAGGGGGTAGCGAGGGAGGGTCGGTCTATTCTCACGAGTGACAAGAGGAAACGGCCTCAAGTTGCACCAGGGGAAGTTTAGATTGGATATTGGGAAAAATTTCTTCACAGCAATGGTTGTCAGTCATTGGAACAGGCTGCCCAGGGCAGTGGTGGAGTCGCCATCCCTGGAGGGATTTAAAAGATGTGTAGATGTGGTGCTGAGGGACATGGTTTAGTGGTGGACTTGGCAGTGTTAGGCTGATGGTTAGACTTGATGATCTTAAAGGTCTCTTCCAACCTAGATGATTCTACGATACTATCTTGAGCTTATTGTAGGACTACCCACATTCATGTAACTTGTGGTCAGCTCAGGGCATGGATGGGGTGAACTTGTGCCTGTCTGTAAAACACCCCGTAGACAGAAACTGAGTTAACTTGATCCTGATCAAACAGTCTGCGAGGTGGAAAGGGATCACCCCAGGACACCAGATCTCCATTCAGACGATGCGTGCACAGCTATGAGATGGAGAAAGACGCTACGGATGATCGTATTACAAAGGTTCAGAGTGCCTGAGAAGGGGATGTGATCACGTTTTGAGCAATTGCAGAAGAGCACCAACTGTTCAGTTAGTGGAACAGGAAAAAAAAAAAGAAGCGTTGGAAAATGAGACGGCTTACAAAGCTAAACTGGAAAGCTGTCACTGAGACTGAGTTATATTGAAGCAACAGATATTCATCAAATAATACAAGCACTCAAGATTTATCTTTTTAAGTTAATAGCAGATGGTTTGTATTTGGTAAAAAAATGGCAGCTTTTTCTGTTTGAGAAGGAAATTTACTTTTGTTGCAGTAAGAAGGCGACAGCATTCACTACGTCCTTCTCCTGCATGAGGTCAGGCACGTGTTGATCATCTTTAATCTGGCTTTTAAATAAGGTTCGCTATTAATAGATCTCAACAGAAAAAGTTCCCCATGAGCAATCAATACAGCAAGATGTGTTACAAGTTCAGTGACAGGAAAAAAAATAAGCTCCAACTCGAGAGAAATATAGCCCCATTTAAGAGCTGAATTCAGTTCATTAGAAACACCGGGGTTAAACACAAAGACCCGTCTGAGTTCACCACCGCTGTGTGGCCTGACTACGAAATGAAAGGCATCAATTTTACCACCGCGTCGGGCCTGATTTTCATTTGTACTGAGCCCCTTTTACACCACTCTGTCAGCAGAAAGTGACTGTAAATTACAGCTCCTTTACTCTGGCAGAGGGGTATAGAGGGGCTCCGCCATCAGCTTTAAAAGGCATCGCTCTCTCCGGTGTTGCAGGATGCTTTCTATTAGCCATCAAAGCCTATTTCAGCCCGAGGAGGCATACGGAGCCGGGGAAAAAGGGGAGGCCGACCCTCCGGGTGCCATGTGGTCCAGGATAGTCTTGATCCCGTAATGGCCTTCACTAACCTTTTCAAAGTATTCTGAGATGTATGCCTGGAAAATGCGATGCAAATGCTGCCTATTATCATTAATAAGAGCCAGCCAGTGACAGATAGCTGCAGTATTTGGTAAAAAGCTGTAGCACAAACCTTTTTTTTCCTCCCCCGCCTGCTTTTGAATGAAGTCGTAGCTCACCCGAACTGCTGCAAGTCCGGAGGGTGAAGTGCCGCCCATCAGCAGAAGCGGTGAAAGCATCTTCCGCACGTTTCCCTTTGATTTTGGGGGTGAGAGCACCCCTGAACGGGAGGAAATGACCTCCTTTGGAGGCCTCCTGGATAAAGAAGTTAAGAGGCCGAATGCCCTTTTAGATACTTCAGAAGTTCCAGACTCTGTCCTCGCACACCCTGCAATGCCCCCAAGGAAATCTCCTCAATTTATAACACCTTAAAAACACACAAACAGACCAAACGGGATCCTAATGAGGTTCCTAACCAGAGCCGGCTTCTAGGGAAGAGCCACGCTCTTTTTTGCAACGTAAATAGGTGAAGCCAACGACCCCTAAGCGTTACTGCTGGTGTCCTCGTTGCAATTTTACTTCTCAGCGTTTCTGCGATTAAATCTGGCTGGTTCACAAACCCCACACGAGATCTGAGGCCTCTAATTTGGAAACCACAAGACTACAGCACAATGAGGCAGTGGGAATTCAGAGCGCTACAGAAAAAAAAACCACCAACCTGTTGAAGTTCTGGATAAAGCCTGTGAGAGTACCAAACTCCATGCTGGCTTTTTGTATGCCGCGAGGTACAATTTCAATTGCTCAAAAGGGTGAAAAAATCCAGAGATAAGAATCCAACAGGAAAGGACTTCCTCGGGAAGAACAAGAGGGAGTTATCTCCCAATCTACATATTGGCATCTGCATCACTTTGACATATTGACACTACCTACCCAGCCTGCTTACGGCTGTCACGGTGGGGTGGATGGCACAGGGGGGACAGACAGCGACCTGCCCGCAGCTGGCTCATCTCACAGAACCACAGACTGGTGGGGGTTGGAAGGGCCCTCTGGAGCTCCCCCAGTCCCACCCCCCGCCAGAGCAGGGGCACCTCCAGCAGTGGCACAGGACATGTCCAGGCGGGTTTGGAATGGCTCCAGAGTGGGAGACTACCCCACCTCTCTGGGCAGCTGTGCCAGTGCTCTGCCACCCCCACAGGGGAGAAGTTCCTCCTCAGGTTGAGATGGAACTTCCCATGGTCAAGTTTGTGCCCGTTCCCTCTTGTCCTGTCACTGGGCACCACTGAAAAAAGACCGTTCCCATCCCCCCGGCACCCGCCCTTTAAGGATTTATAAGCATTGATAAGATCCCCCCTCAGTCTTCTTTTCTCCAGACCAGAAAGCCCCAAGTCCCTCAGCCTTTGCTCATCAGAAAGATGCTCCAGTCCCCTCATCATCTTTGTAGCCCTTTGCTGGACCCTCTCCAGCAGTTCCCTGTCCTTCTTGACCCGGGGAGCCCAGAACTGGACACAGTGCTCCAGATGTGGCCTCACCAGGGCAGAGCAGAGGGGGAGGATGACCTCCCTCGCCCTGCTGACCACACTCTTGATGCACTCCAGGATGCCATTGGCCTTCTTGGCCACCAGAATACAACTGGCGTGAAATGGGGAGGGAGAGCTGGAAAGCCAGGTCCCCGCAATGGTCTGTGCAAACCCCTCCTGCGGAAAGGGAGTGTGGTGTTCTCATGTTTCTCATTAAACCTGAGTGCGGTTGGCTTAGGCAAACATGGTAATTAGCCCCATGTCTAATGCAAATTGCCGGAGCAGACACCAGGCTCTGCCAGCGAGCAATTACAATTTGTGTCTGTGGAGTGAAGAGCAGGTAGCAGAGAAACGGCTTCAACCCGCTTGTTTTGTGGTGGGTACAGCTTTGCTGACAGCAGCAGGGTTGAGATGATAGGACGAGGGGGAATGGCTTCAAACTGGAAGAAGGGAGATTTAGATTAAATATTAGGAAGGAATTTTTCACTCTGAGGGTGGTGAGCCCCTGGTGCAGGTTGCCCCGAGAAGCTGTGGCTGCCCCGTCCCTGGAGGTGTTCAAGGCCAGGTTGGACGGGGCTTGGAGCAACCTGGGCTGGTGGGAGGTGTCCCTGCCCAGGGCAGGGGAGTGGAACTCGATGAGCTTTAAGGTCCCTTCCAACCCAAACCATTCTAAGATTCTATGTCCTGAAGGGCACAGCAGTCCCAGCGATGGAGCGAGCCCTTGGAGGAGGTCTCCCATGCATCTCCGCTAATGCTGGCGTTCTTCCCCCATAGATAGGCAGGGTTGAGCTGTAGAAGTTAATTCCAAGTGTGTACTCATATTTTTCGTCAGTTATTGAGAGTTCCCTTTCTAGTTTCTGCCATTGCAGCCACAGAGTCAGCCCGACATCTGTTTGAAGCCAGGTCCGTTTGGAAGACTTTGAACCTTTGCGTTTTAAGGAATCTTTGCTCCAGTGCCAACTTCCAAGGGACACTAGGAGACAGGGAGGAGCTGGTATTGAAAGACAAGAGTTTTCACAAGTACCAAAGAAATCATTGGTTTAGGGCTGGTTTAAAAAAAAAAAACAGTATGTTTTGAGTCCTTCATGCTCTAGAAGCTTTTTTTCCAAGAAAGAAGGGTAAGCGTGCACGTATGTGAGTGGTTTTCAGATACAGTAAGATGCTCACTGAATTGCATGAATCCAGGACCTGAGGTGCTACAAAACCCCAACAAACAGCCCACAATAAAAACACTCAAGGGAGGTCATTCTCCCCCTCTACTCGGCACTGGTGAGGCCACAACTGGAATACTGTGTCCAGTTTTGGGCTCCCCAGTTCAAGAGGGACAGGGAACTGCTGGAGCGAGTCCAGCGAAGGGCAACTAAGATGATTAAGGGCTTGGAGCATCTGCCTTATGAGGAAAGGCTGAGAGAGCTGGGACTCTTTAGCCTGGAGAAGAGAAGGCTGAGGGGAGACCTTATTATGGCATACAAGTATCTAAAGGGTGGGTTGAAGGAGGATGGAGCCAGGCTCTTTTCATTGGTTCCAAGTGACAGGACGAGGGGCAATGGGCACAAGTTAGAACACAGGAAGTTCCGTTCAAATACACGGAAACACTTCTTTACGGTGAGGGTGAGAGAGCACTGGAACAGGCTGCCCAGGGAGGTTGTGGAGTCCCCTTCCCTGGAGATTTTCAAGACCCGCCTGGATGCAGTCCTGAGTAATGTGCTCTAGGCAATCCTGCTTTGGCAGGGGAGTTGGACTAGATGATCTCTAGAGGTCCCTTCCAACTCTGATAATTCTGTGATTCTGTGATTCTGTGATTCAAGGTTTTTTTTTTCCATTTCTCCCTTGGTTTTGACACCCTCCTGACCCATCGCTTCCTCTCGGGGCCGCTCCTTGATGCACCTCCCTACTTTGACTAAATATGGAGCCTCGGGATCCTTACCTAAAGAGATTTTCTCTTTGTGGAGAAGGCAACGACAGGAGAGGAGATGTCTTTCTTGAGACTACTGCCGGAGTCTTGGTTTTCTAGAGAAAACTGTTAAGGTACTAAAATCGTATTATAAATATTCTTCGTTAAGGATAAGAATGAGAAAGCACACATAGAAAGTGAACACGATACACTGAGCAAACCTTTGGGTGGACGCAAGGGTGTCTACTGATCTACAAACATACGTGGACACATGGTACAACACAAAAACTTTACTTCCAACAAACCATGTAGAAGAGAAAGACGATCCTGTTTTATGGGAGCTCTGTGAGAAAGTAATTTCAAACTCAACGTTTAAGCCAGTCAATCGTTAACTGCTGACTACAACGATCTGAAGTCACGAGATGACAACAACCGGCGGAATTTAAAAGGGTAGCTGCAACCCGCTCAGCTAATGGCAAATCTTTCATCTTCCCACCCGCGCACAGCATGCCACCACCTTAAAAATGTAACGACTGTCCCAGCTTCTTCATCGTGCATAATAATTCCTTCTTTGTAAAATATTCAGAGGGCTTCAGAAGGCTGAAGCTCCGGCAAGGGAAAAGGATGAGTGGATGTTGTGTCTGCGCATGACGAGGCAGAGAAGCAGGAGAGGAAGAGGCGAGGAAACCCTACTTCCATTTTCACATATAACCTATTGAAAATTTACGCGACTTCCTCAGTTAATTCATCTTCTTCCAGCAACTTTAATCCTTAAATGGTTATTGTTAAAAAGAAGTTTGTATTCCCTCAAAAGACAAGAGAAAAAGAAAATGACTTTGTCATATCTGACTGGTTCAGAAAATACAAAATCCAATTCTGAGGGAGTGCAGATAAGGGAAGAGCTATGGAAGAGCCATCAGCTTAGCAAACACTAAATAATGAAGAATGCAGAGACTGCCCAGCATGATAAAACACTCTATTAGCAAGACTGTTTTTAAATGAGTGATAATTGTGGCACATCCCCAGCAAAAGGTTATTGAATTTTTATCTCTAGGAAGGGGCGTTTTGACAGCGTAACCAAAAAAGCCACCAACAGGCAGCCCCCTTTTTAGGATTTCCTGAAACGTGTCCACACCTGCCCAATTCCAGCTTGTGGTTTCTGAATACTTACAGCTATGCCCATAAATTGCCCAGCTGCAGCCAAGGAAGCTTTGCTGGAAAAGCTCCCGACTTTCTACAGGGAAGGAATACGGGGCCACCACGAGCATATCACGAACTCCTTGGAGATTACGGTATTTCTCGCTTTGCATCAAAAATTCTGGTATCAATCACTGACTGAGTGCTTGGCGATGCCCTGAATGGGACTAAGATTTAATCTCAAGTGGCTGGGACAGAAAAGAGAAACAATCGAAGACCAGGACATGTGTTCTCATCATGCACCAGCCCAACAAGTGGTAAGCATGGAAGACAGAACCCCACCACTGCTACCAGTTAATGAGATTACGGCTCCTGTTCAAGCATGGACACTTCGATGTAGCATCTAGTCCAAGGAGACAAATAAAGCAGGAGACAGAGCTGCTTGAAGGAATAAAACACCTGCCCGAGGTCAGCTGCTGCAGAAGAGAGCTGGGCGACGAACGGCCCGTTGGCTTGCGTACGACAAAACACGGACTCCAGTTGCATTGAACTGGAACGCTTGGGTTTCACGTGGGCATGTCTTTAAAGTTAACGATGCTGAAATGACAAAGCTGGCTGCACTTACGGCAATCCCAGTCTGAACGTGGTGAGCTTCAGCGTGTGGCAGAAAACCTCGTTATTTAGCTTTACTTTCGGTCAGTTATTTGCTCTCCTCCCTGCCCCCGACGCTCATTAACATGCCGCGGCTTCCAGCAATGAGATGCTCAGAAATTCAGATGATCAAACCACGACAGAAAAGAACAGAGGAACTGGGATGACAGTTGAGCGTTATGGCATTAACATTGTATGAATCTTCGAAACAATAGTTTTAATTTTTCCTCCTCTCAACTGAGTCCGAACTCATTTGCATCGCTGTTCTCCTCCTGTCCAGGTGGGACGGAAAGAGACATCTCATCTCATTTTCCCTCTGTTGTTTACTCTTTGTATTCTTCCCCAAAAGAACTGCACTCCCCTGTATATCACTGCACCTTCCCAGATTTGTAAATACATCTGACTTAACACCACCTCCTCTGCCCCGCGGCATCACTTTTTACTTCTCCCATATAGATTGCAGTCAGCTCTACTGATGTTCCATTTATGAGATATACTCCACCAGGTTTCATTTATAACCATGAGGTCAACAGCCTCTATCATTTTCTAACGCTGCCCGTTCTTCCTCTTGTTTCAGCTACTCCTGGCATTTGTGTACAGACATTTTAGTGCATTGGTATAAAGTTATTACAAAGGAAGATGAATTTTTATTGTCAGGAGGACGCTGCCAAGTGAAATATTACACTTCCTACTTTTATGTTTATTCACCGCTGCGTGTAACGTCCTCTCAGAAGCCTGAAAGTCACGCTCATGCCCTTTTATGTTGGGGAAATATTGATTTATTAAAAAATTTGAGTTTCAACCAGAACTGGAATTACAAATGATGGTTTTATTTTTAACAACTTTGACTGTCAGAGCACAACTCCTCAGCCCCAAGAACTCTCCCAGTAACTAAAGTTCTGTGAGCAAATATTTGGCTGCTGAACTTTGATAGCATTTTCTACTGGGTTTTGTTTTCTTTTATCTTATTTTTTTTTATAATCTTCTAAAGTGGACCCTCTGAGAGCACAGCAATTCTTCTTGTCACTCAGGTATTGGGAACTCAAAAGTATGCATTACAGGAATATCAAAGCTACCTGTAGTATTTTGGGTCTTTAATTGTTAGCTAATTGTATAATCTTAATTATCCTTCTGCATCCCAACAAACTGATCGCGAACAGCCGCAGTAAAGAGTTTAAAGGTCCTGCTCTAGAGCAGATTTATAAGCCACAGGAAGGCTTGGCAGTCAACTAGAGATGCTCTGCTGTCGAGGGACAATTATTTTAACGGAGATATAATAACACTACGACTTTATTTAGCACCAGCAATTTTCCCCCATCACTTCCCGAGAGGTGATTTTCAGCGCCCAGTTCCCAGGGGAGCTCAGAAGATCTGGTTGCCCCCAGTCCTGTTCCTCTGTGGGTACCTTCCCCCGGGACTCCGCTCCGTATTTGTGGGACAAACTGCCGAAACGCCACGTATCCTCACTGCCTCCCCACGTGTCCTGGGATCCCACCAAGCTGTGCGGGTTCTTTTTATGCAACGCTTTTCCTTCTCCTCTGCTCCTCCTCTACAGCATAGTGGAGATGCCTCCTCCCACTGCAGCAGCATTTAATATAACCCCTAGACAACAGGGGCCGTTCGGTATTTGTAAAACACCCAATATTTTATTACAGGGATCTAGGGCAATATGAAGTGCTCTACCAAATGCATGGCCACCTCTCCAGGGGACACAAGGACGGCTATTGGGAATGTCTCAGTAGGCAGGTGAGACCCAAACCCCAGGTCCTAGGAAAAGCTTTTCTACTTTTTCTACTACTAGAAAAGAATTTTTCACAGAAAGAGTGGTCGGGCATTGGAATCGACTGCCCAGGGAGGTGGTTGAGTCCCCATCCCCGGATGTGTTTAAGAGACGTTTAGATGTGGTGTTGGGGGATATGGTGTAGGGGAGAACTTTGGAGAGTAGGATAGATGGTTTGACTCAATGATCCCAAGGGTCTCTTCCAACCTAGACAATTCTATGATTCTATGATTCTATAACAAAGCTTAACCCCTTTGTCAGCCGAGCTATAAGCGATGCCTGGCGAGTTAGTAACAGTGGGAAGGTGGTGGTGGAAAGCAGAAGAGCTGAGTTCTACTTCCGGGGCACAGCCACAACCCTCCTCTGACCATGACCCCATGCAAACAACGCCAATGACAGCCACGGGAAGAGAAGCAACACTAATCATGTCTCTGGCACTTCCCAGACATAAAAAAAAATATAATTAAATCACTATTCCCTGGGGGAAGGAGCAAAAGCTGAAGCACAGAGAAGTTGAAACGATCTCACAGACGCAGCGTGGACAATCCTTGACAGCCAGGAGCAGAAGCGGAGTCTCCAGGCTGCCCCATCTCTGCCCTCCCCACACCTCAAGTTCACTAAGGGTTGCTTCTGCCTTTGCAGGCTGAGCATCAGTGCCCCAGTGATGAGCACGTTAGGGCATTCCTCATTAAGACCTGTTCCATTTCTCTACTGAATTCATAATGCACACAGATTTTTAAATATCCACTGATCTAGCGATGCTTTAAAGAAAATGAAACCAGGCTTGGCACTGATACCAGCTCCTGTGTAACGTCGTTAGCAGGGACTGCTGAAAAGCTCAAGCGTTGAAGGACCCTTCAGAGCTTATGCTAGAAGGGATGCTCCTGGCACCTTCACCTGGTGTCCACCACAGCAGGGATGTGGAGCAGATGTCACACCAGGAAGAAAGAGGTGGAGCTGCTTTGCTTTCCACTTCCCTCTGACATAAACCCACTTTGAAATCAAGAACAAAAGATGCCCCCTCCTGCTAAAATTGCGTATTTATGCTGGTTTCCATTTCTAAGACAAAGGTTCTCTGATGGGAGCTACTTACTCTGGGTGGCTGAGAGGTTGGAAAGAGCTGCCTTGGTGCGACCTGCTAACCACTCCAGGCTCTCGTGCATGTTGGCCAAGGCCTTCAGGTCACTGACGTCCCGCAGGATCTCCTGTTGAGGGATGAGTTTATCTCCCAGGTTGCCAATGAGAACTTCTGACTCTTTGCCGAAAGCAGCCCTGAAATGCAAACCAAAGCCACGCTCAGAAACACAGCACAGGACAGCAAAGGGGAGACACCAGTTACACCACGGAGAAGGTCAACCCAGCCAATGGAGAATTATTCCAGTGTGGGGTCTCAAGAACGTTGTCTGGTGGAGTTTTTGAAGTCTCATTGCAGTGATTGACACCTCTATCTCAGGGAGGGTTTTTTTTCTGTCCTTTCCCTACATTTACAACCTCAGGATTTCACCTCACAGTTACAAACTTCATCCCAATCAACTCCCACACCTCTTCCCCCCACCCACCATCTACACCTTGCTGAGACACACAGGTGCTTTCCATGTCTCCCTGGGATATGTGTAAATAACACACATGCGGTACTTTTTATCTTTCCTTGTAAATCAGCTCTTCCAATCCTTGATTCACTTTTTTTTTTTTTTTTCAGCCATCTATCACAAGAAATCTCCCGTGGAACCCGATGGCTTACCATGACAAAGTGAGAAACAAATGACTTTGAATAACAGTTTGTGCGTTGTTTTACTTGCACGAAGACAGCACCTGGTGAAAAATGATGACCAGGACAAACACGTTTACCCCCCAAACCCTGAAAAAAAAGCTCTTTCAAAAATGCTCTTTCAACTCCAATGCCACATTCCATCTTTTGCACTCAGATTTAGCTTTCCCAAACCCCGTCTCCATGAAGAGCTTGTTTGGTTATGTCCCAGAATGATTTGCATGGCAAATACCCTCATCGCTTTTGCAGGTGAAGGAGCTCTCCTCCAGCGTGACTTTTTGTGTAGCATTCGGATGGAGAAAATCGGGACACAGTTCCTAGGTCTAATTACAACAGCTCCTGACTGAAACCAAAGTGCATTTCATTGAAAGACTCTAAGTGATGGCACATTTACCGTGGTCCTCAGCACACTCTGCCCGTCATTAGTTGCTCTTTTTGTTACGAATTTGCATTCCACTTTCATTCAACTTTGCGGATCTCCACTTCCTGCCATTAGCTCTTTTATGAACTTACAATGAGGAATCATGCTGCTGAGCATAATAGCTGCAACGAGCTGCAGCCAAATAATCCCATCAGCAGCGTTTTATATACTATCTAAGCAGTTTTATTGCCAGCATCTCCCTAGATTTGTGGGACTTCACTGTCACTTGAGAAAAAGGAAAAAAAAAAATAATAAAAGAACAACCCTGAAATGGTTTTAAATCGCTCAATCGAATTCATTAAAGGCAAAAAATAAAAATAGCCTTCGTGAAAAAAAATCTCTTTGAGGATTTTCTTCTCCTTGACAATAAAAGAAATACTGCCGTAGGCTGTCTGCTGCATACTATGGTTTGGGAGAAATCCTCATCTGTTGGCTGTGTCTGAGGGCTGAGACAGAGGAACATCTCCAGCTCCAGTGAACTATGGCAGTGGTAACTCAGCTGTTCTTCCTCTCTAAGATGGGGCTTTGGGGATTTTGATCCTCTCTGCCTATTGGAGATATATCAAATCCTTTCTGAACTTCAGGAAAGCCCTTAACAAGCTTCCCTGACTGGGCATTTAGAATCATAGAATCATAGAATCAGTGAGGTTGGAAGGGACCTTTAAGATCATCAAGTCCAACCATTAACCTACCCTGATAAAAACACCACCACTCCTAAACCATGTCCCTAAGCACCTCATCTACCCTTTTCTTAAACACCTCCAGGGATGGTGAATCCACCACCTCTCTGGGCAGCTTATTCCAATGTTTAATAACCCTTTCAGTGAAAAAATGCTTCCTAACATCTAATCTAAACCTGCCCTGACATAACTTGAACCCATTTCCTCTTGTCCTATCACTTGTCGCCAGGGAGAAGAGGTCAGCTCCCATCTCTCTAAAACCTCCTTTCAGGTAGTTGTAGAGGGTGATAAGGTCTCCCCTCAGCCTCCTCTTCTCCAGGCTAAACAACCCCAGTTCCCTCAGTCGTTCCTCATAAGGTTTGTCCTCCAGACCCTTCACCAGCTTTGTAGCCCTTCTCTGGACACGCTCCAACACCTCAATGTCCTTCTTGTAGTGAGGGGCCCAAAACTGAACACAGTACTCGAGGTGAGGCCTCACCAGTGCTGAGTACAGGGGGATGATTACTTCCCTAGTCCGGCTCACCACACTATTCCTGATGCAGGCCAGGATGGTGTTGGCCTTCTTGGCTGCCTGGGCACACTGCTGGCTCATGCTCAGCCGGTTGTCCACCAACACCCCCAGGTCCTTTTCTGCCAGGCAGCTTTCGAGCCACTCCGCCCCCAGTCTGTAGCGCTGCATGGGGTTGTTGTGACCCAAGTGCAGGACCCGACACTTGGCCTTGTTGAACCTCATACCATTGGCCTCAGCCCATCTGTCCAGCCTGTCCAGATCCCTCTGCAGAGCCAATCTACCCTCAAGCAGATCAACACGCCCCCCCAGTTTAGTGTCGTCTGCGAACTTACTGAGGGAGCACTCGATCCCCTCATCCAGATCATTGATAAAGATATTAAAGAGAACGGGCCCCAGCACCGATCCCTGGGGGACACCACTCGTCACTGGACACCAACTGGATTTAACTCCATTTACCACCACTCTCTGGACACGGCCATCCAGCCAGTTTTTTACCCAACGAAGAGTATACCTGTCCAGGCCATGAGCAGCCAGTTTCTCCAGGAGAATGCTATGGGAAACGGTGTCAAAAGCCTTGCAAAAATCCAGGTAGACAACATCCACAGCTTTTCCCTTGTCCAGCAAGTGGGTCACCTTGTCATAGAAGGAGATCAGGTTTGACAGGCATGACTTGCCTTTCACAAAGCCATGCTGACTGGGCCTGATCACCCTGTTCTCTTGCATGTGCCGTGTGATGGCACTGAGGATGATCTGTTCCATGACCTTCCCAGGCACCGATGTCAGACTGACTGGCCTGTAGTTCCCTGGATCCTCCTTCCGGCCCTTCTTATGGATGGGCGTCACATTTGCCAACCTCCAGTCAGCTGGGACCTCCCCAGTTATCCAGGACTGTTCATAAATGATGCACAGTGGGCCGGTGAGCACTTCCGCCAGCTCTCTCAGCACCCTTGGATGGATCCCATCCGGCCCCATAGATTTGTGCACCTCCAGGTGCTGAAGCAGGTCCCTCACCATTTCCCTTTGGACTACAGGGGCTTCACTCTGCTCCCCATCCCTGTATTCTAGCTCAGGGGTCGGAGAATTCAAGGAACAACTGGTCCTACTGCTGAAGACTGAGGCAAAGACGGCATTAAGTACCTCAGCCTTTTCCTCATCCTTGGTTACTATGTTACCAGCCCCATCTACTAGAGGACAGATATTATCCTTGGTCCTCTTTTTATCGCTAATATATTTATAGAAACTTTTTTTGTTGTCCTTGACAACAGAAGCCAGGTTTAGCTCTAGCTGAGCTTTGGCCCTTCTGATTTTTTCCCTACATCGCTTTACTACCTCTTTGTAATCCTCCTGGGTGGCCTGCCCTTCCTTCCAAAGGCCGTATATCCTTTTTTTTTCCCTAAGCTGCAACACTAGCTCCCTGCTTAGCCAGGCCGGTCTTTTTCCCCGACGGCTTGTCTTACGGCACACGGGGACAGCCTGCTCCTGCGCCTTTAGGACTTCCGTCTTGAAAGACATCCAGGCTTCCTGGGCTCCTTTGCCGTGGAGGACTGCCTCCCAGGGGACTTTGTTATTTCTTAGATAGTCGTAAGAGGCTTCAAAGCTTTGGGGAGTGAGGACAACTGGGCAACTCATCCAAAGTCCAAATGGGCGTTTGAAGGTGAATACAAGGTTGAACTGGGTGGACAATCTCACAGCCAGGCTTGAACACCTTTTTCTTTGGTAAAGAATGATCATTCATTCAAGGAAAACACGTTATTGACTTCTACAGCAAACCCAAAACACCTCACTTTGCTCTGCCCACCTACAAACACTCAGATATCTTCAACTGTTCCTGCAGAGCAGAAGACATTTCACAGATATGCTTTTTCCACTCCAAACAAACCACTCCTGTTGACTTAGACTATCAAATCCCACTGGCAACTGCATCAATCACTCAGAAAAAACAAGAAATGAAACATTTGTTGAACTTCTACCTTCGTTAACATGGCTTTCCAACACAAAATGCCACAGAAAAAGCACTTTTTTGGGGGAACCACAATTTGAGAGCTGTTAAATGAGGAGTCACTACCACGCCGCTGCCCACGACCGCGATTACAAATCCGGGTTTATCGCAGGGACAACTCTTCTGCCTTCCCACACGCAAAGAGAAAGCTGTTTTGGCACTGCTTTGGATGGATAGCCTGCGCATGAATAATACAGTGCTTTCAGTCAGGCTGGGAAAAATCTATATAATACAAAGCAGGGTGAATTTCCTATTTTTGCTCCCGGGAGGAATACAAATAGGGCCTTCTACGGGAAGCTATACTCTAAAATGGTGTTGGGATCAATGCGATTCTGCCGCTCGCTCCAAACCAACAGAAGTTTGTATCAAGAGGGCAGCAAATATATTTAATTGTTTGCTTTAATACACATCCTTGACTGCAGAAACCCCAATTCACTCTTTCCCACAAACTGAACCTCATAATAGAGACAACCTTCCGAAAGTAACTAACTGCCTTTTAGAGGATAAATGTAAAAAGTTCTGGTGGATCCCTGTAATTTCAATTTAAACCTGCTGTTAGCAAACGTCTCCCTGAAGCGAATTTTCGCTCCTGTTATGCGTGCCTGCTTGGCAGAATATTCACTACATGCCTGCCTCCGTCTTTATTAAATTTGCAAGGCTAAACACATAACGGGAAGGATATAAAAAACCAAATCGACTGAATAGCCAACCTTAACTCCACTTTTTCAAATACCTGCATTAAACCAGCATCTCCTGACCTCTGATTCATACAGTTTCTCAGCCGATAGGTTGGCACGTTTGTACCTGTACGTGTGTATCCGAGACAGAGCCAGCACATGCCAAGAGATCTGCAGCCACCTTCTGCATTTAATTTATGAGTTTTTGATGGTTCCGCGGGTACCCTTGGTTTGAATTACCACGATTTTGAAAATTCAAATCCCATCCCGCCTCACTCACAAAGTTTGCTTTGGACTTTGCCAAAGCTGCTGAGAACAAGAAAAGATCCTGCCACTTTTGGTGAGCACCCAAAGATGGAAATTTCCAGCCACGGAGATGATGTATTTTAGAAAGCGAGAAAACCTCCAAACCAAACAAGGTAAAAACCACGCTGTTTTACAGAACTGTAACAAAAGGCAACGCTCCGCTCTCCTGTGATAAATTCAGCTGTGCATATACCCACGCTCAAGACAGAGATTAATACTGCATATCAACCACACTGCGGATAAAGCAAACTCAAGTGCCTTTCTTCCCGGTCCGACTGTTTCTTTGTGGGAACTCACTCTTCCTCACACCCGTACCTGGTGCTGGTGCCGCACCGCTTCACTGCCCGTCGGTGTCGATTCCCGACGGATCTGCGCGCGTCGCAATAGGGCTCACTCTCAAATCTCTGCTTTGTTGGAGCAGGCCGGCTGTGCCGGCTTAATCCTTGGATTAACCAAGCAACTCATTTTGTTTCCCATTGTTAAACCATCTTAATTTCTCCATTTTTTCCTTTTTTAGTCCCCCAATCCTCAGCAAGTTTGCTGATGATACCAAACCAGATGGGGTGGCTGACACCCCAGAGGGCCGTGCTGCCATCCAGCGTGCCCTGGACAGGCTGGAGAGCTGGGCAGAGAAGAACCTAATGAGGTTCAACAAGAGAAAGTGCAAGGTCCTGCACCTGGGGAGGAAGAATGCTCCCAGTCACCAGCATAGACACCAGTATAGGTTAGGGGCGGACCTGCTGGGAAGTAGTTCTGAGGAGAAGGATCTGGGGGTCCTGGTAGACAGTAAATTATCCATGGCCCAGCAATGTGCCCTTGTCGCCAAAAAGGCCAATGGAATCCTGGGCTGCATAGGGAAGAGTGTGGCCAGTAGGTCGAGGGAGGTCATTCTCCCCCTCTACTCTGCACTGGGGAGGCCACAACTGGAATCCTGTGTCCAATATTGGGCTCCCCAGTTCAAGAGGGACAGGGAACTGCTGGAGCGAGTCCAGCGAAGGGCAACTAAGATGATTGAGGGATTGGAGCATCTCCCTTATGAGGAAAGGCTGAGAGCGCTGGGACTCTTTAGCCTGGAGAAGAGAAGGCTGAGGGGAGACCTTATTAATGCTTACAGGTATCTAAAGGGTGGGCTGAAGGAGGATGGAGCCAGGCTCTTTTCAGTGGTTCCCAGTGACAGGACGAGGGGCAATGGGCACAAGTTGGAACACAGGACGTTCTGTTCAAATACATGGAAAAACTTCTTTATGGTTCGGGTGGCAGAGCAGTGGCACAGGCTGCCCAGGGAGGGGGTGGAGTCCCCTTCTCTGGAGATTTTCAAGACCCGCCTGGATGCAGTCCTGAGGGATGTGCTCTGGGCAGTCCTGCTTTGGCAGGGTAGTTGGGCTGGATGATCTCTAGAGGTCCCTTCCAACGCTGAAATTCTGTGATTCCGTGAAACACAGGGACCACCAATGTGTCACCTTTACTCCCACCCTGTTCTCCCGGATGCTGTATAGGATGCATAGCGCATCCTTGGCACGGTACCAGCGGGGATGGGGAGAGGCCGATGGTGCTGGTTCCCCAAAGAAGTCTTCTGCAATCAGACCGGCTTCCCCCTCCTCTCCTCCAGCAACCAAGATCTCCGGTGATGTTTTTGACAGATGAGCCAGTAATAAAATTAAACAACCTATTGAGCTAAACTGCCTGGAAACAGAGGGACTGATGACAATAGACGAGGCTTCCCCTCATCCGTATTTCAGCATATACATGAGAGGACGGGAAACTCGTACGTGAGGGATGAGAGGCCAGGGAAGAGCATGTGGGATAAATCAGGATGACCTGTGCTACTTTGAAGTGACCGTGCCAGAGCACGGCTGAACGGCAGCCAAGTGTCCACATCAATACTGCAGAACGAGGGAGGAGGTCTCCGATGTACCCTTGGCAGCAGCTTTACGTTCACTTAACTGCTCCTCTCCCTTTTCTCTGCCAAGAAATTAGTGTCAGTTATCCCCGCGGCAAATAACGCCGAGGAAAAAGCTCACTGGGAGGGTGCGTGGAGCTGGAGGAGGAGGTGGGGATACACCAAGCGATCCCCTTGGGGGCCTCCCAGGAACACATTGACCCAACGAGGACCTCCTGTCCTTCCTCACATCCTCTCGACCGCGGACCTCAGACGGATGCTTTCCGCCGAGCGTCGGATGCTTGCAGAGCAGAAGCAACAAAATGAATTTAAACCGCAGCAAAGAGCAGCGGGCAGAGCTGCGGCTGTAGAGGAAATACCCTAAAAATATCTATTAAAGTGTGAACAGGACAAAGACGCAAACGCTCGAGGAAGAGCTGGCAAAAAACAGGGATTATTGCTTTGTCACGGTGGTGTACAAAATCCACATTAAACTGAACAGCCATGAAGATGTTAAGTGAAAACAGTTACTGGGTAAAGAGCTTGCTGTATGACAACTCAGTGCGCTACCTAATATAAAGCACTTAAAATCCCTACAGTATGTTATATATACAGTCTCAAAACCTGATACACATCATAACGGGAAGAATATAATGACAGCGTTTGCAGCAGTTTCATTGCACCTTTGCAACTTCTTTTGGGTCAGCAGATTTTCCTATGTGCTTATGTCACATAGAAATTTCTATAACCCATTTGTTTTCCACTCCTCCACTTGAGCCACAGAAGCAGCCCGGAGACCGTGCTGAAACACTGCATCCAAAAACTACCCAGGCAGACAGATTTCAACCTTGACAAATTCAAAGCAATTCCTATTACGATCTTATTTATAAAGAAAGAGAGAAAAGGTGGTTTGTTGCTTCATCTTGCACCAGAATTTGCTCAACCCTCATCAAAAAAATCACGCAAGCACCAAAACAAATAACCCACGTGGGCTTTTTCCGCAAAGGGAAGCCCTCCCAAATGATTTGCTGCCGCCAGAACAATAAAACCCATCTCAGCCACCTTCCTGCAGCAGACGCCGTTTCGCTCGTTTCAAAGATTCACCACCTGAAGGTATTTTAAAAATTCAGCACGCGAGGACGCTTTTCGCAGCACATCCAAACAGCATCGTCGGTCTGATGAAAAGCTGCTGCAAAGGATCCTCCGCGGGTATAAATTCACCCTGCCAACCTGAGGTATTCGGCTTTAAAGGACTGAAGATCCAGCCCATCCCAAAAACGACCCAGATTTGAGGGTCGTTGGGATTTGCCAAGCCTCGGCAACGATTTGTGCGTCTCTATCAGGGACCGGCGCGATGGGCGGCTCCGAATCTCGGCCGAGAGGTCGCCACGCTGTCACAAAGCAGACATCGCTAACTGACAATTTTAAGCCGTAACATCACACGCCATCTTCTCGCTTAAATTTATTTGAATATTCTGGTCTTGTTAAGTTTATATTATACAATTTATCACAGCAGACAAGGAATTGTCTCGGAGTATATTGTGTAGCTCTAATGATGTGATTTAGCGATACGGAATCTTGTTAAAGCAGGAGCTGTTATTAAATCTTCGTGGAGAAGCTGAATCTCCGTGTTTCTGCTCTGCCTTCCCCCTCCATCCCCGCTACGCGGTTTAGGGGCACACACATCACCCCAAAAAAAGCGCGTGGGAAGAGCTGGGCATTGCTGTGCTCATTTCAATAGACAACGCAATTTGTAGGATTAATGAATCTGAAGCTGGGCAATCCTTCCTGGATTCGGGCTCAGAATATACGTAATCCTCAAAAAAACCCAAATCCAGCCTAAATCCTCTAAACCAACTTTGCCTTTACAAGATATGCAAAGGCAGAAGGAAACTTCTCAGATACAGAGGTGCCCTGTGAAGATCCAGGTGCTCACTCAATTTTACACCTCTCAGATGAGGTTCTTGACAGCTGTAGGATTGAGTATCAGTTGTGCTCGTGACGAAGCACATTTTCCTGTAGGGTCCAAACAAGAGATGTAGAAACCCATCTCCCATAAAGGAGTAGACTGTCATCAAATGGAAACAGCTCACACAGTAGGCTCAGATTCACAGTCTCAGTAGAGGGGAAAAAAGGTCTACGGTCTGCTGCCAATCTTCCAAAATCATCCTTTCACCCTTTAGAATTATTGTGAATATCATTAAAACAGAGCCTGAGAAACTGGAGAGGGAGATCTTTTATTCTTAAGAGAGAAAGAAACAAGGGAAGAGAGACAGAAAAGCTACAAGTGAGAATGGGAGAGAGAGCTGAGAGGTAAAGAAAGGGAAAAGCCTTCCACAAAACATCAAGGCTTCAGAAAAGGACCGTGCGGCAGGAGAAACACCGAGACAGCACAAGAGAATAAAAATAATGGAAAGCTCCAAACCCAACACTACAAAAACCACCCACCAGACAGCAGATGGAACAACCTGATTTAGCTTTTGATGAAAACCCTGACCAGTGCCTTCTGGTTGCCCAGAGAGGTGGGACAAAGGAAGACCACCCCAACCCACCCCAAGGTAGGACCTGAACTTCATGCTTCTGCCATCACGGCTCTCCCTTTGCACCAAGGGAAGGACTTATGGGTCCATTGTAAATTGGCCCAGCTCGTTCCCAATTCTGCTTTCTGGGCCTGCACAGACTGTTTACACAATGCTCACACCATTTTATACAAAGCTGTTTATACAAAGCTCACACCACGTCGAACCCTTTGGAAACAGCTGAAGCAAATCAGGCTGTGACCGGTCCCAGGAGCTCTGGACCAACCTCCTGAGCTTCCTGCCCTCAAGCACCCTCTGGGGAAGAGTCCACAGAACCCTTTCTAATTCACTGCGGCGGAAAATCATGCCTCATACCACCAGCTCCTTCACCTCTGCGTCCTGCTCCCAGGGCTAACCAAAGCTTTGTGTTTGGAGTAGAGATGTGCTGAATTGTCCACCACCAGCTGTGCGCGCTCTGCCCTGTGAAATGGAAAGGAGAGGATATTCCACCCTCTGGAGGGTACGCCGGTGTCTTTGCTGCCGTTGGATGGATGATGTGCTCTCCCAGGGCACAGGCGAGATGGGCTGCACGCCCCAAGGGAGCTGAGGCGGGTCAGTGGTTCCCAAGACATAGTCCCAATATATATCCAAAACCAGAGGGTACCTTTCTTGCTCCCATCATGCCTTAGAATCATAGAATTGTTGAAGTTGGAAGGGACCTTGAAGATCATCAAGTCCAACCATCAACCTAACCTGACAAAACCACTTCTAAACCACGTCCCCAAGTACCACGTCTGCCCTTTTTTTAAACAACTCCAGGGATGGAGAATCCACCACCTCCTTGGGCAGCCTATTCCAGTGTTTAATAAACTTTTCAGTTAAAAAAATTTTCCTAATATCCAATCTAAACCTCCCCTGACATAACTTGAACCCATTTACTCTCATCCTATCACTTGTCACCAGGGAGAAGAGGTCAGCCCCCACCTCTCTACCCCCTCCTTTCAGGTAGTTGTAGAGAGCGAGAAGGTCTCCCCTCAGCCTCCTCTTCTCCAGGCTGAACACCCCCAGGTCCCTCAGCCGCTCCTCATCAGACGTGTGCTCCAGACCCCTCACCAGCTCCGGTGACCTTCTCTGGACACACTCCAACACCTCAATGTTCTTCTTGTCGTGAGGGGCCCAAAACTGAACACAGCACTTGAGGTGGGGCCTCACCAGTGCCGAGTACAGGGGGATGATCACTGCCCCAGTCCAGCTCACCACAGTATTCCTGATACAGGCCAGGATGGTGTTGGCCTTTTTGGCCACCTGGGCACACTGCTGGCTCATGTTCAGCCGGCTGTCTGCCAACACCCCCAGGTCCTTCTCCTCCAGGAAGCCTTCCAGCCACTCCGCCACAGTCCTGTAGCGTCCATGGGGTTGGTGTGGCCCAAGTGCAGAACTCGGCACTTGGCATTGTTGAACCTCATGCCATTGGTCTTGGCCCATCAGTCCAGCCTGTCCAGATCCCTCTGTAGATCCTTCCCACACTCAAGCAGATCAACACGCCCACCTAGCTTAGTGTCATCTGTGAACTTCCTGAGGGTGCATTCAATCCTGTTGTCCAGGTCATTGATAAAGATATTAAAGAGAACCGTCCCCAGCACCGATCCCTGGGGGACACCACTCGTGACCGGACACCAACTGGATTTAACTCCATTCACCACCACTCTCTGGGCACGGCCATCCAGCCAGATTTTCACCCCGCAAAGAGTACACCCGTCCAGGCCATGAGCAGCCAGTTTCCCCAGGAGAATGTTGTGGGAAACGGTGTCAAAAGCTTTGCTAAAATCCAGGTAGACAACAAGTAGGTCCCCCCCCTCTGGAGGGACACCCTGTAGCCCATTCCTTCTCTCTTCCTTCAGCCTGACATTTTCGTCTTGTCCAACAGTGACACATTTCCAGAGCAGACGCACATTGGCACAGAGCCTCCAGTTTTACACTGGAAATACAGGCAGAAGATCAGCATCAACTAAACCGGGGGGAGAGAAGAGATCCTACTAATTAGCAGGGATAGCATAACTGTTCTGGAATAATTGGGTGAAGGATCCGCTGTTGCACAGGTATCCTTCCACGTTGCTTGAATATACCCCCCTCCTTTTGGTGCAGAGCAAGCGAGGATGAGCATCCTCAAGTAAACAGGAGCTGCAGGGAAGGAAGCAGCAGGCAGCAGGAGCACACTGCCATCAGGGTTATCCTCACTAAAAAAACCAAAAACAGTGAAAGGAAAAGACTCACCGAGACAAAGCCACAACTGACCTGGTCCCGTGTTCGGTTCTGGGCCAGAGGTTCAGGCAGCTGAGACCAACTTCCAAAAGTCCTTTCTAACTACCAACATTACATCCCTATGATACTGAGTATGGAAATATTCAAAAAACGGTTACTAAAGATCTGGAAATAATGGGAACCCATCATTTAGGGCAACTAAGATGATTAAGGGATTGGAGCATCTGCCTTATGAGGAAAGGCTGAGAGCGCTGGGACTCTAGCCTGGGGAAGAGAAGGCTGAGGGGAGACCTTATTATGGCATACAAGTATCTAAAGGGTGGGTTGAAGGAGGATGGAGCCAGGCTCTTTTCAATGGTTCCCAGTGACAGGACGAGGGGCAATGGGCACAAGTCGGAACACAGGAAGTTCTGTTCAAATACACGGAAACACTTCTTTACGGTTCGGGTGCCAGAGCAGTGGCACAGGCTGCCCAGGGAGGTTGTGGAGTCCCCTTCTCTGGAGATTTTCAAGACCCGCCTGGATGCAGTCCTGAGGGATGTGCTCTGGGCAGTCCTGCTTTGGCAGGGGAGTTGGGCTGGATGATCTCTAGAGGTCCCTTCCAACTCTAAAAATTCTGTGATTCTGTGAATTTGATCTCAAGTTCGGTGTTCAGGAGGTTGCTGAAGTCAAAAGGTGAGAGGGAAATCACCACCGCCCTTCCTAACATGGGTTTCCCATCTTGATGTAGGGCATCCCGACCTAAGAAGTTAGCTTATGTTAGTATCGCCGATGTCAGCCTTTGTTAACTAATAATGAACAGAACAATGTGTTGTTAGAAGTCCCTCTAGCCTTAATTAACTAGTAATGAACAGAACACTGTGTTGTTCGAAGTCCCTATTCTCTGGACCTTAACATCTGGGATTGATTGTAGGATGAATTATATGAAAACCCGGCAAGAGGAGAATCCAGTTGGCCAACTTGGCAACAGAACTTACTTTTAAGGTATCCTGAAGTGAACTGCCTTCATTGTAATACTGAAAAACACACCCACAGGTCAAGAAGACCCTTCCCCTGCGCATGCGTGATGATTAAAAGAATGACATAGCATATATTATAATCATATGTAAATTACTAACCAATCATTGTAACTTTTGTGTATAAATGCAGCAAGAAGACCGGCATGGGGTACGCTTGATTTGTGGAAAATTCACCCAGCACCCAAACCTGAATAAATACAGTATCTCTCCTGAGCGTGTGAGATTGCACGCCGGGCACGAATCCGCTTTTCGGGCAACAGATCTGCAACCAGAATAACCCGTGTTGTGGTGTGATCTTCAGAGTAACGGGGGGTTTCCAGGCAAACGTGGTGCCCCGTGCATCGCCAGCACGTCTTCCCCAGCGCCCCGACGGCGGGGCTCCCCCCGGGCGCGCACTGCCCTCGCCCCTCGCCACCCCTGGTGCCGCAGAGCTGCACCCAAACCCACCAATTTCTGCTGCAACTCGAGCGCGACCAGATCTGAAGCTCTTTTTACATCGCTTTTCCTCGTCAAAGGCAAACCTGGAAATGATACGTCTTTGGGTTTTATCACCAACATATCTGATTCAGTAATGAACTGAAAGCTAACCTTTATAAAGCGATAAGGGCAGCATATTTCACACTCGCCCCAGTGCCAAATAGCCTTCAGAGCTTTAAAAACTAATTATACGAATAGAGGCATGACTTTTCTTTCCTTTCTCCCTTTGCCAAGTTCTGAGCTACTATAATATGCTCAATCAGGTCCCTTTGTCTGGCCAACCACACCAGAATATTAATGGGAAGATTCTGCTAGTATCTTACGCTGCCTTTTGACATCTACTCGCGAAAGAGATAGTGTCGGGTTAAGACAACAAAATCAATCACTGTCAACACGGATGTGCATGAGGGTTTTTTTTTGTTTGTTCGTTTGTTTTTTTTTTTTTTTTTTTCAAAGACATCGCATTTGGGTTCTTCTTTTTAATTAAACAAATGAGTTACAGGAAACCTGGGGAGGGGGAGGGAAAACTGTGCACCGATATCTCATCCTGCCACGGTACAAAACCTGGTGGTAAACTTTCAGGGCATATTTAATTTAGTAACACTCATAAAGGGATGCTGCCGAGGAGTTCAAGCACTGCTGTCAGCCTTGTTTTAGGTCCAAGAAGGACATGCTCCCATGTTTCATCAAGCTTCAACTTTCCTTTCCAGGAAAGGATGCTTAGTCCTGTCCCTGCTCGCCGAGGAGTGGGGTCTGTGAACACAAGTGGGTATCTGTATATCAGGATTTTAAATGTCTTGGATGGTTAAAGCGAGAGTGAAATGAGCTCTCCCAGGCTCTCCCATCACCATGACCCTAAAACCCAAGGTATCCGCAGGACCCATTTCCCTTTGGTTCCACTGCAGTGTTCAGGCAGCGATGGCTACAGCAGAATTATTCCCAATTCATCAGCAGCGCCAAGAGGAAGAGAAAGAAGCAACAGCAGCGAAGAAATCGTGTTCCTTTGTATTAGGAGAAAGTCTGAAAAAAGTCTGCTTAAATGGAAAGAAGATGACAAAAATTGGACAAGCAATTAGTTTTATTTTGAAGCTTTCAGGAGAGATCTATTCAACCATGCACAGATTCTTGAAGAAGTTTATAAGCCATGTCGTTTACCATCAATGGCTAAAACTGGCCCAGACCAATTATTATCATTTAAATTAATGCTGCAGGAGCATTCACATGGCACCCTGAGGAGCTGAGGCTTAATACGTGATGCTCTGTGCAAACAGATACCGAGAAAAGATCTTTGTCCTAATGTTTAGGCTGAAAAGGACATGGGACAGGAGCTTGTCCCAGTGAATTCAACGTAGATGACCTCGTAGACATTCCATCCTAACATCTCAGATAGAATTTCACAAAATACTTCAATTAATGGATAGCAAAATGACAATATTGGAATAAAATGAATATTAGGATCAAAACGTTGGCACTGCTAGCATCAGACTGAGCTTGGCCATCAGATTTAGCCTGGTCAGGAATTCACGCTTAGCAGGTTATGCTCTTCCAGTAGAACCCAGCATTGCATCCACGGGAGCTCTGGTGTCCCCCACTGATGGCTCAAAAATCGCCGTAAGAGCCAGGAGGCTCTTTCTGTGCCAAGAGACAAAGGATGAATGCAAAGGCAAAGATGAAGAACCAAATCCATGAATCCCCCCAAAAAACAGAGACTGCACAAAGACCTGAAGGGCTCTGCATCCTCACTCTTCCACTATCACTGAGGATTTTTTTAAAGCACTGGCAGCGCTCATTATCCACGCTGCAGTATGAGCAAACACGTCTGTGACTAGACATTTTATACTCTTCGTCGTTCCTCTCTGTAGACTGTATCATCGTTACGTTATTGTGCTTGCATTCAGTGAATAAGTAAAATGACAATCTGGGCAAATTAGACTTTAATTTTCAACAGCTTCACTTACTCCTACAGTTTTATAGCCAAATGCCAATCAAGGAAGTGATGAATAGTGATGGGAATGTGCAGACAAGCTTCTTGACTTGCCGGAATGACAAAGAGGACCTGTTTCTTCAGGATGTGACAAGGATTCAGAGACGAAGCCAGTGTGCAGGGAAAGGCAATCTGCCTGCTTACAGGCTTTCACTTGCCGGAAAAGGTAGAACCAATGTGGTTTGCACACAGTAAGTCGCCTCTGAAAGAATTCCCTCTGGAGGTACCAATATTTTCCACCTGACTCTCCTTACAGAGCTCCTGGGGTTGGGACGGAGGAGAAACACCACCAGGTCACTGTTCCAATGGAGGACAGCTTTGGCGACAACGCCAGTTTTGGGAATTCCTGCCCAGTACAACTAGTTGGCCCCTCCATTACGTCACAGACTGTTGCTCTCTTCATGGCGTGGGTGATCAGTGTAGCACCATCAACCAACCAGGACAAGGATCTGCCTGAATGAAAAATAACCCTTTCTCTCCCCAATCCCAGCCACTTTCCTGACTCACTTCATGAGCGCGATTCCTCAAGTAGCCTTTTTTGAACAACAGAGCGAGCAGAAACGAGCAACGAGGGTAGGAAAGCAGCAAGCTGGTGCTGCCACTGAAGCGTCCTTCTTGAACCATGGCCTCCCTCTCTTCTGTCCTTGCTGCATCTGAGAAGCAGCTCTGCTTTCTCCTGTCTCTTAAAGGATAAGGAGCTTCAGGATGGTTTATCTACCAACCCATCATATGACGGTCACTGATAAGCAAGGCCCAGAAACATCCCCCAAACAGATAATTTACCTAATGATTTCTCATTCTCAACAGTACCAAATCCAGGCAACGCACAGGAAGTTCTCAGTTCAGCACAGCTTGTGCCTGGCTTTAAAAATACGCAGCTTAACGGCACGAAGACTCCAGTTTCATTTTACTCCACTTGAGGAAAGACCGCATCTCAACCTGTTCTCGCACCTGGGGACACAACAGCTATGCAAACACCACAATTACTGCGTTTCCAGCAGGTTTTACCATTGTCACTACTCTTCTTGAGACCCTTTTACAACTTCATAAAATATTTTACCTTATAAAGTCTTCCTCTTCCTCCCTCTTGGGTCTCAGTTGCTTGGGCTGAGCCATGTTGCTCCAGTTGGGCAGAGATTTCAGGAGCCTGCTAATATCATCATCTTTAGCCCAGGACGCGCTGATCACCAGCTTTTCATCCGACTGCACGATGCTCCTACAGGGAAAGCAGCAACAATCACGTTAGTGTGAAGCAAATTGTACTTTTCACGCAATTCCACACATATTCATTAAAATCCCCATCGCATACAAATGTGCATTAAGCATTAAAGAAGGGGTCCAAAGAGGAATTCAACAAAGTGCTCATGGGGAGAACATGGCAACACAGGTGGACAGGATATAGAATCCTCTTAAACTCACAACTCTTGATGTTCTTTGATAGAGTCCTTTAAAGGAAAAAGGGCCATATTCTCCCCACCCTTGAAATCATTCAACATGCAATGATTTACACAACCGGAGGAGGTCATTCTGTACTAGGAGAGAGAGAAGGTAGTTTCTCCATGGCTCATTTGTTCCCTGCAATCTCAATCGAGCTCGCCAGCCGCTGCTGATTGTGTTGTGACTGCAACGTGGAAACCTGCCCAGGAAGACCTGGGTGGAAGCCACCAGCTCACCGCACACCAGCTGGCCCAGCTTGGGGACCAGGTCTGAAGCAATGGAAGGAAATGAAGGGTCCAGGATCTTCTCTCCAGCCATCCAAAACATCTAATAGTAGAGATTTCAGCTAAATCATATGTATGTCTGAAATTGAATCAAAGACCATGGCATATTCCAATTATGAAGAATTTCCTTGTTTAATATTTTTGGCAGTGTAACTCATCTGAATTCCTCACTGGCAATTGCAGGAGACAAACGGGATGCTGTAGTTGGAGAAGTCAATTAGCTGCCTATTTTTTGTGTCGCGATTGCTCATGAACAACCATCAGCATAGAACTCGTCAACCTTTGCTACTTCACTGGCACACCCTGACTAGAGAGAGGAATGGACTCACCCATTTGTGGGCTGTTTGGTAGACAGCAAAGATCTGGGAGGTATTTTCTATCTCTTATGAAAGGCAAGGGGGAGTTAGGGGTGTTGGCGTTTCCTTCTAGGTCCTATCACCGATTTCCTTCTCTGGTGAGCACCTGGAAGGCTCTTCTAGGAGGTCCTTGCATGGCGCCCAGTTGGACTGTTTCTCTAGCCCAAGAAGAAACATATGCGACCTGTCCACATCATTCAAAACAAAAGCATGGTGGTGACCTCTCCAACAGGAGGATTTTTTTTCCTGCCCTCTGTAATGGGAACACGGCAAACCCTCCAAACAACCAGTAAGCACAGCGTGACTTAAGAAAGGAAGCAACTGAGAAGACAAGGTCTCAGAGGTCCTGCTCCTACGGAGAGGCTTAGCTGCAGGTTAACAACAGAATCAAGATCTCCCTTGTGCACCAAGAGACTGATCATCTTCTAATATGCAAAAATATAGTAAAGGCTCTGGGACTTGTGTTTCCCCTCAAATACTCACCACCCATTGCTCACAAGGCTACAAGACACCTAGAAACAACGCATGTTTGCTGTGTCCTACAATGCAAGGGGTTGAAGAAGGGCAAATACCGGACAGATCCTTTTCTGTTACCGTCCCCCAGAAGAAACGGCTTCTCCAACATGGAGAGAAACTCTGTGCATCAAAAAGATGCAGAGATCCAACACTGGATCGGTCAACCAAGCACTGGAGTTGCTGGGTGCTGCAGTATGGACGTACCTGGGCTGCCTCAGCCCATGTCAACTCATTGTGGACCTTGTAGAGCCGTTTACTCGGCTGCATGCTTCTGGATCCAAGCTAGGACGTCGCATGGGGCAGAGATGCTCAGAGCTGTCACTAGCGTCCAGGTGGTGATTTCGGGAAGGGTCATGCAAGTTCACAATAAAGACCCCGCACACTTCTAAGGGGTTTACGTGGATTAACCGGTCTCATTTTAAATGTCCTGAAAGGTACGTTTTGGTCAATAAATAGAAATAAAAGTAACAACACACTGACTACTTGTGTTTTGAAAAGGAAAACGGTGAAAAAGGCATTGAAATAGGAGGCAACGCTGATCTATCTTGAAACACCGCAGAATACTTCTTTTCCCAGCAGCATGGAGCAACCTATCACTCCTTTCGCCCACCACCAAGAGAACAACCTCTGCTCAGTAATTACACACGGTTTGTGAAAATGAATTTGTCACATGCACTTACGTATACATTTTCCTTCTCTTTAAATTTCATGTTCAATCTGCCACAGACAAAAGAGTGAATTTTGTTTCCAGCCACCAAAGACCTCAGCATCGAAATGTCAATTTGGCCTTCTGCTGCTGTTAGGAACTTGGTGGTTTTCCACTTATGAAAATAAAAGGTCTCTTGTTTTCACCCCGGTGAAAACCGAGGGGGGGAAAAAAAAAAGCTCCACCAGAATCGCTGACATCCGAGATGGAAAAACTGAATTTGATGATATCTGGTCATTTCTCTGCCAAGGCAAGACAACTGTTCCATCGAATATATTAGCCAGTGCTTTGTCCTCTCCAGATTTAAATGACTAAAGTAATAGTCTCCTTCCCTTGGGAGTCTATTTCACAGTTGAACAAATCTAACTCTTGGACCAAAAAAAAAAAAAAAAAAAAAAGTCCTGATACTGTGCTCGTGTTTTATTTTACTCAATTTCATCCCATTACTCCCCGTTATTTCCCCTTACAGCAGCCTCCGCTCTCACCGCTTTCACTATTTACGCTCTTCAATGATTTACAGCCTTATCATAGCCCTTCAGATGTCTACGAATGCAAGTCATCTTTGGGAGTCTTCTGATGGAGTTATACAGAGGACAGAGCTACTTCTCTGTTTTATGATCCTTATTATCTGCTGTCCTCAAAAATCCTACTGTTTTTTGGAGTGGGTGCTGGGGGAGGAGAGAGGGGAGGTTGTTTAGCTGCTACAGCGAGTTGGAAACCGAGCTCGGTGTCTTTGCTTTTCTAGGGTCAGTGTTTTCCGAGAGCCCAACCCACACGATTCCTGCTTTTCTCACCTTTCGGCGATGTGGGACTCACGGGCTGGAGCCCTAAGCCAAATTCTCCAGTGACATCAACGGGGAGCTTCAAACGAATCGATGCTGGGACACCGCCACCGCTACGTGGGTCCCTCGGAATTATGACCCCATTCTTTCCCATGGTCGCAACACCTCCTAATTTTTATTGACAGGTTGGTTTTACTCCAACCACCCCCTCATTAAGGAAGATGTTAAATAGGGTGGTACATACCCGATCTCCGTTACTTGCCCAACTTTCCCCATCAATTAAAACCTCCTTTTCCCCCACCTTTTCTTTCTAGCATCTCAGCCAGTTTTCAACCTCCGTAACATCTATCAATGTCAATCTAATTCGGGTCCTCGAGTAAATTATCACAAGACAGGATGACATGTTGTAGTACAGCTCAAAATGCTTCTTTTCAAACGCCACCCCCCCCCCCCCCCCCCCTCCCAAACTCCTCTGTAATTATTCCTGCTGCTGTAATAGGGTTACTTGCTACCACCAGTGCCATAATCAACTAATTAATTCACAGCTCAACGGGCCAAGGAAAATGCCATCTGTTTGTACCCAGCTCCCGGGAGCGGGTAGGGAATCGGTGTGACACTTATGCAGGTGATGGCACAGGAGCGAGGGGGGTTCACCCCTCCCCAGCTCAGTGGGTTTTATCCAGAAAACATCTGCTGGTGGTGACGGTACCGGATCTGCACCACTGCGGCCCCGAGATGGGAGCAGAGAGATGCAGAACGTCCCCGGACACAGCTGGGGGGGGCCATGGCTTTTCATTAGGAAAACATCTGGGGGCCGCAGGGGCTAATTGGACTCCGTTGCCGTATGCCAAACCTAATTTTTGAGTAATTTTTTTTTTTTTCTCTTCCCAGGGTTGAGGCGATGTTTCCACGCTGAGCTCTGCTCGCGCTGCTGAGCGTTTGAAAGCAGCGTGCTCAGCACGTGCCAGGTACTGAACGGTCTGAGGGAGACAGACCCCCACCCAAAAAGAGTCAAAAAGACAACTTAAAAACCAAAAGGTTAATGCAAGAAGAGGAAGATGCCAATAAGAAGGAGTAAACTGAGTGTCAAGAGCATTTCCCGGGGACTCGAGAATTCCTGTTTGACCGCAGACCCCACAGCTTGGATGAATTCATCCACTCCTCATTTCCTTATCAATAAAAAGGGGCTTAGTTTTATTTTGCCTGGCTGGAAAGCAGGAACTGAGATGTATTTTTTTTTCCTTCGTCATTTTGAGAGATATTGGCCCAGTTATATCCCACCCCATCTTATAAATGTAGCTGAGACAGCTCAGCCAGGAGGGTGGGCGCACCGTAAGCTGCCTTCATGGCCGATGGAGAGAGCTGAGCACCTCCAGAGAGTTTAGGCACTTTTTAATGAAGGTGGACCACTCTTTGGAGATGTCCGTCTCTTTTTACAGACTAAAGAGGCTCTTTTGGGTGAGCAGCGCCTTTACTCACTCTTCAGGCAGGTTGAAAAATGTGCCAGAGGATGGTTGTTCCAGGGAGAGAGGATGAAGATTGGTAAGAAGAGGGGGGGGCGCACAGGATAGAACTTAAAGTTGGACAAGAAAATGAGAATGTGCAACTTCAGCATGGACAGAACTAAACAATTTATGAAGAAAGACATGGAAAGAGATTAGTTTTAGTGCTCAAGATAGCAAGGCTTGTCCAAGAAGGGTGTTGGGAAGAGACTAAAAAGAAAGACTCATGTTGAGGGTAGACACCCTAAATTGGTCAGGTTTGTCCCTGTGATCCTTTCTATGGCCTTTCAGTATTTTTCCCAAGGGCTTGTAAAAATGGTTTAACTATACATGCTTAACTCATGAGTAGAGCTGCTTTCCTAGAAATTTGCTGAAGAAGCGCCGAGACCTGGGCTGGACAAGACTTAAGAAGAGCACTGCCAACACTGCAAGAGGTTTTGTGGCTCCAACTCCCGTTTTTGTTTTCGTTTTAATCCCCAACCCCTCATAAACTAGGAGGAAAACATAACTCACGTTTGTAAACAGTTTGTGTCAAACTGAAATTGCACTTCTTACAAACATGCAATTTGCAGAAGACGTCTCACCTAGATCAGATTAAGCACGCTTCCGAAATCTGCCATCAATTAAAACAAGAAAATCCATAGTTGCTACTTATATAAATGTTCAATCCATACATATCCAGCCCCGCTAGGGTTTTTTTTCCGCATTCACTAGAAAGTTAGAGCCAAATGGATATCAAACATGAAAAATCTCAGCTGTGCATTTCTCAGCGCCGATGTCCTGACAGAGCTATCTGCTCTGCAAGGGACTCCGAATCAAACGGCCTTGCTTTGAGGAGCCCGTATTTGAATACGCTTCATCCGCGTTTGCTCGTATTCCCCTTCAAGAAACACAGGCACGTGGGGAACGGATGAATGCCATGTGCAAATCTTGCAGACACCATCTCTCTGGCTTCCCAAATTCTCACTATCTTGACATCTCTGGAACAGACGCACGCTCCCTTGCTCCTGATTGTATTAATACACAGCTCTCAGGGGGTTATTCTGATTTTAAGCGTCTATAAACGATCCTTCCTCCACTAACTTTCTCGACATGAGGGTTTATCCATCTCAGCCCTCCCAAGGAAAACCCTGGTGCAAAGGGCAAGGCTGCGCGGAGCCGTTCCGACGCGAGATCCCTGCAGAGGGCACAACGTCCCCACGGATGGAGCCGCTCGCCCCGGGAAAGCAGAGGAGCTGCTATATTCCTCTGCATCATTTGAAATGTATATAGATTTCTATTTCAGTCATTTGCTAGCAGCGAAAACTAGAACATTTCCTGTTTTTTCCTCCTGCTGTAATCAGGATATTGCCAAATTAGGCCTGTCCTAATTACTCCCCAGCAGGTGCCAAACCCAGGAATGGTATCAGCAAAGGAAGGAAGGAAGGACCTTTAAGTTCAAGCCAAAGAAATTACATCTATTGTCTGGCTACAGTCAGTGAAGTTTCATATAAAATATAAGCATTTTGGACAACGGCACACCAGCAGCTCCCAATTTACACGAGCGCTCCGACGAAATTTAGCCCACATATGTGCTCACTGCTATTGTCGGCATTATTAATAATAATAATAATAATGAGCCCGTACGCAGCCGCTCGCCAGATGAAGCTTCTCCTGAATGAAAACAGGCAAGAGGAAATAATATCTTGAGGCTCTCGGTCAGAAAACACAAGGGGCTTTTTCAGTTTCCCCTGCTATCGCCAGCCTCAATTAGCCGTTAAAGGAGATTACGGACGGCAGCTATTATAGCCCACATCGCCGCAGCATAGAATCATAGAATCATAGAATGGTTTAGGTTGGAAAGGACCTTGAAGATCATCGAGTTCCAACCCCCCTGCCATAGGCAGGGACACCTCCCACCAGCCCAGGCTGTCCAAAGCCACGTCCAGCCTGGCCTTGAACACCTCCAGGGATGGGGCCTCAACAGCTTCTCCGGGCAACCTGTGCCAGTGCCTCACCGCCCTCACAGTGAAAAACTTCTTCCTGCTGTTCAATCTGAACCTGCCCTCTTCCAGTTTGAAGCCATTCCCCCTCGTCCTATCGCTACATGCCCCAGTAAAAAGTCCTTCCCCAGCTTTCCTGTAGGCCCCTTTAGGGACTGGAAGGCCGCAATAAGGTCTCCCCGGAGCCTTCTCTTCTCCAGGCTGAACAGCCCCAACTCTCTCAGCCTCTCCTCACAGGAGAGGTGCTCCAGCCCTCGGATCATCCTCATGGCTCTCCTCTGGACACACTCCAGCAGGTCCATGTCCTTCTTATGTTGGGGACTCCAGAGCTGGATGCAGTACTCCAGCATCTTTACTGTCTTTCAATGCAAGTATTTATCCCCGTGGCATGAGGCATGGTCCTGCCCCCCTCTTCAGGAAGCGCCATTTTACAGATGGGCAACTGGGATGTACAGAGAATAAGTTACTCTATCGACAGTTACCCAGAAAATCTATGATAAAGTAAGTACCCGAAGGACTTGAATCTCATGACCCAGCGTGATAACCCCGTGACCAGTGGGACCATTCAGCTTCCACGCTGTGGTTGGGGAAGCTGAGCACAGATCACCTGAAAACACCGACAAAGACAGCCCAGGATAGAGCATTTGATGACCCCTTGAAAGAATTAGCTTATGGAAAGGGTTTGGGAAAGTTTCATAAAACTCAGTGTGTATTTATACAGTGTGTTGTGGTTACCAACTGCTACACTGCCATGAGATCTGAATACCCAAATGTCAATATAATAAATTAAAATATAGCCGAATCTCTTGGGAACACTCAAATGGAAGGGTCTGACTTGCTTTATAAAAAGCAATAGCTATATACAACTATTTATAGAATCATAGAATCATAGGGTTGGAAGGGACCTCTGGAGATCATCTAGTCCAACCCCCACGCCAGAGCAGGGCCACCTTAGAGCAGGTTGCGCAGGAACGCGTCCAGGAGGGTTTTGAATGTCCCCAGAGATGGAGACTCCACCACCTCCCTGGGCAGCCTGTTCCAGTGCTCTGCCACCCTCAAGGTAAAGAAGTTCCTCCTCATGTTTATGTGGAACTTCCTATACTCAAGTTTGTGCCCGTTACCTCTTGTCCTGTCACTGGGCACCACCGAAAAGAGCCTGGACCCATCCTCCTGGCACCCACCCTTTAAGTATTTGTAAGCATGGATCAGGTCCCCCCTCAGCTGTCTTTTTTCCAGACTAATGAGACCCAATTCCCTCAGTCTTTCTTCATAAGAGAGGTGTTCCAGTCCCCTAATCATCTTGGTAGCCCTATGTTAAAGATGGTAGCCCTTATGTTAAAGATGACACCTTATACTCTCCATATCCAACGTGAGGTCACCTTTTGCCCAATTAAGAGAAAAACTGTGTGGTTTCTAAGCTCTACAACCACTGCCATCCACGTTTAAAGGGCCTAAACCACAGTGTGATGTGGATAAAGTCACTGGTGAGCCAAGACTCTTCATGTGCCAATTATGATTATTTCAGATTTTTTCCCCTCCTAGAAAGTAATATCCTTGACCATCCCAGCAAAGATGATTTCTAGAAGTAACTCCTGCCTACTCATGGCAAAATAACAAAAGCCCAAGAGCGGTATGTCCAGCAGACATCGCTTTCCAAGCCTTCCTGTACCTGTAGGCAAGGGTGCAGGTGTCCTTGTACTCCTGGAGTTTCACACACACCATGTTGAGGAACTGATCCGAATAGGCGCTCAAGTCGTGCATCAGGTTCATCAGGTCTTGAACAGTCTTCTCCACAATTACCGTGCTCTGGAAAAGAAAGAAAAGCACAAGTATGAAGAGCGGTTCGGCGTGAATCTTAATTTCAGCCTTCTCATGTTTTGCTAATTAGTGTGAAAGATGCAACTGTACAGCTGATGCTCCCCGACGCTGAGCAGATGCTGGAGCAGCCTGTGCCACCGAGTGACGTAAAACAGAATGAACGAGTTAAAAGCAGCAACCGTGCAAGAGATGGAAGAGGGCAGCTTAGGGGTTTGATTATCAGGTCTGTAAGAGTTTGGATTTTCTTCCAGTGGCTGAGGACCAGTGGAATTCACCAGGTCTTTCCTTCACAGAACCACAGAACCACAGACTGGTGGGGGTTGGAAGGGCCCTCTGGAGCTCCCTCAATCCCACCCCCTGCCAGAGCAGGGGCACCTCCAGCAGTGGCACAGGACACGTCCAGGCGGGTTTGGAATGGCTCCAGAGGGGGAGACTCCCCCACCTCTCTGGGCAGCCTCTGCCAGTGCTCTGCCACCCTCACAGGAAAGACATTCCTCCTCAGGTTTAGACGGAACCTCCTATGGTCAAGTTTGTGCCCGTCACCTCTTGTCCTGTCACTGGGCACCACTGAAAAAAGACTGTTCCCATCCCCCCGGCACCCTCCCTTGAAGGATTTATAAGCATTGATAAGATCCCCCCTCAGTCTTCTCTTCTCCAGACCAAAAAGCCCCATGTCCCTCAGCCTTTGCTCATCAGAAAGACGCTCCAGTCCCCTCATCATCTCTGTAGCCCTTTTCTGGACCCTCTCCAGCAGTTCCCTGTCCTTCTTGACCCGGGGAGCCCAGAACTGGACACAGTACTCCAGACGTGGCCTCACCAGGGCAGAGTAGAGGGGAGGATGGCCTCCTTCGCCCTGCTGGCTACACTCTTCTTGATGCCCCCCAGGATGCCATTGGCCTTCCTGGCCAACAGGGCACATTGCTGGCTCATCTCCTTTACTAGATGAAACCTCAAAATGCGAAAGTGTGATTGTTAGAGGAAGCAGGTCCCCGCAGCTTCGCTAAGCTCTGCTTTGACCTCCAAACCCCAAACATTTCAACCTGATCAATAATTCCGGACTCAAAGGTTGCAGACCTTAAAGACCGCCGCTCCCATCCATACAAACTACACACGCAGGATGCACGCTGAGCTTTAAGTAGCACCTTGAAACCCTTTTGGTCCCCCAAACAGTATTTTAGAGTCATAGGAAGAACGGGGCAAATCTGCAAACTGACAACGCTGCTCCACGTCCTACAGATGAGCAAGTTCGGACAGCCTGCAGAAGGAGGTACCACGTATCTGATAATGTCTGAGATTTAAACAGCTCCATATGAATTCTGGGATTTCTGGGGCACCCCAAGGTGACTTGGCACAGTTTGTATTTATAACATTGCCTGCTGCATTTAATTTGGTTGCCACAAACAAGACAGAAGGAAGGTTATCGAAGTCCCAGGTTGATATAAATTGGATTAATATCAGGCTCGGCAGAGCGAAGGGTTATTCCTGAGCTATGCGCAAAGGCAAAGCAGGAGACTGAAGCATTTGGGAGCCCTGGTTCGTTTGAGAAATTCTGGGCTCAAATTATACGGGGGGACCCCAGGGACTTTGGGAGCGCTGCATCAAGGCTGAATTTAGCCCCTTCTCTGTGTTAATCAGGACGTGAAGAGGAGTTACTGACTCAGTTGTTTGCGGAGCAAAATCTCATCAGACCCCACATCACCGTCTCCACCACATCCCCACAAGTCCCACTTCCGTCTCTCTATTGATTTCCAGATTAAAGCGCGGCAGCATTGCCCCGATCCATAATCCCGCTCCTCCAGAGCAACCCCGTGAGTGACAGGAATTGATTCTGCTCCGCTACCTGTCCCTGATCTGGTAAAAAAAAAAGCATCTGCAGACCTCATCCTCATTCAGAGCACACGCGACTCCTGAGCATGTGGGGGCTTCAACGAAGGCTTAGTCACCGCCTGTGCTGCTCCTCATACGTCCTTGGCTCACAACTGCACTTGGAGGAAAAAAAAAAAAAACACCCAAACCTTCTCTTTGGTTGCTCCTGTATCTTATTAAGCTTGCTCTTAAGCAAATCACAGGAATTAACCCATCTTTCATATTGTAATTAGCCACAATTTGGGATTATTTTGTCCAAACAAAAATGTAGTCTGGCATAGCTGCCTCCTAGATGTTCTCATTTATGCGGCTTCTCCTGTTGCTACAAGTATCCGTGTTTCAATAAATATTCAATCCTGCCCTGGGCTCGATGCGCACGGAGGAGAACAACCGCCCCTGAAGGACTCGCCACCCGGCGTCATCGCAAGCAAATGAAGCAGACAACCACACGGAGAGGCTGCAGCGGCCACCGATGCCCTTTTCATACCGACGGGCCGCGGAGTGTGGTCGCAGCTCGTTACCTGCGGGATTCAGATGTCGCCCAGGCTCTTTGCTGGCCCCGCTCGGCGTGCCAGGCTGAGCCCGGCAAGGGCGAAAGCAGCCGTTTAAGAATCCACCCAAATCCCACTAAAATGGGAGCCCCATCTGGCACCTCTCCCTCGAGGGTAAACTCAAACCCGAGTACACTGGGGTGATAAACGTGGTGGGAAATGGTGAGTTGGGGAGATTCGCTCCAGCAGATCCATCGGGCTAGAGGTAGGGAATAATCGTGCCTTCCCAGCAGTTGGGCTGGGGAAGGAGCTGCTGTCCTTCAACGAAGCACCAACAACCACGATGGGTGCAAGGGGGTGAATCAGAGGTGTTTCACTTTGCGCCGAGATGGCTTAGAGGTGCTGCCGTGGCCAGAGTTTCTCTGTCAGCGGAGGAAAGGGCAACTCTCCGACCCGCTGAAATGAGCCGCGAGAACAGCTCTGACGGCACAAATGGAAAATACGTTGTTTGTGGCTGAAGTTGCCGTTCAGCTTCAATCCAAATCCAAGTCACCTTCCAGGGGCTGATTCTGATGCTTAAGAGTGAAGCATTCAAGTTAACGTTTATATATAGGGAAGAAAAAAATAAAATCCTTCCTAACTCATGAAGCAACCTGGAAAATAAAAGCAATTCTTCTCCTCTTTGCATGAATAATCATACATTTAATTTTTCACTGGTATTTCACTGGTGAGAGGTGGGTGGGATTTTCAGCAGACCCATGCTATAAATGGATCTCTCTCAGCTTACCAGGGGCAGCATCCTCCCCGTCCTTCCAGGCATCCTTGTGGCACAGCAAACTTCATGGGTTGGACGTGCAACCACACCAAGAGGAACCCAACCAGGTATCATTCTGCCCCGTTTCTACTGCCCCCCCCCCCCCCCCCCCCCGCCATGGCAGGGGGGCTGAAACTATGTGATCTTTGAGGTCCCTTCCAACCCAAACCATTCTATGATTCTATTTCCTTACGTAACTCAACGTTTGAGCAAACAACTTAAAAATCCAAAGACTGTATGTTGAAAGAGAAGGTATTGCTGGTTTCTATGTAGTTTCTCCCACTTACTTTCTCCTCTGTACAACGACATTAAAATCAGAGCTAAGCTCCTGCCAATATCTTGATTTTAGAATAAGATCTTTTGATTTAAAGGAAATACAAAGCTACTTGCGTGATTTAAAAAAAAATAAAAGAAGGAAAAAAAAATCCATTACCATATGAAAGAAGACAGTCCCAGATACGTAACGGCTATTTTTCTCTAACATTTTAACCTTTTCCAAAGCAAGCCTGACACATCTGCATGTGTCTCCGGGGACGCGATGTATTAGGATGCATTAGGCCCCGTTAATATAGCTGGATTTGTTAGCTGGGCCAGCGCAGGACCTTCTGAAACTCCGCGCGAGCAAATGAAAGGCAGCGCACGTATTATCAGAGAGATACAATCCAGTTGCCTCTAACCCATCTGGATTCATTAACAGCAAATGGATATGATCAAAGCATAATTTTATGGCAAGACACTTCAATGAAGCCTTTTAAAAAAACCCACACTAACAAGGAAACTCATCCCCAGAACAATATTCATCTCCTCGCACCTGAAAACGCTGCGTGGTGCTGAATCCTAACATCACGCCGAGGGTATGATTCATTACTCCTACGTCGGGGTGAAGGTTTCAAAAGAGTCTTAAGGCTACTAAAAATAAAAAGAAACTCCTCCTTATGTCCTCCTGTCCATTAGCTACTGTCGAGGTAACAGGATAAAACAGGGCAGCGCCGCTCGTTATTAACACCGTGGGTTTTATCTTTAATGTATTTTGCAAATATTTATCATTATTCCTAGATGTAACCCTTATTCTCCGTTGTGCTGAAGCTTCAGATAACGTAAAGCAGCTCCGGGGCAGGTATAATTCACGCTCCGACCGTAGGGCTTCCACCAGCCCAGAGCGATGGCGAATGAGCAGACCCAGAGGTATTATCCCAAGAATCCTTTTTTGGGATTATTGTCTTGTGCAACGCCACCTAAGTTTTTGAAACGACTCGATTCCTCTGCAGCAAGAGGGCACTCGATGTAAAACAATGCAGCTGGAGGAATGATGTTTTTAAGGGTCCCTTAAAATTCCGTACAACAAAGCTGGTTCCCCAGCAGTTCCCCGACACGCAGAAGTAGTTCAAAACAACAGGTCAAGCCTACGCAAACCTTCCGATTTTCCACCTGTCATTTTGTTTTCTCGAACTTCTTGGGGAGGGACACCAGATTAGAGGAACAATCTCCACTCTGAACGTTTTGTTTTGGTTTTTTTTTTTTTTTTTTTCTGCAGAAATCACAGCTTCTCTCGTGCCCGTTCACGTGCTCCATTTTCTTGGGGGAAGAAGGCAAAGAAGGGAATGTACCTGTGCAGCGATGTCTTTGTGGTGTGACGGGCTCTTGAAAGCCCAGCAGATGGAGGAAGAGACCTTGGCACTGGAAAGGTTGTCAATTATTAGTATATTATTGCCCATCGCTTAAAAATCTCCTGGAGATGCCTTGGCAGGGGAAGGTACCAGATGAGTGCTGGATGCGGCTGCCTTAAAGGAAAAAATAAATAAAGCCTAATCTAATTTTTAAGCTGGAGTTTAGCTGACATCCCACAATTTTAAAAGTGCGATACGGAGCACAGCTGTAATTAAAGGCAGGACGGGAGAGGCGAAAGGTTTTCAAACCTCTTCAAGCTCAGTGCTGACCCACAGCTCCCAGTTTGGGACCACTTCCAAAGGCCATCAGTGGTTATGTCTCACACCGACACCTTGACGTGCAACAATTATTTGTGCATTTTCTTGCCGGTGTGGTGTTTTTTTTTTTTTTTTTTTTAATTACAGTTTCTCAGCTACCCCCAAAACTGTTAAATTGACAGCATCTGCTTTTCCAAAACATCATTCATCCTTCTTTCCCGGCACTGAGAAGGTGTATTCAGCAGACGGCTCCAGTGACCCTCTCTGGGGCAGCACTCTTTGGGGAAGAGACGCAAATCTATAAATCACCACGTCAGAGGAGGAAACCTTCACCTGCTCCATCAGGAACGAACCATCTGTATAGATGTATTCTTCTCGATGCTGCTTCACCTGTCTGGGGTGCAGTGTGGCGTGTCATCAACCATTATGGTGACAAACTTCCCCATGGATTGCTCTGGTTCCTCCCGTGGAGGTGGGGTGCAGAGTTGGGAGCTGCGCTTGGAAACTGGTTGGTTGTGGTTTATGAGATCATGGAGTGTCTGAAGTAGTTTAGTTCCTTCTAAACTTGTCTCTTTTTCCCTCCTCTGCCTCTCTCTTTGAAGAGGAGTAGAGGGGAGTGTCTGTTGTCCCCCACATCCCCAGTAGCCGCTTTGGCCCAAACCACCACAGTCTCCTTGCCTGCTGGGAAGGCTGGTGTTGCTTTCTTGTAGTACCTGTGGGTGTTAGGCTGATCCCTCACTCTGCGATGAGTTGCAGAAACCAACCTGTAGAGGTTGGGATGGAGGCAATGAAGCTGATGGGCACGTGGTGAAAGCTGGCTCTGGATCCATCTGAACGCCAGCAAAGCATGGGGCGATCTTCTGGCGTCTTGCTGTTGGGCTCAAACAAAGCCATCACCCAGGGTTCCGGAGGGATGCTCTAGCTCAGGAGCCCCACTGCAACCCCTGGTGCCATCCCCGCCCTGTGGTGTGCACTGGGGAAAGCCAAACGCCAGGGAAGTCTCCCTCTTTGACCAAGATCCCAAGGAAACGGCATCCAGCAAAGATCCTTTTCAGCTTCTTTTCTCACATCAAAACTTCACCCTTCCTCGTTCCCCTCTGGGCCCATTCTCCATATCGTAGCGTTGGCCATTCCCATCCCACCTCTCCAAATCTCTTTGCAGGCAGCTGCCGAACTGCTGCTGGTGCTGTGCCCAACACAAGTGTTCAAATAACAGGAGATTTAGGCAAAAATTTCCCACCAGTCGCTGGGCACCTGGGATGTTGTTTGATTATTTTTTTTTCTGTCTTTCTGCTCAGTGGCTCCATCTCATCTGCTTCCAGGTTGGAAGCTGCTTGGCCTGAAAGGGGGCCAGAGGCTGCCCAGCATTTCCCTTGGCACAGCAACGCCCGCGGGAGGGAAAAGGGGATGGAAACTTTGGAAACCTGGCTCAGCATCGCCGCTGTTGGGTATCACACCAGCATAATGTCACCAGATGTAATAAGATATAATGGGATTGTGGAGAGAGGACCGAGCTCGATGTGCTCCTAGATATTGGCCCAGCATACAGAATTCTGCATAAAAATGTGCAATTCCTCAAATACTACACAGGATCCGGTGTCTAGGATCCAGGATCTGGGGTTAATTTTATTATGACATTAACCAATATTTAAAGGGCAGCTGCAAAGGGGACGGAGGGTCTCTCTTCACTGGGAGCCACGCGGAGAAGACAAGGGGAAAGAAGATGTTGCACCAGGAGGTTTCACCTCGACATAAGAAAGGCATTTTTTACAGTGAGAACAACCGTTTGCTGGAACAACCTCCTCAGGGACATGGTGGAGTCCCCATCGCTGGAGGGTCTCAAGATGCAACTGGAGAGGGTGCTGGATAATCTCATCTCGGCTCCCTTTCCCATGAGAGGTGGGACCAGATGACCTCTTGAGATCCCGTCCGACCTGGGCTGTTCTATTCTACGATTCATTAATATTATGATTAATTTTATCAGGACATTTACTGAGATTAAGGGGGTTTCAGCAGCCGCGGGAGCTTCACCAAAATCCCACCCAAGGCAATCAGCTCTAAAATAGGAAACCCATCCTGCCCGAGCTCCCTCCTCATCCCACGTCCCCACCTGCCATCGCGGCTCTGACCCGCGATGCTCTGCAGCGTTACCCTGCCACTTCCAATTTGGTTATTCTGCTGTCAATTAACAACGCTTTGTTACTCGGCAGGCGGGTGAAACGGAGCTCTGCGGCGATCTCCCAGCACGTACTTTGCTTTACCAGTGGAACCGCTTAAATACCTGCACAGGCTCTTGTGAGCTGATAAATACCAAGCGCTGTCAGCGTCTTGACGGGCAACGGGAGAGGGAGATAAAAAACCACAAAAGCATTTACTCCCTTTGCCCAAATTCCAGCAGTTTAACAAATATCTTGCGAGGCCATTGAAATAACTATTCCCTCACCTCGATAGATGACGTTACCTGTTAGTAGAGCAGAGTTAGAGATGGAAATCGTTCAAAACAGAAAAACAGATGCTGGGGATGCAGTTATCCCTGAATATTGTAATAAACTGGCTGCTTAAGCCTAACTGATGCCCAAAAAGTAGCCAACACAAGCCCTGGCGCTGGGGCAAGCGGGCACAGGCTGGGCAGGAGAGCTGGGTGCTGCCCCAGCTCCATCACCGCCGCGGGGAGCCGACCTCCGCCCCTGGTTCAGTATATCGGCACTGCGGTTACCCCCAGTAAAATAGAAGAAAAAAAAATAACGCTGACCCAAGTTAAAAAAAAAAAAAAACACACAACAAAAAACCAAACCCACAACATTTTAGCTACCAGAGGAAAGATGATAGTCTAAATTGTCTGTTTTACTGATTAGCGGTTATTTCACACTGAGCGATAAGGGGGCTTTTCAATTTGTTTCCTTCTGCGGTACATCCAGGGTTTACAAAAGGGCTGGGGTTTTTAGTATGTATCAATTCAAATACACGTTTAAATGCAAAAACTCTTTTTACGGTCTCAAAATCTGATAGCCTGCTTTCCTCATACAGCATTTTTTATTTTTTTTTTTTTTTCAGCAAAATTCATTATTCCAGTATCAGTTCTGCAGAATCCTGCCCGTTACTATGGTTATACTACATCCTACTACAACTTGGCTTCTCAAACGCTTCCAACTCCAAAGGTTGGGTTTTTGTTGTTTTTTTTTTTTTTTTTTTTTTAACTATAACTCTGCCTGTTTCACTGCAGGTGATGATATTTTTCTTTTTATGGGCTTTATTCCGAGAGGTCCTGAGCGCCTTCATCCCCATGGATGTGAATGGGAGCCCGTGATACGTCGGATTCCTCTCTCGCCTTTAAATGTGATGCTGCAGCAGCTAAATGAGTGCACAAACAAGGTCTTGGATAGCTCTTGTTTACCTGGCACTGGGTGATCCAGAAAACACTTGCTCCAGTGAACTAGAATATTGATAAAGAGAAAAATGTGCATTTTTTTTTTTTTTAAAAATGGAGAACATGTACCGTAAAATCTGCTTATTACTGTATTACCTTTGACCACACAGAAGAACTGTTTTCTTCCTCTAAACACCATATTCATTATTTAGGATTTCACAGCGTCCACGATTTGAACACGGGAGCTTCTATTGTACACAAAGTTAACGCTAACTGCGGCCAACCTTGCTGAAGTCCAGTAAGTGCGCAATCAATCACAACTATTTAAAGCACAGAAAGAGGGCTCTGCCACGAGTATTTTCAAACTATGCTCTGCAATGATTTAAAAGAAAAAAAAAAAAAAAAAAAAAAAGGTAAGTGATACTCATCGGCTCTGCAATTTGAACAAAAAGCCGCACGTGGCTTTTCTGCAACACGTGAGGCCAAATCCCACAGCCGGGAGACGGCTGGAGAGGAGGCACAAGGACTGGGGGTACTGCTGGGTGGGATTTTTCATCGTATGATTTGTCCAAATTTGAGAAGGGCTTTTGCTCCAGAGCGCGCTTCACAGCAAGGAGGAGTTTTCTTAGAAAGACAGCAAGACAGAACGATGTGACAAGGCAACTACAGGTGAAAAGCTTTTCCCAATGAGAAATGCTCCGATCAGCTCTGCCTGCGCTACGCAGCCCGGATGAACTGGACTTGATGGTTATCATGACATTCCGGTTCAGACGTTTCCATAGAAGAAGAAAGCCCCCCCTGGTTTTTCTTGACCTCACAAATGCCTATAGCAGAATCACAGAATCACAGAATGGTGGGGGTTGGAAGGGCCCTCTGGAGCTCCCCCAGTCCCATCCCCCGCCAGAGCAGGGGCACCTCCAGCAGTGGCACAGGACACGTCCAGGCGGGTTTGGAATGGCTCCAGAGGGGGAGACTCCCCCCCTCTCTGGGCAGCCTCTGCCAGTGCTCTGCCGCCCCCACAGGAGAGAAGTTCCTCCTCATGTTTAGATGGAACTTCCTACGGTCAAGTTTGTGCCCGTCACCTCTTGTCCTGTCACTGGGCACCACTGAAAAAAGACTGTTCCCATCCCCCCGGCACCCTCCCTTGAAGGATTTATAAGCATTGATAAGATCCCCCCTCAGTCTTCTCTTCTCCAGACTAAAAAGCCCCAAGTCCCTCAGCCTTTGCTCATCAGAAAGATGCTCCAGTCCCCTCATCATCTTTGTAGCCCTTTGCTGGACCCTCTCCAGCAGTTCCCTGTCCTTCTTGAACTGGGGAGCCCAGAACTGGACACAATTAAGATATATTAAGATATTTTTCAATCTCCTTTTTTATTTTATTTAAGCCTTCTAAGCCAGCCATAACGAGATCCAGCAGATGGGAGCTGAAGCTGGATCATACCAGAGCAGAAATAAACTACATGTTTTTTAACAGTGAAGGTAATTAACCACGCGAACAGCTTGCGATTGCGTGTGCCGGATTCTCCATCTCTGCGAGGCTCTAAATCAAGCACAGGTGCTTTTTGGGAGATAAGCTCCATTCAAACAGGAGTTACGGACTTGATGCAGAAATTACTGGGTGATTATACGGGAGATCAGATGCATTTATTCTGATTTTGAGCTCAAATACGTTCCATGGCAAAAGATGCCCAAGGTATGCTTAAAAACATCTAGCCTAACAAAACCACCTTGCCATGCCAGAAGCTCTGACACAGAAATATCCAAGAACAGTGGCAATTTCTTCTCCAGAATGAGCAATGCAAATCTGTCCCCCCAAAAGACACCATAACTAATCCAATCTCCCAAATTCCCCAGAAAATGGGAATTCTCAGCACATCAAGACTTTGCCAGTGCCCAGGAGCTTGCCAGTGTGCCAAAAAAGGGACTGGATTCTGCGAGTCTATCCTGCTGGAGATGGTCCATAGAATCATAGAATGGTTCGGGTTGGAAGGGACATTAAAGCTCATCGAGTTCCACCCCTCCTGCACTGGGCAGGGACACCTCCCACCAGCCCAGGTTGCTCCAAGCCCCGTCCAGCCTGGCCTTGAACACCTCCAGGGATGGGGCAGCCACAGCTTCTCTGGGCAATTTGTTCCAGTGCCTCATCACCCTCAGAGTGAAAAATTTCTTCCCGATATCTAATCTAAATCTCTCCTCTTCCAGTTTGAGGCCATTACCCCTCATCTGATCACTACACGCCCTTGTAAAAAGTCCCTCCCCAGCTCTCCAGTAGGCCTCTTCAGATACTGCAAAGTCGCTATAAGGTCTCCCCGGAGCCTTCTCTCGTCCAGCCTGAACTACCACAACTCTCTCAGCCTGTCCTCACAGCAGAGGTGTTTCAGCCTTCTGATCATCTTTGTGGCCTCCTCTGGACCCGCTCCAACAGATCCACATCCTTCTCATGCTGAGGACTCCAGAGCTGGACACAAGACTCCAGGTAGGGTCTCCCCAGAGAGCAGCAGCGGGGCACAATCCCCCCTTCGCCCTGCTGGCCACACTGCTGGGGATGCAGTCCGGGATGCCGGGGGCTTGCTGGGATGCCGGCGCACATTGCTGGCCCATGTTGAGCTTCTCATCACCCAATACCTCCAAGTCCTTCTCCTCAGGGCTGCTCTCCACCCATTCCCCGCCCAGCCTGGATTTGTGGTTGGAATTGCCGCGACCCACGTGCAGGACCTTGCACTTGGCCTTGTTGAACTTCATGAGGTTGGCTTGGGCCCACCCCTCAGCAGAAGCCATCGAGCATCCCCTGCCAAGGTGGTTCTCACCTCCGAAAACACGCCGCTGTAAATCACAGCCACGGGACTGGAAGTATCAGCTCGAGGAGATGTCTTTTGATAGTCTTCAAACAAACCAACGCGCAGCCCCGCCACCAAGCAAGCTGCTAACTCAGCATCGTTACAAGCTTACGGAGCAGGAGATATTAAAGTTAACACTTGGGTAAGGATTTTCCCCCACTGATTCCCACTGCACATCCACACGTGCAGGGCAGGAGAAGAGCAGGGAAGGAAAAATGAGGTTGCCCACCAGGGAAAGTTTGTGACAGTCCAATCTTCCAGCCTTTAGATTACTCTCCCATCAGTGGCACCGGCACTCGAGACATTTAAATCTTCCCCCAATGATACAGCAGTAACTGCATAATAAGGAATACCGCTGCCTTGGCAGGGAGATGGACTGGATAACTTAATAGGTCTTTTGTATCTCTCACTTCTCTGATCCTGCTGAGCTCTGTAGCTATTATTAAAGGCATTTTTTAAGGTATTTTAATTTACTTCTCTAAATGGATTTCCATTCATTCACTCCCACCAAGTGAATGTTGTCAGGGACATTAGCAGCATGATAAAATAGCTGTAGCTTCATGCTGGTTTTAATGTGTTACATACACAAGAAAAGTCATTAGCTCTTACCCTTTAATATACCCTCTTTACTGCTGCATAACAGTTTATCACTCAGAAGTGCCAGGCACAGGCCACGCTCTTCCTTTATTAATCAATATACATTTGCGCGAGGCTGCAGTGAAAAGGAATAACATCCAGTTATTTCAAGCATGGTTTGTACTGCAGGAGCTGAAAAGCTCGTCCCTGACATTTTCAGCCCCCCCCCCCCCCCCCCCCCTTGAATATTCCCAGAAGTGGCTCTTCTGAGGATTTTACCCAACTCCCCCGATTCCAGGGAAACTCGCGGCAAGGCGACGATTTCTTTCCCGCGCGCTGAGTGGCGGGTTTCCTGCTCCTTTGTAATATCTGCTCTAGAACATCATTAACAGCCTGCAACACGATACAAATTGAACGTGGTCCGTTAAATTAATGACGCTCAGAAGCAGGTCATCCATTTCGGAAGCAGAGTGAACCTCGTTTTTTAATAAATGTTTTCATATGGCTTGCCCAGTTTGGAGAATAAGACCTATCTGTATTATTTTTATGAATACTCTATGTGCTCCGAGGTCTATTTTCTTCACTCTTGGAGCTCCGGCATTTAAAGCATACTTACTTATTAAAAATTGCTTGCAAGGGAGAGGGCGTACGCATGCCCTGCGTGGAGAAGAGATGCTCCTGGAAAGACACAGCGAGCACAACGTGGGCAGCTGGCTGATGCAGAAACAAAAGCAGTTGGAAATAATAGATGGAGAAGGGCTTAGCAGGGCTGAGCCCCCCAAAAGAAGACGATATTGTGCCCCCAGATTTACGGTGTCCGTGTGGACACCAATGCAAAGACTGTAACTACTACCTAAATTCAACAGGAATTAATGAAAATGCAAAAGATCACTAGAAACAAAAAGGCCAAATAAATACATGAATTACATGTAAAGGCTTAACAGCGAACCCAGGGTGAGCTCTAAGAGCTAACCCCGAGTGAGCTTCTGGGACCAGGAAGAGGTCATTCCACTGAAATTACAAGACCATTGGTCAGATTTCGGAACAAGTGTCTAAAAGTCTCATTTACAGGGCTAAACGACAACGTAGAGTGACAAGACCAGTGTCACCAGTGGGTTTCTAGAAGGTAACGCCCAAGTATTGATGAATGAAAGTGTGAATACCGAGAAGGTATTCGCCCAGGTGAATCCTGAAAGACACAGGTGACTCAAACCTCACCTTAGAGCAATGCAGTTCTCATTGCCGTCTCACTCTTCGTGAACTCAACTACAATCAATGTGATTAAGAACTCCGTATTTTCCAAAGAAATCCTTGGGAAACATGAGGAGAGCGCAAAGGCCCGACAAGAGGGTCCACCTACCTGCATGCAACGGATTCAATTCCTACCGAGACATCCAAAAGTATATTAAAATTGGCAGTTAAATTTATGGTATTTTTTTTTGTGGCTTGACTTTGTAAGGCAGCACAGGTGAAAAAGCAGCAAAATCACAGGGATGGTATATGTTCCCTGTTTTCCAGAGGCAGCTCTAAAAACCAGTAGACCAACTCAGCAGACCTTATTTAAGCACCCTGAACTAGTTAAAAAAGCCTTTTTTTTTCCTAAACAATAGTTTGGGGTTCATCTGTACGTGATCCTTTTCTCAATGTAGAAACCTCAAATATTCCAGAACGCTTTTAAAGGTCACCTACCGGCAACTAACTTGAGATGGATTTCTGCAACTCAGTGCCTGAATTTTTGCTAAGACCCTTACTGCATTGGTTTCGTTGAGAACTTGTTGCCGCACGAACGTAGCCCTGTGCACGCAGGGCTGGACATGACCATTGACAGCTATGATTGATGGACAACATCAACAGCCACCAGCTCCCAGAGAGCTGCCCTCAAGTCGGAGCTATTGGATTATGCAGGGCTATGGCTGATCTTCATTTTAAAGCAAATAAACCCCCCGTGTTTATAAGGAGAAATCACACCCCAACACACACCAAGACTGCCCGAGATGGCTGGAGGATGACAATTTGGTTTCACAGCAACTTCTGATGTTTCTAATTTAGGTCAACCCCAATAGAATGGACAAAATCAAGACATTTCCCACATTTCCACTAGAACAGATCCATGCTGAAATGCGTATTTATAGACAAAACTGATCTCTGCCCGTCTCAGTGGTTAGAAAACCAATAGGAAGGAGTGAAGTTTTTCTCCTAGACCATTCAATCAGCAGAAGGACTCAAACTTGGGTGTCCTATTGCACTACTCTCCAGGACAAGAGAGACGTTGGACTCCCCAACTCCTATTTCCTTTGCTTCCAAAGGATTTCAACCAAATACATTACTGTTATGGAGAAATCACAGTAAAAGCAAGAAAATACCTTCCAACCATCTCCATACATAACCTCAGTAGAGCTGAGGTCTTCGCAGAACAGCTTTCCCTGCTCTTCCTTCCATGTACAAATTAGTAAAAAGCAATGCCACTAGGAAACGAGAAACAATGTACTCGAGGTAAGAATTAACACACGTATACACCTACACACACACAAAAAAGAAGCCAAATATCCTTAATCTTCCGGAATTTTAATTTTATGAAACCCTTGGCATTTCTAAGTTGGAATCTACAAAAGGATCACTCGTCTATTCTCCTGCAAAAGGAAGCAGAGGAATTAAAAGCTCTAGAGTTTCATTTATTCTCTTTGGTTACTTTCTGCGTTTACTCTTGGGGGACATGTTGACCAATTTAAGGGCAACGCGGGGTGTTCTTGTGCAGCACTGGAGTCCAGCGCCAGCCCAACAGGGACGCTGTAGTGTCAAGTGCTCTGCACAAATAGCACAGAGAGGAGAAAACTTGTACGTTGCACGTGACGGTATCACTTGTGATTTTTTTCAATCAATTAAGCCCTTTGTTCTCCACATCAAAGACTAAGGAGATCACAGTTCTGTCCCTGCGTGTCCCCAAAGGATTATTTTGAAATTCCTCACGCATGGAGATGGTGAGCAGCTCACTCCAAGTATCCGACAGCTTGTATTAACATTGCGTTAATCAAAACTGAGTGGCCACTTAAAGCCCCTGGAGATTCAGGTCTGACAAACTCTTCTGCTCAGGAGATGGGAGAACAGATACCACTCACCTCTGATTCTTGCAACGAGAAGCAGCAATTACAACGAGACTCGCGGACTGGGTGCAAAATTTAAACATTCTTAAACTGCTCTTTTTTCCTGCTTGGACAAAGCAACTTCCCTCTTCTTGGCTCAGACCCCACCTGATGACAGGTCCAACTGTGGGACCATTTCTGAAGCAGGATGTTTCCCAGTGTGAGCCGTGGTGTGAGTCGGACGGAAACTGAGAAAGCCGTATTCACGTACCGCGCTTTTGGGGAAGCAGTGATGAATTTGGAAAACGCTGTTAGCCTGCAGGGCACCATCCCTTTCAGACTGACCATCGCCAGTAGGAAAGGTTGGCCACAGCAGCTTAAAAAAAAAAGTGTGGAAATGGGATCACTTGGACGTTTGCGGAGAATCTCATAGTCGGGGCACAGCTACAGCCAAAGCAACTTTCACTGTCCTATTCATATGGAGAGGGATGGAGAAAGAAAACCTCTCATAGAGTCTCATAACGTCTTTCAACATAAATCAAGGTCTGGATGGGGGCCAAACTCTGCCGTAACTATTTGCGTTAGGAGCCAGCTGCACTGCTTGCCCGGCACTGTAAAGTCCAATGTCCTGTGTTGAGGAACACTCCTATAGATAAACCCTGAATTACATGTGTCGGGGGAACCCATACTTCATCCAACTTTGTCCTCTCCTCCTCTCACAACCTCAATCCCCAGACTGGCAAGACCCCAACTACGCTGCTCTGGTATTTTATCCCGGTCTGTCTACAGACCTCTAAATTAATCCAAAAAACCAAACCAAACTCAAAGCAAAAAAAGCATACTGTTGCACTTCGCAGTTTCCCACACTACGTGATGAATATTTCTACTCCTCTGAGGTCCCAGCAAGGAGCAAAAAGAACTAAATGAACTACTCAGCGGTTTAGCAACCATCTGCTGGCGACCGGGGAATCCCAGCGTTGCAAAGAAACGCAGAGCCCTGGCGCAACCGCAAAATCCCGCTTCCAAAATACAGCACAAGCACAGTGGAAAAGAAGTCGTCTTTGCCCCAAAATCACATTATAGGACGGGGGAGGGGGGAAGGACAAAAAAAAAAAAAGATCAAATTGGGAAATGATAGACCCACCGGGTCAGCTCATTACGAGAGATGTCTAATAACCGCGGAGATGCCATTGTTCAATTCCCAGCCCGAGCGGGCAGAGCAGTAACGAGCAGTCCCGCTCAGCAAATGGTCTGGATGATGCTATAGATCTTCCCTTCCCATCTCTAACTTGTGTATCATTTCCTGACAGTCCCATCTCCCCTTCCGAGCAGATGGCTCCCTACAGTACATCTTTAAGAGACCTCCCAGGCAGTTATGGATGGCAGAGAATGAGCATTTTGTTTTATCGCTTGCTCATACATTATTTTCCCCACGCTAATGACAGTCAAGTTATCGTCCTGTGAATAAATCCATTTAGGCCTCGCAATGTTGGCTGCAAGTGAGAAGGAGAGGGAGCAGAGGAAGCCAAACTTGGCACCAGCAGAGCACAGATACAGTCATCCACAAAACATTCATCTATTAACCAAACAGCAGCATTTCCAAACCCAGCAGGGTCACAGCGGAGCCCTGCTGGGAAACAGAAATTAACTCCGAACGGAGATAATTTGTCTCTTGAATGTTGTCATATTTGCGAGATCTCTCTGGCAATGCCGCGCCGCCAAGAGGAGCGGTACACCTCCGACAAGCGAACCAGACGAAACGCAAGCGTTCCCAGGAAGCCAGGTGGCACTCGAGATCGCTCGTGCCGGATTCCTGCCTCCGGGAGTAGCGCTACGAATGCAATGGGAGCGAAAGAGAAATCTGTCTCCCACATCAAGACGTCGTCGCAATTAATGGCAGCAGATTTGATTCCGTTCCGCGTAGAAGGAGCAAATTAAAGTAGCGCGGTTACCAGAGGGCTGCAACTCAGTTAATGCTTGCTTGGGTTTTTGTTTTATTCCTATGGAGGAGAAACATTTTTCTTCTTATCCGGAAAAAGCCGCGGTTGGGTGTGATGGGGAACATGCGTCGGGTGTTCCGAGGCAGTGAAAATGTTGAAGAAATGGGACATTTGGCGTTTGTACAGGGCAGGAAGCAATTAGACATCTTGAGACTGACACCGGGCAAAACCTATGGGAATTTTTGGAAAGCAAAGAGTCATTTTAAATATTAAGCGCTTAAAAGGGACGATGCATTACTGCAGTATGGGGTCAATCCGTATTTATGCATCTCCCACTAAAGCGGCACGAAGGAGCCCGATCAATGTGGCTATAAAACCTCTCCAAAAGGAATTTCCTTTCCTCTCCCCAGGCGAAGAGCAGACTAAATACCCTTGAGAAATGTGCATATTTTTTTTTTTTTGGCCAAACTTTATTCACAACCTTTCTTCTCTCAGCAGAATCGCCTCCTGTTGCTGCAGCGCACCCTGCCTGAAAAGGGGAGGACATTTTCCTGAAATGTCCAACCGTAAGAGCAGTCAGGCCAAGCTCTGTCTTTCAAGAAACCAAACCCAAACCAACACTGGCAAATGTTGCAACTTCCACGTCAAGAGAAGCCAAAACCTGGAAGATTAGACCCGATGGCACTGGGAAAGAAAGATTTTAGTGCAAGACTTCTGCTCCTAAAAATCACCAGTGTGGCCCTCATGGGCTGTAAAGACGCTCTCACAGTTGCCTTTCTGCAGGGAAGGGTACCCCGATGGTGGACCACACAGAAAAAGACAGGTAAAAACTTATTCCATCTCTCCGTTTCAGACAGCCTGAGAACGCCTGTGCCCTGTCTTAATTCAGCCTCTTGATGGACAACCCTGAAGAAAATCAAGTAGCACAAGTGATACAGCAAATACTTCTGCTGTCCTGCCCACACAGCTTTACTGTCCTTGTCCAGGAGGTGTCATTTCTAATCAAAACATCCTTTCTCACTCTCTTATTTGTTTCCAAGCTGCGAACAGGGCGAGCAGAGAGCAAAGCCTGTGAGGTGCTACACGACCACACCTGGCAGCAAAGGCAGAAGGAGAACGTGCACAGCACATCCATCACCCCATGTCAGACAAATCTCTTCCTCGCTCCCATGTCCCATTCACCCACGAGTCATCTCACTCACCGACACACCTTCAACTTGAGGAAATCAAAGGCGGAGAGTGTTTTCTGATGGACCCCGAGGAACAAAAGTAGCTGAGGTCGAGTGCTCAAGGTGATCCCGAGGAGTTCAGTTATCAGAGAAATAAAGCACTCCGTACTACGGAGTCTGGAAGTCCTTCCAAACCTTGGTTGCTACGACCACACTTTGTGACCAAGAAATCAGAAATGGCTTCTAATAGCCTAAGTCCTTTGAAAAACAGCTCAACTTACTGCTAAATAAATGCAGACCTCTGGAAAGGTTTCCTTGGTCCACTCCTTAAGAAAAAAAACTACTAAAATTAAGTCCCAGAGCAAGAGAATTTTTTTACAATGAGCGTGGTGAGACACTGGCCCAGGTTGCCCAGAGAGGTGGTAGATGGCCCATCCGTGGAAACATTCCAGGTCAGGTTGGACGGGGCTCTGAGCATCCTGGTCTAGTTAAAGATGTCCCTGATCGTTGCAGGGGGAAGTTGGACTAGATGGCCTTTAAAGGTCCCTTCCATCCCAAACTACCCTGTGATTCTCTGATTTTATGAGTACTGCCACTCAAAACGGCCCATTTGCAATTGAAGATTGTCGCAGGTCTCCGTATCAAATCTCGTGTTGTTTAATTTACTCCTGAGTGACCTGCAGAAAGGCTGAGCAGCTCTGAGCAGACGCATTTGCGGATGACTCCACTTTACCTACACCACTGCAGCCCCAAGGGAGAGACGGCGAAGTTGAGGTGCTCCAAGCTCGGCAGCCCCCATGAGCAGGCACCAATAAACAGCCTCGAGTATTATTATTGCTTGGAATCAGAGGAACAGCAAAGCACTAAAGCAATATAACTCTACCTACCCTTCGACTTAAGCTATGGGGAATGAAAGCCTGGCTGCTTTGAAGACAGACTTAATAAGTTTATGAAAAGCAGATTATATGATGCTGTGCGTCTGATGGCAGGGACCAGGACTTCGTGACCCAAGAGGTCCCTCAGCACTGCGCTTCTAAATCCATCCTAGACGGAAAAAAAACCAGACCTGTTTTCACACCTTGCTGGGCTCTAAATTAATTACTGGCAATTCAAAACCGAAACAAGCAAATAAGTTTTTATTTGATGCGTAATGAGAGCTTAGAATTCACTTACATGGGAGCGCGTGATTAGATTCGGCGACTGGAGGTATCGGGGAGGCACGGGTTTCGGCAGCATTCACAACGGGGCTGGCCGTTTCCACATCTATCACGGCAATCCAGAGCTGTCAGACTTAATGGGATTTGGAAAGGATATTGCACGCAGCGTTTAGGGATGGAGCTGAACTATCAGCGACCACGATGAAGCCTAATGAATAGAGAGGATTTCCCACAGTCTATTTTATTTATTTATTCTTTACAGCCGGCTCCAACAGCAGTTCTTGCTGACCATTCCCAAGATGGAAGGGAAGACTGGGTAAGCCTTCTTATGGTAGCTCTTACCTTCCCCAAATTTCTACTTCTAGAAAAGAGTCAAAGCGTAGACAACGTCTTTGCAGCACCGCGTTTGCCATGCAAATACGCCTGCTGTCCAAGCTACGGGGCCAGATTAAAGAATCATCTCTTAAAAAAGTTCAGGGGCTGAAGAGGGGTGAGCAGGAGGACACAAACCTGACAGCCTTCAACATGGGATATACGACAGCCCTGCTCTTCTGAGGAGCCAAGTGTCCTGCTCCCACCAACGCTGGAGTGCAGATCTCAAAATCTTCAGGGGCTCAGAAAGATGAGGTGATGTACTAGAATTAGATGGCCAAGCCATCTCCTCCACTGCCCTCAACAGCACGATCTAGGGATATCTCACCCACCCATGAATCTTCTCCCAAAGCTTCACAGCAGTCCACATCACATATTAAGGTAAACTGAGATCGGGGTATGTCTGCTTGAAAATATCATGAAAACTAGATGTTTTCAGCAACCGATTCTGGAGTGGATCAGACATCCTCACCTTTCCAGCAACAACCATCGGAAGGAGGGGGCAGATGGCTGGGGGCAGTAACTCGTTCAGCCATGTAATTTTAATTTGCTGCCACAGGTTTACTAGAGCTTTCAGAAAACACTGGCCCGATCTGCACTGTCATAAACAATACTGAAGTTTAAAATTCACAGGAGGTAATGTTAGAGAATATAAAACACATTTTTTTCTGAATAAAGTCAGAAGGACAGAAAACTTGTGAATGACCACAAAGAAGCTCTGCCGCATTATGATTGTATTGGGTAGACAACACTAGAATTTGTGTAGTAGAATTACAGCTTGCCAGATTATTTTTTTTAATCTTTCTCATTACCCCATGCCGGTGGGGGACATGGGGCCAGCAGGCAGGTGGGTGATTTCATTACTAGGGCACAGTCCTGGGCTGGCCAGGCTCTCAGCCAGCTTCTCAGCGACGCCTAATCTGCTCCAAGAAGCCAGAAGGTGTTTTTATGTCCCCTAAAGTCCTCCTGAATACACTCTGAAGGCTCCTTGGGCGATACTGGGTCCCCCTTGGAGATAAGTGGTTATCCTACCCGCAGGGAGAACTTCTAGCTGCTCCTTCTGTTGAATTATTTGAACCGTGCAGCAGAGCAAGAAACACTCTGGGGAAATGCCAACAGAACCCCCATCAGATGCTTTTTAAAAATTGTTTGTTTCTAACGAAATCAGAAGAGTTGAAAACAAAACAAGAAGAGTTGAAAACAAAACATTATTCTGTCTCACACAACCCCAACATCAACCGTTTTATAAAATAAGTGCTTCCTAACAGCTGCACCTAAATTCCATCAACACGTTAATAAACGCACTAAATAATAAGCGCTGTGAATGACACAATTCTGAAAACCCACTTCTGTCGCTCTGTGGTTACCCAAAATGTAGCCCCATTAACTACAGTGCATTCCATCTTCTTTTGCTGAAATGTTTGACTTAAATGCAAAGGATGTACAGGAGACACAGAAATCCCATCATCCCGCGTTAAATGAATGTGGATGCAAGCGCTCACGAAACTATTACTTACAGATGTGCTTTAGGCAAACCTTTGCTTGGAATGCGCTCCCAGACTCATTCACCTTCGTCTGCCAACACACCTTAGACCTGAGCTACAGAGCTTCAATCGTTTGAGCCTTAAGCTGTCCCAATATATATAAATTCAGAGTTGAAGCACTGCATCTTCCCTCTCCCTGCCCGCCCAGGGCACCAGCGCCCAGCCCCGAGCATCTCCAGCGCGCTCTGCCAAGGCGCTTTTAAAATTGAAATCTCATAACCCCCTAAAAGTAGATGTCACTTACGGCACCAAAAGATTTATTTTTGCTTAAAATATTTTGCTTGCTTTTTTTTTTTTTTTTTTTTTTTCCCCGCAGGGGGGAGACCTTCACTACGAAGGTTTTGGAGCCATCTCTGGAATTTCCTTATCATAGGGAAGACTCAAATGACAACATTATGAACTGGGCTGCAACCAGGCACTTATACAAATATACGGTCCCTTCTCGTCCCTCCCCTAAACCGAACCCGTGATCTCCAAGCCTCTCCTCGCTGTTCCAGGAACCACGTAGCCCTACGGCCACCGCCGACACATACTTCCCTTCCAGTCTCCCGGCGCTGGCGATGCGCAAAGCTGCGTGTGAATGCTGGAAATGGGACAAATCCTCATGTTTGCCTTCGCAGACCTCCTCAGCTAAGGAAAGTTCAGTGAGCAATCGCGGAGTAAACTCTGAATAAAGCACGTGGGGGTTTCACTCTGTGTCGTGACCCCGCATATCTCGCCCAGAACCAATTTATAAAAGTCACCCAAGAAAAATGGTGCTAATCCATTTACAGCAAAATACACAAAAGGTCCCAAAAGGGTCAGCGGAAAGCACGCTTTTATTGACCAATTTCCATTGGCCTTACCTAAATATTCCCACCGTCCGTTTAATAATTTGCTGTGCCAAGGATATCTACGTTAGACGACAGCAGAAAGGAGATTTGAGCATTTTTCTGCAGGAAGTTGGAAACATAAACATATTTTTAAACGCTCTTGCATTTTGTTCCTACAGCAGCTCTCTAAAATTGATTCAAAAAGCAATTACAGTATTCAAGTTTTCTCGGCTCCTTCTATTCTCATTTTTTCTTCCCTAAGAGTGCGATACACAAAAATAAACCAGGAAGGACGCTGGAGGTTTCACATGATCATAAAGCGATGGGAAAACTAAGAGGGAGCAGATATGGACAGTTATCCCACTGAGAACAGATCACAAAAGGAAAAAAAATACTTTAAATTGCGACTTGACAGCTATTTTTACCATGATGAAGGTGCTTAAAAATGGGCCGCTCCTGCTTTATAATGCAATTAAATGTAAAAATAATTTGGGGGCATGAACTAAGTCTCGTAATATTTGACCTCTGAGTTTAATTATTGCAAGGATACGGGTCCAGCAAGCAGTGGTGGACTTACCATTGTCTGACCCGTGCTCAGCGAGGTGGGGGATGAGGCAGGGCAGAGGCCCGGGACAGCTGACGGCACCCTCCGGAGAGGATGTTCTCATTGAAAGTCCACCCGCAGAAGGCTGTCAGCTCCCAAATACTGCCCTTCTCCACTCCTGCCTCTGGAAATTTCTCCTCTATTCCTCCCCACCGCCTGTGGATATCAATCTCCGAAAGCGAAGACTTAAAGATAAGTCCACAAACTTCTGCTACAACCCTTTTCCTTTCCCTGAGAGACCTTGTCTATGCTGACCCGCTCCATGAAACCGGTCAGAATATCAACCAAATTAAACCAGCTCCTTTTTGCTAGCAACATATGCAACCCAAAGTCAGCACCTTGAATCAGATGTAAAAAAACCCAACCCCAGACAAGCAGATTTTGACCCGAGCTTGTACGACAAACTCAGCTGTCAAGCAGCTCTGTAAATACCTGCTCCGTGAACTTTCCGACTGGCTGTTTCCCAAGTTCCTTTCCGTTCCTCCAGAGTCCAATATAAGAAGAGAAAGGATTATCTCACAACCTGGACCCGGAGCTGAGTTTCAGTAGCCTCTTAAAAACGCTGAACGCACAAAATAAATCCATGGGAGGGATGGGAACTGAAGAGCTTCCTTGGCCAGACGTGCTCTGCTCCCTCCCGGCCACTACACCGCCACCTGCTTTTGTGTTGTGTCCTCCTCTGGTATCAACACTAATATTGAGTGTGACATTCATCTACCTCCGGTATAATTATTTCAGGATATCTATGATTCCTTATGCATGGAAAATCCTCCACTGACTGGCCAGGTCATCCCCTACCCTCATTCAAATCTCTCCTGAAGCCTTGTGCTACCACCATACCTGCAAGAAACGATGCAACTCAAGAAGACAAGAGCAGAATAATCTATAAATGATGCAACTAAAGAAGTCAAGTGAGGAATAATCTATAAATAAGCTTAAATTATGTCATGGCTACAAGTTATAACCAGTCACTGGGGGCGTAGGGAAGGAAAAGGGGAAGGGAAGAGACAACGATGTGTAACATCTCCTGCAAACGCAAGTGGTCAAGTACCGATCTGGTACTGGTAGCTGAGGTTGGTGTGGATGGTACCGGCTAGTGGAGACAGACTGGACTTATAGAGTATGTCCTTGAGGCCACCCTACACCTTCAATTGCTGTTTGATCATGGAGCAAAGCAAAGGAGCAAGTGCAAGGGAATAAACCTAGAAGAAAAATCCGAAGCCTGTCAAGGAGCATGTTTTTCACCACCACAGTAAACTCACGGGGAGACGCTCCCCTGTCATTATTTCATTACATCAATTTCAACACTTGCTAACCTGTTAGAAGAAAAACATTTAAAATAATTTTCCTCATCAGAGGGAAAACAACCTCTCTCATTACCTCAGTATGGATCAGTGCCAAACGACACAGGGTGGAGATGCACTTCAAAAGAAAAAAGCCAACCTGCTACCCACGAAAAAACACCAAAGAAGAGTTTGGGTGGACAGCCCGGGGGAAAGGCACATGGTACAGAAGTGAGGGTGGCTCAGACCAACCCACCACTGAATATTTGGAGAAGATCTCAAGGAGGTTCAAACCCTCACGTCTACTCCAACGATAACCTCCCAATACCATCAGCACACATTTAGCCTCTTCTTTCCTCCAGCGTTCACAGCTCAGTGCCTTGGGGCTCAAGCCAAGCTACCATAAAGAAATAAATAAACTATATAGATTTATGTATTTTAGACCATTTTTGGAACGCTTTGTGCTACCGCGGATCTGGCGTCATTGTCTGAGCCCTGTCCAAAACTTTTCCTTTCCGATTCACGTGCAAAGGAGATGAAGCACTAACTTAGCTGCGGATTATCAAGTAATTTTGCTTTCTCAGCTCCATTAGGGCAATTTCTGCCTTTTTTTTTTTTTTTTTTTTTTACAGGTTATAAAAACATGCCAGGCTAAGACCAACGTTCAGCAAAACAAAAGTGAAGGTGCTGCTAAATGCCTTCTTCTCTTCAAGGCTCGATTGTTTAATGTTCAAGAGCTCTTATTCCGATTATATCAAACCCGGAGTTTATTTAAGAAGCTCACATCTTTCCAGACACCCAAATGTACCTGCCGGAGAGGATCCACTCCTGGGTTGAATTCTTTGCATTAGCTCACTGTCAAACCAACCTTTTGATGTGAAAAGTCTTTCTCTCCTTTTCAAAACTTCAACCAGCTCTTCTCTGTAGCTCCAGTGTTACGGACCCGGTGAATTATTAATGTAAAAATTAGCAGGAAGACTTGTTTCCCCCTCACTTGAAACCTGACTTGATGGAAAGCAGTTTTTCTGGCCGCTTTTCAGCCCAGCTGTGAAATACAATGCCAAACGCTATCCAGAGATGCTCAGCCCGTACTACCGGTTTGAGGCCGTGATACAGAAACTTCAGTGTGCAGTTATGCACACACAGGCGATTCATTTCAATTAAATGGGATTTTGTTGGCTTGACAAACCATGCAAGTGTTGCCAAATTGTTTTCAAGAACCGAAAAGACCAAGTAAGCCCTGACACCCTCCAGCTATCTGTTGGGTTACACTCAGCAGCGGGTAGATCCTTCTTGCCTGAGTCCATTTGTCATGGATATTCCTCCTTGATCTAACAGCAGGTTCTTATTCTCTGAGCATCAGCTACTTAATCTTAACCTCTTCTCTCTTTTCCTACTTTTTTGGCTGTTTTTTTGGATAGTTCAGACTGTGGTCTCTGCTCTGTGGCGTGGCAATTGCTGTAAGTCCTGTTCCTTGTTCCCTCCAGGGGTTATTGGCAGATGGTTCATAGGAATGGCTAAAAAGCATCATCATAAAATCATAGAATGGTTTGGGTTGGAAGGGGCCTTAAAGCTCATCTAGTTCCAACCCCCCTGCCCTGGGCAGCGACACCTCCCACCAGCCCAGGTTGCTCCAAGCCCTGTCCAGCCTGGCCTTGAACACCTCCAGGGATGGGGCAGCCACAGCTTCTCTGGGCAATTTGTTCCAGTGCCTCATCACCCTTAGAGTGAGGGTGATGAAAATTTCTTCCCAATATCTAATCTAAATCTCTCCTCTTCCAGTTTGAGGCCATTACCCCTCATCTGATCACTACATGCCCTTGTAAAAAGTCCCTCCCCAGCTCTCCTGGAGCCCCTTTAGGTTCTGGAAGGCTGCAATAAGGTCTCCCCGGAGCCTTCTCTTCTCCAGGCTGAACAACCCCAACTCTCTTAGCCTGTCCTCACAGCAGAGGGGCTCCAGCCCTCTAATCATCTTTATGGCCTCCTCTGGACCCACTCCAACACATCTATGCCCTTCTTACGTTGAGGGCTCCAGAGCTGGACGCAATATTCCAGGTAGGGTCCCATGAGAGCAGAGTAGAAGGGCAGAATCCCCTCCCTCGCCCTGCTGGCCATGGCCAGAAGCATTTGATGTTGCTCTGCGCAGGCATCTGTCTTAAATATAGCATGGTCCCCTGATTTGAAGAGGCAATGATAATCAGGAAGGCATGGGCTGTCGGTCATTCTTTGCCTGCCCTTTGGTTAACTCTTTGAGGAGCACACCCATCACCCACACCTCTGCTGTGGTAAAAACTCTTATTATCTGCAAAAGCATCAAAATTCACCTATTGTTCTAAAGCAGGCGGCTACTCCCCGAGTCTTACCAATGTAAGAATTCTTCTTTTTTTTCTTCTTCTTCCTCTTCTTCTTCTTTTTCTTCTTCTTCCTCTTGTTGTTGCTGTTGTTGTTATTATTATTATTTGCTTTGCCACTCTTCCTAGAGTTCAGACTGAGCACTACAGATGAAATCTGGATGAGGTCCTGGCTGCTCCTGTGCACACTCCTGCAGGTTGTGATTGGCTTCACAAACCATAAAACAAGCACCTCTCACACACAAATTCATCAGGAAGAATCAAATCGAAATTCCAAAATACCACGCAATATTAAAAGGAATGAATGTGAATGTCAAATTACTGCTTTTAACCCAGCATGAGTCCAAGGCACAAAATAAATGATCAATGTTGGCCACTACCTTTAACCTGGGAATGAGAAAAAGGGCTTTCAATGGAGAAGCAAGAGCAGAAGAGTCACCCTTAAGAAGCAGCTTCGTTTCAAGAAGGTCTCCGCGATAAGTTCATGTGTGCCAATCTGGGAATGGATTTCTCCAAACATTTCTTCCAAGCTCACGTCCCTACGAGCCTGCAGGTGCAGCTACTACCCCACAGCACCAGTTTGCTACATCACCCGCTGGGACCCAACACCATGCCCTGATGGTTTGCAGACCGCACTCTGTTGTACCAGCGGCGATGCAAACAGCAAAACCAAAGTGTTTCTATTCCGAGGATGGGAAGGAGTTCTTCAAGTAATTCTAGGAAGACCCAAAACACATATAGTTTTATTTTCAGATGAATGATTGGACTAGTGCCTGGAGGAGAGCTCTACCGCACCAGCTCGTGTACCTTTTGCAGCTACTACCTCTAGGCAAATAGGTCACCTTTGCTATTTTGAAGTGTCTAACTAGGAAAATGGTGATTAATAATATTTTTCATTTTGTGGATGCCAAAGTGCCATAGAAAACAACAGAAAATATATTAAATATGAAATACTATGTTAACACCAAAGAGGGTTGTTCAACTTGTCATCAATCGGCCTTTAATACAGTTTCTGACACCACCCTTAAATGAGAAAACATACAGTTAAGCAAAGAAATCTTTGTGTCTTTTGCTAGAAGTGCCTTGGAGCTCCCTTGGGGGCTCGAATGTTTGGTTTGCTCCATTTTCAAGCTTGTTTTTTCTTTTAATTGTATGCGACTCAAGAGGTTATTGAGGCTGTCGCTATTCACGCAGACACGAGCCAGATGCAGCTGAATGACCGTATCTTTTTCTGTCCTTTAATGTTTAAAATGACTGACTACAGACATTCCTTAGAGCTAATGGCATAGATCTCATCGCACTTGCATTGGAAGACCCTATTGACTTCAAGGTCAGCCGCGATCGGAATCTAGGATACCATCTTCACAAATTCAATGCTTTTCCATTCTCTCTTGTCTTTACCTTTTCCAGCAGCTATAATCAGCACCTAATTAATTAAAATAGAACACAGCCCCGGGGCAGGGCTCTCCCGTAGAGTTGTAGCATTTTCCTCTATTTTCACTCCATGTAGCAGCTCGCTTTAGAGAGACACAAGGTCCCTGAATATTTTAATTAAAGAGCCCATCCCAACGGTTTAAATTCCCCGGCGCGTCCAGGATCAGGCCCATAATGCCCAGAACTGGGGCTGGAGAACCTGGTACCACCCAACGGCTTTACGCATGGAAAGGGAAAAGCTTTTACCCTCTGTATGGTGAAGTTCACATAAGTAAAAATCACAGCACAAAAGCCGATTGTTTGCAAAAAAAAAAAAAAAAAAATTTGGATTGGAGGGAAACTATTATTTTATTTCTTTTTTTTTTTTTTTGAAATGGAAAGGGTCTATTTGCCGATTAGCAGCAAGAGGGGAAACTTTTAATTTACTGCCTCCTCTCCATTCTTTCAGATGTAATTTAGAGCGCTATTAACCTTTAAACTGCTAGCAAAGTTTATACACTCTAGCGAGAACCTTCTGCTCCGCCGGCGGAGGGGAGGAGGGGAAACCCACCGGGCAAGAAGGAATATTCTGAGCACAGCATCTCTGCATCTGTTTCTCGTTTTTTAATTCTCCTGTTGACAAGTCCCTTCCTTCAAAAATCACAGCTGCTTCTCTGTAATCCTCCCACCCCATGCTGCCTGTCAGGGAGGGGCAGCCCCCGACAAAAAAAAAAAAATAAAAAAAAAAAAAATAGAGCTTCTTTACCTTTCCTTTTAACAATAGATTAATCTCTCTTTTGTTCTCTCTGAGAAGCGGGTGTCATATTTCAAAATGCACTTTTAAAACAGGTATAATTAAACCTCTGCCAAAGGAGGGAGGCAGAGAAATTAGCAGCAAAAGTGGTAATAAAGGCATTTTAGAGCCTGCGTGAGCTGGAAGGTACCTTCATCCCTCCCCCTCACGGCACAGCTACAATTACACTCCGCAACGGGGGGAAAAAAAAAAAAAAGTAATTATAAAAATGAACTTTTCTTCAAAAAATGAGCACGTTGTAAAAGGATTACTCCTTTGAACATCTGAGCGCTTCAAAAGGAGGATGAATTAGTGCTGACAACTCAATAAAGTAGCCATCAATTATTTAAAGTGCGATGGCTCTTCTCATACAGCACTTCTGATTAGGAAAACATTTCAAAAACTAGAAATTAGAGTTATTCTTCCTAAATGAAATGGGCCCGGGCTTCAAATGCAAGGGGAAAAAAAAAAAAAGAATGCGACTTTCAACGAGCCTGGGAAGAACACAGGGAAGTCTCTTCTCTTGAAGCTCATCTATCAAGCGCGTTGCATGAGATTGCGTTATGGGCTGGATTTGGGACTCAGGAAGCAAACCAAGCAGAGGGAAGGGGGAAAAAATTTGCTCTTTTGTGGTGGAGAGACACAACCTTCAGCTAAAGGGTGCAGAGAGGGTCAATAAAAGCCCAACCAAGACCCCAAACTCTACCACTGCTGTGTTTTGAAAAAAAAAAAAAAAAACCAAAACAACCCAAGCAATTAAATTTTCCTAGGGAAAAGATAGTTATGAAAGAAACTCCTGGAAGGCTGTTGGTGAGGGAGTGATATGGATCTCCTCTGCTTCTGTAGGGACCCACGTGAGGACGCTAAGAGCCTCCTGGACACTGCAGCTATGGTTGTCCACCACAGAAATAACCCTAATGAGGGCAAAGCGCCAGTTTAAAAACAAAGAAAAACCTCGGAAGAAAAGGTAGCTGCAGGGAAAGAAGGAGAGTTGGGTGACGGGTCGCTTCTGTAGGTGCTGTATCTGGGATTTCCCACTTTTCGGAAGCAGCCCCGGGTTAAGGAGACGGCCAGCTCAGCCTCCGCAGCCCAGGGACCCGCTCTCCTGCCACGGATGCTGTACGCTTAACGAGGTTGCAAATGAGACACGTGTGGCTTAAGCTTTAAACAAACAGGAGGGTGGCCAAGCTAAACGACTTCTCCTCTGGACAGAAAGATAACAGGGGCAGTTTCTGACAGCAGCCACGTGGGCTCAGCCGTGTGAGGCGAAATGAGGATTTATGAGTGCAATACTACTGCTGAAGGAGCCTCTCCGGGCTGTTTTGCCAATTAAAATAATCAATCAAGGCCTGTGAGGGAGGCTGGGGCAGATCCATGTGGTTTACTCCCAACTTCTGGAAGAAAAAAAAAAAAAAAAAAAAAAAAGACTGCAAGGGAAAAAAAAAATAAATTAAAAATAAAATAACTCACAGGGAAGTTTGAGTGGTTTTAGCGCTCCAGAGATTACTCGATGAACTGCCGCTGAGAAACAGCCGCACAGCCCAGGGAGAGGGTGAACGCTGTAAATACCACGACAGCAAAGGTGCCTTAAAAGGATGAATCCTGTAAGACGTGGACGCTCCTCCGCATCTCGCAGGGCAGCAGCGGGAGCCGATGGGCTCAGCACCCCGGCGGCATTCCCAGCACCACGCTGGTGCGTCCCCCATGGCCGCACGCTCCCGGTGACTTCTGGCCACGCCAGAAATCTCTGCCTGCATGACGACGGCAGGATGTAAAACTGAAATCCTATCAAGGAGAATGGGGAAGAATGAAGCGGGCTATGCATGTAGTTTCTCCCACCACCCTAAAATCCCGCATTAATTCAGGAGCAAAAGAAAAGGGATGAAAGCCCTACCAGCTCAACAGATACTGCATCTATGGAGACAGGATTAATCCAGAAGCTGTAGAAGGAATTGCAATGTCACAGACAGGACCTGCTAGTGAGATGTCAATCTTCAAGGCCAAGACGACAGCGACAGCTATTTTTTATTTCTCTCTTTTTTTTTTTTTTTTTAATTTATTTTTTTTCCCCAGGCCATCTCCAGCATGGGAGAACTGGAGTACGTTTCTCTCTCCACTTTGGCTAGAGTCCCACTTATCAGATTAATGACCAGAAAAAACAGCGAGAGACAGAAAACGCACAGAGGCAAAGCCGACCTCTCTCCTCGCACCCCTTCCAGCTCCCAGGGTGACCCCTTCTGTTCCCTTGGAGCAGCTGATCCCTGTGGATTCCCGTTGGCCATGCCACTATCCGCCTCCCCCTCGACTGCCCGCTGCTCTTCCCATGCAGGCCAAAAACTGAGGATGCCTTTGATAGCCAGTGAAGTCAAACAGGTCTCAAAAAAGGCAGCTCTTAGAAGATGGGATTGACAGAGTGCTAATGCAGTTCAGTCCCTGTCAGCAGATGTGTCAGAAACCATTACTTCTCTCCCGTTTGTCCACCAAAAAAATTCTTGCTGTAGAAAGATCAAAAGAGACAGCAGCTGGTCTGTACCCTCCAACCCACCCCGAAAAACACAAGGTTTGACCCCATTCCAGGTTTCTCAGCACCAGCAGCTCAGGAGGTTGTGCTTTTCCAACCCGAAGCTGCTAGATCCCAAGGACGTTCACAGCAACGGTCATCGCTTTTGCTCAAACTCGGAGCTTAAGGTTGGAAATAAAGCTTTCCCGGATCAGGTCATCTTCGGAAATAACCCGGCAGACACAACTCCGAGCAAGCAAAGCAAATGACATGAACGGACCCTGAAGTATGAGCTCTTGGACCCCAGGAATGACGTTGGCTGACGCACTACAAAGACACAGACCGAGAGATAAAGACATGTTAGAAAGGCAGTCTGCGGATAGCAAGTTTTACCAATTAAATTAAATTATTGAAAAAGCTTTTAAGATTCACTAATCAGAAGCACAATGTAATCGCCAAGAGACACGAGACTGGGTGATCTCTTTATTAACTGGTCTGTTTTGCCCATAACATCTTCTCATTACACTCATTGACACAGCCCCTCCATATACACTTTCAGCATTTTCAAGACCGTTGTGGCTAGACTGACCCTAGTAGCACAAAACGGGGCCGTATATTTTAATAATACCAGAATAATTTAAACTACAGATCAGCCATAACAAGATACAACCACAGGCAGAAGTGTGAAGGCCACAGTGTGGTCACTGGATTAGTTCTTCTGCTTCACACCTCATGTGCCTTACACAGAGGCAAGAACTGCACTGCGCGTAGGGTTCACATTTCCACAACTAAAAATAATATGTGACTTAAATGAAGACTCCTGGTCTGTCCTATATATCATACATGTGGCATATTAAGGGACAGCAGCCAAAAACTGTGGCTAGGACAAAGCTTTCCAGCAGGAGAATATGCAGAACTGTTGCCCAGAGGATCTCCATCTCTGGAACTTTTCAAGACTCACTGAGAGAAAGCCACAACTGACCTGATCCCGTGTTCAGTTCTGGGCCAGAGGTTCAGGCAGCCGAGACCAACTTCCAGAGGTCCTTCCAACTACCAACATTACAACCCTATGATACTGAGTATGTATTAAAAAAAACAGTTACTAAAGATCTGGAAATAATGGGAACCCATCATTTAGGGCAACTAAGATGATTAAGGGATTGGAGCATCTCCCTTATGAGGAAAGGCTGAGAGCGCTGGGACTCTTTAGCCTGGAGAAGAGAAGGCTGAGGGGAGACCTTATTATGGTGTACGGGTATCTAAAGGGTGGGTTGAAGGAGGATGGAGCCAGGCTCTTTTCAATGGTTCCCAGTGACAGGACGAGGGGCAATGGGCACAAGTTGGAACATAGGAAGTTCCATTCAAATACACGGAAAAACTTCTTTACGGTTCGGGTGCCAGAGCAGTGGCACAGGCTGCCCAGGGAGGTGGTGGAGTCCCCTTCTCTGGAGATTTTCAAGACCCGCCTGGATGCAGTCCTGAGGGATGTGCTCTGGGCAATCCTGCTTTGGCAGGGGAGTTGGGCTGGATGATCTCTAGAGGTCCCTTCCAACTCTGAAAACTCCGTGATTCTGTGATTTATGAGTCTCAGGTCCCATCTGGGCTGGTATGGGCCAAAAACTGTCATCATATGGCAGATACTTGTTGAGGTGAACAAAACAAGTTGGTGGTCTTAGGGAGGACCACGATCAAAGACACTTTGCACCCAACTCTCACGGCTTTCAAACCAGACTTAGGCTTTTACTGTTCTCTGCGGTGCTAATTTCTAATAGCACATGTTCCAGATAGAGCAGCTGTGATTTTATCAGCTCTCAAAATGTTTCTTTAAATGGGAGAGCGGTTCTCACATGTTCTATATAGAAACCACATGGCCAAGACCAGCTTGACACTGAGCCTCAGGGGTCACGAGAGATGGGGAATATTAACCTGGATTGAGCACTGAGCAAACGAAGGTTATATGGATTCTGGCTGACTCCAATGCAAGATTGCACCCACCTATGGAAGGGTTACCCAGCGACTGCAGGGATTAACAGGCTATGGAGACCACAAATGTGCGATTGTTTCCTCCAGGTCAAACACGAGTCACATCCGTGGGACGGTTTGCGAAACGTGCCTTCGCTTTTCCAGAATCCGGAGAGGAAGAAAATAAGTCTGCCCGCAAGGCGTGCTGCTTCAGGATGTCCGTATGCAACTTAACGCTCTCTCCTACTTCGGTTTTACTGAATGTGCAAGTTAAACTTGATTTTTAAAATAAATTGAAGCGCTGCCATAACAGTTTGCCTAAAGCACGCGAATCACTTTTATATAACGTAGAGCTCCGCGATCAGCCTCAGTGGAGAACTTACACATCTGCAGATGACTTACACAGGAGCCTTGTAAAAGCTTCCACCAACGGCAGTAACCACACTAAACGTTCCCCCGGAGGAAAAATTATCTAAAGAAATATTGAAAGCAATAGGGAGATTCAGGCTCCCACAGAGAGATAATTTTGTCTCTCATTTCAAGCTGAAAAAGAAGATTCAGCTTGAAATTCTGCCACAGATTCCGTCGGCGGGTCTTAACCTCTCCACATTTTGGCTGCGTAGTGGAAACAGATAGACCACGCAAGAGATGAAAACATCTGCAAAGCACTTCATACTCTTTTAGACAGCGTGTCACTGCCAAAAACGTTGATATATGAGGGCCAGAACCACAGGTGCTGCCTCAAAAGTCGCACTCGTCCTTGAATGGGAAAAACCCAATTGATCAGCCATGCCTCCTCCTTAATGGATTCTGATCTTTGGAAGCCGGCCTGGAAAAACAACTAATTTGTTTACACTAATAAATAATAACATCCACCCGCTATCAAAGCATGCACCCATCACTACTGGTGAGCCATTTCAACGCCACTCACGGCGACCATTCTTCTTCCTAATAACCAGTAATTTGACGGGAAGAAAACATGCCAAAGCTACCAGTGATGTCTCCTTGGAAAGTCACAAGCGAGTGACATAGCGCGTGGGATAAGCGGTGCAGGCGACGGGGTAATTAGCTCCAGCGAGTCATTATCCAGCAAACAGCTGCACACTCTGACTTTTTGACGGAGGGTTTGTGTTTTTTTTTTTTTTTTGCTGGATTTTCAGCCGCTGGAGCTTGGCCAGAAAACTATCACGCCCATCATCTACACAATACTGCTCTAAGAAACAACGGTCGCACCGATGCTTTAAAGGAAAAAAAACCCCACACGGCTCTTATAGAGTGGAAAGATCGAAGCAACGTGCGCTTTTTTTGTTGGACGGAGACAGGGCGACGCATTTTTAAGGCCAGTACTAGGAGTGACCACCTAGCTGGAAAGATTTATCGCCTCGACATGAACTGTACAAGAACAGGCTATAACAAGCTGTCGAGCTGCTTCGTAGCCGAATTTAGTATTGATTTAAGCAATTACAGCATGAAGTTTAATGCAGAATAATTTTGAGACAAATTAGTTTCACGGTTATTCAGTCACTCTTAAAAGGAAAGGGATTTACAATATTTTACATTTAAGGAGGGGGGAATGGAAAACAAGACCATTCCCTTAGTCAAACGTACTATTTACAAAGGGCAGCTACATTTTTTTTTTTTTTTAAGCATAATCTTTACAGGAATGGATGATTCATCTGTGAGGACATGATGGCACAGGATGCCAGAAAACCTCTTATCTAGAAGCTAATTCAATTCAAACATGTGGTGATAGTTATCAAAAAGCAGCTATTATCAGCCTGTGCAGTGGGAACTGATAAATTCTTGAGTCGCGTTCAAATCACAGCGCCGGCTCCCGCCGCAGAAGCTTCAGAGAGATCTTGGGGATAGAAAGGAGTGGGACGGTTGAACCACGAACCCCTCCACGAATGACACAAGGCAGGAAAAGGTAACACAGCGCTGGGAGAGAGGCACAAGGCTCGTTCACGCTACACACTGTATTTTCATCGTACCCACGAGGCGATGAGGGCAAAGACTTTGGGCTTCAGTGCTGTCAATGCAGAAATAGGCTTTTTTTTTTTTTTCTTTTAATGTAAAATCAATAAAATTATTTTAGGGAGCTATTTGGATGACTTGGTTCAAAGAGGCAGCAATTTTTCTTCTCTTTCACAAAATTACCCGTCTATAATGTCGGGAACAGGCAGACCTTCTGACCACGTACATTTTGACCAAGAATAATTCCAGTTCAAAATGATTTCCATCCATCATGAGAAACAAATTATAGGAACTGGACGAGAAATTTCCAAGCCATTCTGACTCTTCAACCCCAAATGAACTTTAAGAAAACGCATTGATATTATAGAACACATTTTCATGGCTACAAACCAAGCCACAATCCACAAAAATACATTATTGCATTAAGAATCTAAAACAAACGTGTAAGGTTAACAACCTTCATGGTCCTGCTCCAAAGCTTGCGGGTTAATATTACCATAAAGTATTTTCAGCTCTCGATAAGGTCAGATGCCTGCGCAGGCTGAGTTTGGGTTCTCACTCAGTTTAATTCTCATAAGAGGAAACAAAAGAAAGACAAAGAATATAAAACACAACACTGAATATACCTATATTTATTTCCATACCTCTCAACACAAAACTCAAATAACATCTCCAACGGACTCCTCAGACCATGAATAAGTAGAATTTTGCTTTCTATTCTAACTCATAGTTATAATCTTCAGATACTTTTCCCATTGTGGAAGCCAAAACTGCCATAAGTATTTTTTTTTTCAACCCTGTTCTGCAAATCAAGTCTTGGAAGAGTTCTATGTGTGCCACAGATTGGGTATATTTCTGTTTTTCAAGGCACTTGCAACGGTGAGGAATCACGGGCATTGCAGGTAACTGCAAACCATGGGGTGCACGTTGTAATTTCTTCCCCAGCGCAGCCCCTCTCTGCCGTGCTCCTGCCAACACACTCCAGTTCTTGATCTACAGAACCTCTTCTGCTCTCCGTAAAGTTGTTTTCAATACTCTGCTCTTGTTTCATGACCATTCCTGCTGCATTTTTACCACTGCATCTTACACTTGATTGGCGCTACGTTTGCAGCACCAAGGGAAAAAAAAGACAAATCATAGAATGGTTTAGGTTGGAAGGGACCTTAAAGATCATCCAGTTCCAACCTCCCTGCCATGGGCAGGGACACCTCGCACCAGCCCAGCTTGCTCCAAGCCCCATCAAAGCTCCAAGCCTTGAACACCTCCAGGAATGGGGCAGCCACAGCTCCTCTGGGCTCCTCTGGGTTCCTCACCACCCTCACAGTAAAGAATTTCTTCCTAATATCTATTCTCAATCTCCCTTCTTCCAGTTTGAAGTCATTCCCCTTCATCCTATCACTATATGCCCTTGTAAAAAGTCCCTCTCCATCCTTCTTGTAGGCCTCCTTCAGATACTGGATAGGGCCTTCTCTTCTCCAGGCTGAACTGCCCCAACTCTCTGCCTGTCCTGATAGCAGAGGTGCTCCAGTTCTCCAATCAACTTTGTGGCTTCCTCTGGACCTGCTACAACAGGTCCATGTCCTTCTTATCTTGAGGGCTCCAGAGCTGGAGCATCAAATCCATCCAACATGAGCTATCCAGACATAACCTGCTCTTGGGGCAATGCCCTGCCCTCATCTTACGTCGCGTGCACTCAGTGAACATTGAGGCTGATACAATTTTTATGCTGGTAATGATTTCCAACAGGTTGTATTCCTCCACTTTTTGGTTTTGACAGCTGAGTTTCTGAGATGGAAGGTAAAGCTCTGCCCTGGGAAGGGAATAGTTCAGGGATGCTGTGCTGCTCCAAATCATCATTTGAACTCAGGGAGACTTTTTAAACCATGTAAAGAAACTTTCCTCCCCCTTCCAAGGAAGCTGTTCCCCTCTAAAGACTTCTGAAAACTCTCTGCTGGAATCTCACTGTGCTTTGCCTCTGAAAGAACCGTCCCCTACGCGCAGCACCCGGACAGGCATAGCATTAGTGACCATTAACACATGCAAAAATCCTAGCGATTTCACCCAAATAGTGACAATAATAATAGTTATTACTATGATTATATATCATTATAATATACACACGTTTTCCAGTTATAAACTAAGAGAGAAAGCGGCCACATAAACCTGAGGAGATGCGTGCTACTTCCTAAGAACTTTGCAAATATTATTCATCCCCGAGGAGGCGATTTTAGAGATATGAGGGAATAATTTAAAAGGATTAACAGAGCTCGACCCAAATCACAGCAAGAGTTGGAGCTGGCAGTTAGCTCATTCCTTTCAGTCCCATGCAACACATATAATTTAGAATTTTTTTGGGGGGGGCTTCCATACTTTCCTGTTACCCATGTAGTTGGGATGAGAACGGTGCTTGTTGCTATTATCACTACTCCCCTTTAGAGCGCAAAAAAGCTGTTTCGAAAGCGGTTTCTCATATAAATACTCTTAACTTTAAAGCCAAAGTTCTCCAATCTCTCTTACCTGGCTGGGGAAGCCATACAGCTGCATCGCTGCAACGGCATCACATCAATCACAAACCCGCTGCGCTTGGGAGGCAGCAGATCTCATCTTTGCTCCTCCTGGTAGTTTGGCACGCGCATCCAGTCTGATCGCACGGCGCTCTGATTTGCAAGCAGCCCCAGAACTTCTAGGGCAGGCACACGTTATTGCAAATCTCGAAGATAAGCTTCTAAGGTACGGGTTTGAGAAACGTGGCAACAATTTGTTGTGATGGCTGCAAGGTGCTTTAATAACGGCACATGACCGGTAAGATGCAAAGCTCGTCATATTCAGCTTGACATATTTAGCAAGAGAGCCATACCCTCCTGCACACGTGAAACATAAGAGCACTTAATGTATGTAACCCACCTGCACACAGAGACTGGAAGAGGAAAGACCACACTAACAGTGACACTGGAATAGATCCCAGTTACAGACTCAATGGTGAGACAGATTTTGTGGGTCACAGAATCATAGAATGGTTTGGGATGGAAGCGGTCATCTAGTTCCACCCCCCTGCCATGGGCAGGGACACCTCCCACCAGCCCAGGTTGCTCCCAGCCCCGTCCAACCTGGCCTTGAACACCTCCAGGGATGGGGCAGCCACAGCTTCTCGGGACAACCTGCGCCAGGGGCTCACCACCCGCACAGGGAAAAATTTCTTCCTGATATCTAATCTAAATCTGCCCTCTTCCAGGTTAAAACCATTCCCCCTCATCCCATGGCTCCCCTCCCTGATCAAGAGTCCCTCCTCAGCTCTCCTGGAGCCCCTTTAAGCACTGGAAGGGGCTCTAAGGTCTCCCCGGAGCCTTCTATTCTCCAGGCTGAACCCCCCCAACTCTCCCAACCTGTCCTCCCAGCAGAGTTGCTCCAGCCCTCGCAGCATCTCCGGGGCCTCCTCTGGACCTGCTCGAGCAGCTCCATGTCTTTCCTCATTGGATACATATCCAGGTCATGGCTAAACATGGACAGTAAGGGATGTACTGGCAGTTCGCTCAGCTCCTACCTGCAGAAGAGGCCGCTGCACACCTAGGATCTTCATGGTATCTGCATTAGCCAATATTTTCAAGGGATCAGATGCCTTCGTGACGCCTTCGATCTCTTTATTGATCTCAGCCAGGACCTGATTGAGGAAGATGTTCTTGATGTACATCGTGAGGAACTCGCGGAGCGGACACTGCTTGGTTGGGCCAAGCTCCATGGCATGCTCTATCTCCTGGATAAATCTGGAAAACAGAAGGGGAAGAATGCAATGTAGTTAAACCACGTAGTTACTCTAAATGCGTTAGTAGTGCCTTTGCCATTCCTACATCTCAGAGCCATGCACCAGCAGTGGAGGAATGACTAGAGATTGGGCCGACAGGAGGCATGAAGAGTAGAACAGGTCTATAAGGGAACCTTCAAAAAAAAAAAATACATTAAATGCTAACAGTTGGAGAGACTCAATGGTTGGAGAAGAACAGACAAAACGGGGAATTGGTGAAAATCCACAACCCGGGCACGATTTGTGTTTATTTGTCCAAAAATCACTGACTGCTCTATTTGAGACATACTGGAAAGATGTCTCTTTAAAAATAAAAACCCCATAGAAAAATTCAGGATGCCAGAAATCCCTTCGAAAAGGCAAACTTCCTTCCGGGGTTGGTCACTTGGTTCCCACAGGTGGGTTCCCACCTCTAAACTGAACCCGTTCCAGCTTGAAATCTGGAAATATCGCTGAGAAAAGCAATGCACATATATTATGCTGATATCATATTGCATTATGTATGTCTGTGTTACGTTATATTTTTATTATGCATTATTGTTGCATCCTAGGATTCCATTCCTGCGTACGCAGAACGACATGCCAATTCTGGGAATATTTTAACACAAAATGTTTGCCATCTCCTCCCGCAAAATATCTTTATCTCAGTGATGCCATCTGTTTAACGCATAGGACTTTCTTCTAGAAATTACCTTGCCATTTCTTTAACTTACATCTGAGGCAATGAAATCAGTCTTCCTTTCAAAACTCTGTGTATCAAAATAATTAGGAACTGAGTATCAGGAGCCATAACGGATTGAGACGCGCTGTCCAAAAGGGAGAAATGTGTATGGTGTTTACGCAGCCCTCTCCATCGATGCACGTGAGTGCCTCGCAAGCTTTTCTATTTTGATCTCACTCCCGGAAAGGCTGGGATTGTTTTTATCTTTGTTTTACACAGCAGCAGCAGCAGAAGCAAACGTTCGACCTTGGATCTCCCAATATATGTAGCAACACCCTCTGCGCCCCGAAAGCCTCTTCTTCACTAGGAGGCTTTTTTTTTTTTTGCAATTGAGACATCTCTCTCAGTTCCAGAGCGGTTAGCATTTATTAGCGATGCCTCACCACTAAGCATTTTCCCAAACACTTCAACGAGGTCTGCTTAATTGTCCGTAATTTTCTACCTCCACGTTCAGCACTCCGGAGGAGGCAGTTTCCCTTCAGAGGACTGACTGAGGAGCTCCTGTCAATTTTAGTAGCATGATTGCTTTCAAATCTGAACAATTTGCTCCCTAAAGCCTCTGCAGCGTTGACTCCATCAGTCCAGAGTTGACACGTTTGGGCCACTGCGGTTCTTGCTTCCGCAGGCGGACCCATTCGCGGTTACCTTTGAAGATTGCCTCTCCAAAGAGAGATGCTGCACGGAGAGAAGCGCAAAGGATGGCAGTTTTATTCCCTGGCTTTCACAGATCGATAATGTGAATCAGCTTTATCAAACAGGGAAGCAGCAGAGTCACCCGGGAAGAGAGCAGAGAGACCACCACCGAGCTTATCTCTGAAATAACAGACCTAATGTCACCAGCTTCGAGTGACAACCACTGTTGTCCTTAAGGGAATGTTGTCAAGGTTGATGGCACCATATTAAACTAACTGACCGTATCTTTTCACGTCTGCCAATACATTTGCCGTTCTTTCTTCATAAGCTTATTTACACTGCACTTTCGATGCACAGAACTCACAAAAAAAAAAAAAAAAAAAGTGAATTATACCATTATGCCTCTTCCAGATGGGAAAGGAGAGGCACAGCAGCTTGAGTTTGAAACAAGCGACTTTCAGTGGACTGAAGGGAACCACTATTAAACACTTTTAAAATCCAGCACGTGCTTAAAAATCGTTAAACCGACATAAAGAAGAGAAAACTTTGAGAGGGAGAATGGCCACGTACAAACTAGCAGCAAACTATCAGAGCTCAGATGTGCTGACCTACAGCAACTCCTTATCCCACAACAGCTCGATGGTGTTTCTAAGTGTTTCCTATACCAGAGACTAAATTGCTTGCGCGAGGCCGTAGCAAAGGTCGGCGCTAGCGAAAGGCGCAATCAAGAATTTTTGATTCCCAGTACCTGGCATTAATCACCATTTCAGCTCTCTCCTAAAGACCTGTGCCTTAATCTCCAGCAAACTTTTCCCTGATTAGAGAGCTGAGTCCTGGAGGTTGACGTGTTCTAACAGGCTTTAACTTCTTGGCATAGACAAAACAACAACGGTTCACTTAATAGTGGTTAAGAATCAAAACTACATCCGTATTTTACTTGATACGAAACGTAAAGTAATCACAGATTAGGAGAGAGCTGCTAGATAGCAATGACTCTGCGAGAGGGGATTTTGTGAGTGCTCAGCAACAATTGTGATAAAGAACAAATGGTAAAGAGCTTAGGAAAGCAGATTTAAACTCAGTATCGGGAAAAAGTTATTAAGAATGAAACCGTGCACGGCATGGAGGACTAGAGGATACGGATGAGAGACCTTAAGTTTGAATGTTCAAGGATAGCTTGATTGAATGATAATGGTAACGAAAACTAGAGAATTCCCGAAGTCTTCATTTAATCAAAAGATCTGTACCAAAGGAAATGGAAGGAGAGAAAAGGTAAAGAAAAACACAGTATGGATGTCAGGATCTCGTACAGTAGGGAACAGCTCTAGGAGTTCATTAATTGGATACTCTAATGGTGCAAGTACATTAGCACTTAGTACAGCCTAGAAGAAGGACGACTGAGGTCCAACTTGCTATGATCTGCCATGCTTCAAAGATGACCTCACTGTGCCTTCGTCAGCCAGGATGAGTCCTAACTGCTGGAAGTGCCACATCTGCTCTGCAAATGGAGCACTCAAGACAGCCACTGTTCAGCTCCAACCTTCATCCCACCAAGAAGAAAACCCCACTGAGGACATGACTGGGGCACCCAAACAAGCATCACGTGGGTCCAGATACAGAGATATGGCAGATGTGCTTCAAGAGTCACAGAATCACACAGAATCACAGAATGGTCAGGGTTGGAAGGGACCTGTGGAAATCACCTAGTCCACCCACCTTGCCAAAGCAGGGTCACCTAGAGGAGGTTGGATAGGAATGCATCCAGGAGGGTTTTGGATATCTCCAGAGAAGGAGACTCCACAGCCTCTCTGGGGAGAAGGAGACTCCACAGCCTCTCTGGGCAGCCTGTGCCAGTGCCCTGCCACCCTCACAGGAGAGAAGTTTCTCCTCAGGTTAAGATGGAACTTCCTACGTTCAAGTTTGTGCCCGTTCTCTCTTGTCCTGTCACTGGGCACCACTGGAAAAGGACTGTTCCCATCCCCCTGGCACCCTCCCTTTAAGGATTGATAAGCATTGATAAGATCCTCCTCAGTCTTCTCTTCTCCAGACTAAAAAGCCCCCAGTCCCTCAGCCTTTCCTCATAGGAGAGATGTTCCAATCCCCTCATCATCTTTGTAGCCCTTTGCTGGACCCTCTCCAGCAGTTCCCTGTCCTTCTTGACCCGGGGAGCCCAGAACTGGACACAATACTCCAGATGTGGCCTCACCAGGGCAGAATAGAGGGGGGGGATGACCTCCCCTGACCTGCTGGCCAAGCTCTTTTAATGCACCCCAGGATGCCACTGGCCTTGATGCACCACTGGATGCCATTGGCCTTCTTGGCCACCAGGACACGTTGCTGGCTCAATCCTGCTGGCTATATCCTTCTAGCACGCTATATTGCAACAGCGATGCACCCTACGTGTTCTGTATTGGGAGGATTATTCAGAATGCCATTAAGAACAGATTAATCTAATGGAAAACATTAATTTTATGTATTTCTTAAGAGAATTAAGGATGCAAAGTCAAACACTGACAAGTTTGGAAAAGCAAGGATGGGAGTACTTTGCGTCACTTTAGTTTGGCCTGCTGTGCATGACGTTGTGGTGTAATTTTTAGTTACACAATGGCACACTATTGCTCTCACCAGCAGATCCTTGTCTTGTCCTAGGAACAGGGTGGTCGATGTTCGGACAGTGAATGTCACAGCGTTGGGACTGGGCAACTCGCTGCCGCGTGGCTGGAGTAACACGCACCAGCAGCCAATTGCCACCTGCGTGAATCACCAAGTGAGACGCATCTGCCACAAAGTCCCACAGGGCTGTCTGCACCGCTTCCAAACTTCATTCCTCCTGCCTTCTCATTTCTTGATACGACTCCCGTTTGTGGGAATTTGGCCACCAGTTCTCTTGTTTTGCTTGGCTCCCAATCCCACTTGCTCATCCTACGTTTCTCCTCTCTTCTTGGCGCTTATATCGGAAAGCATCCTCCTCTAGGCAGTTGGAGCCCAACAGGTACAGGACCCCAAAAAACACTGCGAGGGGAGGCAGTCCTTGGCTCAGAAACCAGCGCCTTTGCAAGGTCCTTGCCCTTGGCTTGGTCCTGGTTTGCTACGGGCAGAATTGTGCCCATCAGAACTTCAACCGTTACAAACTGGAAGCCTTTCATGAAAGTGTGAGCACTGCACTTCTTCAAAGGTGTATAACTAAGGCAAATTTTGGTGCGTTTTCAGGGGGATGGCAAAAGGCGCACCCTTTACACGACAGTTCTTCTTACCGAGAAATGTGAAGACGCAAATTCCCAGCCAAAGAAAAAGTCACCAGAATTTGCCAACATGCACGATGTCTTTCTTCTTCTCACTCTCAGAAAGAACAAGGATTTCAGACACATTATTCTAAAAAAGTATCTAGCCCCAGTTGGCAATTAAAGACTAGTCAAATTACAAGAAACTGAAAATGAAGTTTTCAAAACGGGGGAGTATTGGGTGGCATTGAAGACCTAACAGATATTCTCTATTTTCTGCTTGGCAGACACATACACGTACGTTCACAGTCACACACTGTGCTATTTATTTATTTAAATTTCAATTATTGCTGGTTAACTTAGTCAAACATAATTCAGTCTTTATAAAGAAGAAAATGTTACACAGCATCTACAAAAAAATATTCTTTCCAAAAATGTTCCCATTTTACTCATAGAAGCTACCCAAGTAAGTATTAAGATGTCAAAAAAGCAATTTGACCCATGGCTATCCCAGAGATCAACGTTTATGTCTGTGTGTGAATGGGCGTAGACGATAAGAAATCACGTTTTGGTCAACGACACGCTTCTATAAAATGTGTAAAAATCAAAGTGAAGAAAACTTTTTGGCATGTAAATAAAGCAGAGCACCAGGGAAAGGTCTGGACGTGATTCTTCAAATTGGTTTCGGATATAACCTGCACGTGCGTAAATCCAAACGACCAAAAAAACCTCAAAAAACATGCAGACGGTGAAAGGTTGTGTCACTGAGCCCTTTTATACCCTATTCTCCAAAGAGTGAAATTTGAGATATAGCTCACTGTAAAAAGGGGCCATAAATAAGGCCTTGGAGGAACAGCTTTGATTCACTTCCCATTTGCTCCGATTATGCTACTCGAAAAAGAACCATTCAGTTGTCATTTAGTGGGATTTCTGAAATAGTATCAACAACCGCATTTAAAATCATCTCTCACCGGCACACACACATCCATAGGAAAACCTATAAAGGTTAACACGCCGCGGGGTGTATTCTCTAAACGCGAAAGAATGAGCCACATGGTACATTCAGGATGGAAAATTCCCCTAACGCTGAGCAATTACACTTATTTAACATAACCGCCGTATATGTCAGAGCTGTAAAATGCAAAAATGCTTTCTCTGAATAAAAATGCAGAGCGAGGTGCGTCACCAGATTTTGGATAATGGTCACTGTAGATAGCCCTGGGAATTGCCTGAAATCCTAAAAAGGCTCGGAGGGATGTCACTGCTCCGACGGACACTTTTATGAGACGTTTGGCCAGGATGGAGTTCTTGAAGAGAGCAGACGGGAAAAACAAATAGAAATCTGCATCTTATCCTGAATTCAGAACCTGCATTTTCAAAATGATGCCCAATTTTTAACTTGTTTTATCCTCCTATGAAAGCATTTGAGGTGATTTGCGGCGGCAATTAAGCATTCCCCTTAGACAGAAAAGCACTTTCAGTAAAATGAAGTATCTTTTTGTAAATGACAGTCATTTGGATTAAAAAAAGAAAAAAAAAAAAAAAGGCAAACCATTTCAGAAAATTTAATTCATTCTAACTCACAACTTAATTGGCTACGAGGACTGTCTTACCTAGCCTGAAAGCGTGTAATAAAACCCATAAAACCTAAAAAAGCTTTATGGATTGATTTAGAAACCTACAACTTTCACCTTCCCAAGGCTTCCTCCCGTCTTCTTGTGATCAGATGTCTTCTGAAATATCACTAAAAGAAACTGAAGACGTCATTGAAAGTGCATAACATCAACTACTCCTTTTCTTAATGATGATGATAATATTATCTGAAATTCCCTCCTCAAACAAATGAAACAGCAAAAAAGATAAAATATTCCGAAACCTAATTAAGAAAATTTTTACAGACATGCAGTCCAAATGTACATTTCAGCTTCTTTCATTTCATTAGAACCCTAAACTGTGCTTTCCCCTCTATCTTAGTCTGAAAACATCTAAGTACCTGGAATGAACCTTTTGGTGAGCTTACACCAATCAAGGCAATACTAAGGAAGCATCAGAAATCCCTTGAACTGGATACTGGTTACCAACGGAATGGCAAATCCCCAACCGGTTGTTCAGACTCAAGGCAATTCGAGATAAATATCCAGGACTATAGGTTCTGGAAGGTTTGAAGACTCGTTCAAACAGAGACAGACACCTGGAAGATCCCAGATTGTCCACGACCCATCCAGTAAGTCTTCCCACCCCAAGCAGGTTTTTTGGGAGAGGGTCAACAGAAGGGACAGCCAAAGATGATGTTCTCCTGCCAAGCTCTTTGATAACCAACAAGCTCTGATTGCTGATTTACCACCCTCGTGATAACGCGCTGAGGCAAAGAGGCTATTTCCACAGCTATGTGCAACCAAATTGGTATATATTTCAGTATATTCGGGGCACATGGTGATGTAGTTGGAATATAAACCTATTTCTCATCCAACCTGTCCATCCTCTGACTCCTTTCTCCTCTGTCAAAGTGAGACCTACCAATGCTCCCGTCCCAAAAGGTACCAACCATTACAAACGCTCAGAATACAACAAATAAAATTAAATTTTAAAAATCACTGCAGCGCATAGATCCGAGGTTGTTTGTTACTGAAGACCAATCAAATAGGTACTGAAGTAGCAGAAGGCACATTATTTTGCATAAAATCTTAACTACGAAGAATTATTTAACTGATAATGTAACCAAACTACGGAGAATTATTTAGGTTACATTATCAGCTACCCCAGGATTGATATTTCACTGAGGAGCACGCTGCGGATAAATATTGTGGGTATATACAAGACAACAGAACTGCTTCTGTACGAAGTAAGTCCAAAGGGAGCTGGATGCAGGGGACAACAGCAGGAATAAAGGTTTAAGCTCTTCTCTAGGTGACCCAAAATGTGATTAAAATTATAATTATCATAGAAAAGTACAAACAGCTCTGGGACACTCAATGAAGATTTAGCTAGACTAAGCGCAGTTAAAATCTTAGCAAAACCCGACAAAAAACAGCAAGTCTCAGACAAAAACCAATGATAGGACAAGGGGTAATGGATTCAAGCTGGAACACAAGAGGTTCCACTTAAATTTGAGAAGAAACTTCTTCTCAGTGAGGGTGACAGAGCACTGGAACAGGCTGCCCAGGGAGGTTGTGGAGTCTCCTTCTCTGGAGACATTCAAAACTCGCCTGGACGCCTTCCTGTGCAACCTCATCTAGGTGTTCCTGCTCCGACAGGGGGATTGGACTAGATGATCTTTTGAGATCCCTTCCAATCCCTAGCATACTGTGATACTGTGATACTGTGAAAAAACATTAATTTTCTGCTATTTTGAAGTATTATACAGCACAGAAAACACCCAGGGTGGTAACGACTACGGAAAATGAGTACTGTTAACAGAAAACACCAAATGTGAGGCATTTTTCCCTAAAATACTAAGGTTTCAGCTCAACACAAGTCACTGGCAGTACCAGCCAGACTGGTGCCCGCCACACCAAGCTGAGTTTGATGAGCTGTTTCGGGCAAATGGCCAGATTCTCCTGCCAGTCCCCGTCACTTCAGTCCCTCCCTTGTACAAGCAGAAATCCCCAATCAAAAAAAAACTCAGCGACTTGATACAGCTCTTTCGGTTAGCGTAAAGGCTTCTGACTATGTCCCCGTAGAGATGACAGCTTTAGCGTCGGAAGATGAAAGAGTCCAGAACGACGTTTTTTTTTTTTTTTTTAACAGTAGCTAAAAAATACGAGGTTTAAAGAATTGATTTCTGTGTTGTAGTTGCTCATCCATGAGATTGAGGTAAGAAATACCTCCCTCCCATGCAGGGGTAATATAAAAATAAGTATTTCGTTGCCTCTGAGTCACTTCAAACACCACACACACTCAGAAAAAAAAAATTAAACTTTAATTTAGCTATCATCTTGTGCTAAAAATATTGCTTATTTAATGCTCACCTATCACCTGAAGAACACAACTTTCTGACTTAGTGCAACTATCTCAGGACAGACCAGGTGCAATTTCTTCTGTTGTCTCCAGAGGGGAATATTGGCTAGTATTTGGGCCACAAGATGTAAAGCCCGAATTAATTAGATCTAAAACTTCATAATGTATAGAAATGCGTATCTCATGCCCTACAGCTCTCACCGAGCTGGAACCATGAGCAGTGTCAGCAGAACCACAGTGGATTTTTGCTGGGGAGGTCGGACCTTGGAGGTAAATTTTAACGTGCTAATTACAACCTTTTCATCTGCTTAATTTGAACAGCACCGCACGTTTCCATCCTCCTCCTCCTCCTCATGGCCTCAAAACTGCTTTTATTTGCTTTCGGGGTTGTTATCGTAGCTGAACGTCTTCATTGACACCCACAAGCAAGGGCACGGATGAAAACACCCTTCTGCTCGGATCCAGCCGAGTAGGGGTGATGTGGGTGCTCCGCCGCAAAGCCTCTTCCTCGCTTTTCATCTTCATCTTGTCAGAGGTAAATCTCATCTACGGGAGTAACGAATTCCTCGATGAAGCCGGCACAAGGCAATTCATTCAAACATCAGCAGGAGCCCACCCGACGGAAGATTTCTGGCGCAGCGGTCGCACCTCGTGGTCTCCATCCTCTCATCTCTTGTGAAGGTACGAGCGAGCGTGAGGAAGCGGCTGCATTTCCATCCGCTGCCAAACCTCAGCGAACCCGGCGTGATTTTACCAAAAGTGGTAAATCTGAGCGAGTAATAACCCAGGGTTTTTTGACCCTCTCAGAGAAATTGAGTTTCAAAAGGAACAAACCGGCGTAACTCAGAGCTGTTACTGTGAAATGAAGGCTATGAAACGTGTATCAACTTCACAGTCCTGGGCAAAAACACGGGAATATATACTGTACGGACCACTGGAATGGGGCTACGTTACTTAAGAAATAGAAACTGGGTAGGTTTTGAGCCTAGTTGTATATTTGTAAAGGCATTAGTCTGCAGAGTTAAAAACCGATCCATCGGCCTGTGAATTTACAGCAACGAAAATCTAACTTTCTTCTTCTTCTATCTCTGGACGCTGTTCTTGCAAAGATGTTATTTCCCTCTCTGCAGATGAAACAGAGCAATTACCAGCGCCGCAAATCTGCATATAGCATTTATACGTCTGGAAGACCCGCAAGCAGCTCCCTCTGCGAGCAGATGCGGTACAGCTGCTTCTCTTTGAAGACAGGGAAAAGAAGAGTAACTCAAGCGTGAATCACATCAGCTCATTCTGTTAATGAGCACGCACCCGAAATACAAATTGTGAGTGCTACAGGGAAAACACCATGAGCTGGAGCTGTAGCAGCAGTTGCTGGTGGAGGTTTTGGGGATTTACACCCTTCCCAAGGAGTTTTTTGCACATAATGCAACTGGTCCACCTTTAGACCAAGGTGGCATCTCTATGTGGTGTGGAGAGATGAGCTCCAAGGTTGAGTTATGGCTTATCAGCCGAGCCATAGTAGGACATGTCCTTATCCCTGTTGTGACCTGGAAGTAAAGCGTGACCCATGGCTTACTCGGCATCCAGAAAGGGCCAGGAACGCGTGGTTGGTAGGTACTAAGTCAACGTCACTTGGTTGTTGCAAATGTACACCCAGATACAGGATTCACTGGCAGTCCTCTCCTCACCTTGCCCTGCCCTGATGCTGACGGTCCTTGGTCCACTTTCCATAACATTTTTCCACCCGTGCTGCCTCTCTGCGATGCGGCTTAAAAAGCGATCAGTAACATCGCTCTAGTTTGCTTCGCACTGCGTTGTTTTTTATTGCTGAGGCAGAATAGCTGCTTGACATTTTGATTATTCGCAATAAACAGCAAGCAAGAATCCTAAGTATGGGTGAAAACACGGCTGAAGTCTGATGTGACTCTCTGCACCAACCTAAACCAGATTTTAAGCACCAGAAGCATTTAACAAGAATGAGAAGGCAATGCTTTCTAACAAACACTGAGTAAAGAGAAGACTTGTCTGCCTTCTACAACCAAAATGCAGCTGCTGTTCGGCCTCTTCATAGAATCATAGAATGATTTAGGTCAGAAAAGACCTTTCAGATCACAGAGTCCAACCATCAACCTGACACTGCCAAAATCACCACTAAACCACGTCCCTCAGCACAACATCTACACATCTTTTAAATCCCTCCAGGGATGGCAACTCCACCACTGCCCTGGGCAGCCTGTTCCAATGCTTGCAAAACTTTTGGTGAACAAATTTTTCCTAATATCCAATCTAAACCTCCCCTGGTGCAACTGGAGGCCGTTTCCTCTTGTCCTATCACTTGTTACTAGCAAGAAGAGGTCACACCCCTCCCCGCCTTGCTACCCCCTCCTTTCAGGGAGCTGTAGAGAGCGAGAAGGTCTCCCCTCAGCCTCCTTTTCTCCAGGCTGAACACCCCCAGGTCCCTCAGCCGCTCCTCATCAGACGTGTGCTCCAGACCCCTCACCAGCTCCGGTGCCTTTCTCTGGACACACTCCAGCACCTCAATGTCTTTCTTGTCGTGAGGGACCCAAAACTGAACACAGCACTTGAGGTGGGGCCTCACCAGTGCCATGTACAGGGGAACGATCACTGCCCCAGTCCTGCTCACCACATTGTTCCTGATACAGGCCACGATGCTGTTGGCCTTCTTGGCCACCTGGGCACACTGCTGGCTCACATTCAGCCGGCTGTCAGCCATCACCCACAGGTCCTTTTCCACCAGGCAGCTTTCCAGCCACTCTGCCCCAAGCCTGTAGCATTCATAGGGTTGGTGTGACCCAAGTGCAGGACACTTGGCCTTGTTGAACCTCACACCATCGGCCTTGGCCAAATAAAGCCTCGGCTTTATTTCCTTCGGAACTCCCAGCCCATAAAAAATACTGGAGGGATGGATCTGTGGCTTTGGAGCGATTTATTTATCCTACAAGGCGTACATCTCATCAGAGAAATCGATAAACTCGTACCTTCTCCCTGAGAGCACCTCAGTGTAAAGCGGAGAACGGTGGCTCCAGTACGTACAGCACAGTATGGGATGTTAAAGCAACACGCTGTCTGTGGCTCCCTGCAAGAGCCGTCCCTTGGTGTTGGCCTTTCACCCCCCGATGGCAGACAAATTCAATTTGCTCCACATCTTTGCAGAGGTCTTTCAGATCAAACCTGAAAAACTAGAGCTTTGTTCTGATCCTAAAGACCCTCCACAGCATCCTTATTAAGAGATGGGTTTTCACCCCACAGCACCGAGACAAAAACCTCTTCACGTGTCACCGGTGAGCAGCAGGTTATGTTTTCTCCCCTCCACGAGTCTGCGTTTCGGCAGAGCTCCGTGCGTGGCTGCGCGTGTGGAGATACACACACCGGTGTACAATGCCGACTCCTGTCAGCCCAACCTACACGGGTGCTTTTGAGAGCTGACTTCCACTTTTATTCTGCTCACCCCCTACAGACTCCTGACTACGCTACGAGGCCTCTGAGTTCATTTTGAGAACAAATATAAAGTAGCTTTATTCCCTATATGCCACGAACCTCCTTTTAATCCTTTTGAGCAGGTACAGATTCTTTACAATGCGAGGCTGGAAGCAGGAAACCCGTGGTCAAATGTTTTTGTCTCCTCCTAATTTATCGAGGAACTTTTTGGGGTTGTTTGGGTACAAAGAGCCTCAGTTTCCCCATTTCTGCAAGAAGCAATGAACGTTTGCAAAGCAAGAGATCCTCCAAACTGCAGAAGGCTACGGTATCGTTAAGACGCCAACGAACCCCAACTGTGCACATCCAGGGAAGCGGAAAAGGTAAAATGCCGCACCTCCAGTGAACGCGGACAGCAGAGCTGTGACGTGCCGCTCAGCAGCCACGGCAACACGCTTCACCTTCAGCCTGAAACACAGCTTTGAGGAGCTACTACTTTATCATTTGTCATTAAAAAAACAACAACAAAAAAATCATAGAATCATGGAGTGGTTTAGGTTGGAAGCGACCTTGAAGATCATCGAGTTCCAACCCCCCTGCCCTGGGCAGGGACACCTCCCACCAGCCCAGGTTGCTCCAAGCCCCGTCCAACCTGGCCTTGAACACCTTCAGGGATGGGGCAGCCACAGCTTCTCAGGGCAACCTGCGCCAGTGCCTCACCACCCTCAGAGTGAAAATTTTCTTCTCGATATCTAATCTAAATCTACCTTCTTCCAGTTTGAAGCCATCGCCTCTCATCCTATGTTACATGTTTTAAGTTTATACTGAACTGAGCAAACACAGCTCCTATAACCAACCACCCCTTTGCTCTTCCAAAGCTGCACCACCATATCTCTCCACTCCAACCCCTGAAACCAAAGGCTTCTATCCCAAAAGCTGTCTGCTGTTGAGCAAAGCCTGCTAGTTGCCTCAAAGTTACAAGATTGCTTCATGATGGAGATGATAATCCAAAATGACCACTGTAGTAAATTACCCACTGTCGATCCACTTGTAATTTAAATCCAATCCTGCAGAAGCCAGAAGATAAATGTACTAACCATGGTCAATCAATCTCTCTCTCTATAGAAGTTGTGCAATGTATTTATTTTAGGTGAACCCAGGGCATGTGTACGCTTAGAGGCTCTTTCTGCCCGGCTCTGACCATGAGATGAAGTCAAACCTGTAGGATCCCACCGCTTCTTCTGTTTCTAACTTACGATAAAAGTAAGGGCAATGCGTTACGTCCCGTGACACTACAACAGGGTACACGATTTCACTCCTACCGATGTGTTCGGTACCGTGCAAGGCAGAAAATACATACAGCCTTGCTTAAAGAGCATTATAATTTTAAACAATCTTGACAGTCAATTCTAAACGAATTCCTGCCTATTGCATAGAAATATTGTGGGGTTTCATTAAACGCATATAAAACACTTTAGCATCACGCATCGATAAAGATGTTAACAGAACCATCGTATAATGTCATCCCATTACACAAAGCGATCTGAAATATGAACTTCACTAACTTTAGCTTTTCGTATTATTCAATCTTATTTCCTTTAATGCCATATTACATTCAGTTTGTTGACTGCCACTGAAATGTAATGATACCCCCATCAACTTCACATTCTCTCCTGAGCACAACAGCTTTGTAAAAATTAACTTATTATTCATATTATTTTTAAATCTGATCTGGCGGCACATCCTTTGTGCTCAAACCCCACAGCTCTCAATCTGGCCCCTGTAAAAAGTAACATATGCTGACTATAAATCTTTAAAATGGCTCTATTAATAGAGTAGCTGCGGTGACAGCTTTATAAATGGGCACCATCTTTATGCAAACTGTTTTTTATTAGATTGCATTATAATGATTTGGAATACGGATGCAAGGATGGCTTTGGAGCGGACGGCAGCGAGGAACAACGCCGACCAGCCAGCGGTTTCAAAGCCTGTGAATTTGGGGCGGCAGATTGCGCGCGCTTCCAACAACAGACACTACCAGATTAGCTTTGCTACACCTCTCTGCTCCTCTGCATCTCCCAATCGGGCAGCAAACAGCCTAATATCTGCCTCTGCGTCTGTCAATCTAATTACCTCCTATTTGCTATGTGCTGACACTCCATTAAATAAGCAGACAGATGGCGCGATCTTTCATTATCATCCAGCTGACTGATTAGCCTCCGGTGTGCGGATGGACAGGGGTACAGCCAATCAGTTACATCAGGGGTTACTCCAAAAAACACATCAGGGCAAAAGAAAAGCCCAATCCAAGAGATCGTAAGCACAGGGCACATCCGGGGATGTCCTGGAGTATTGGGGTTTGATGGAGCTACTGCCTCAGGGAGAACTTAGCGCCAAGTTTAGATGTCTTGCTACAGACACCCAACTTGAGCATCTCAACGCTGTGGCATCTACAGTGAAGAGCTGATGAGAGATTCTGGCTGTCCTCTCTGCAGCAGCTGGCTTTCCTTTTAGCCAATGGGGAGAAATGGCCAGGAGGCCCAGTTCAACCACCAGTTGTAGGACGGTTGCATCCCACAGCCCTGTGTAAGCCCACAGCCCTTGCAAGTGTTTGGTGAATGCAGTTCCACGGACAGCCCTGCTCTCTTCACCTGTCTAGACCACTTCCATTTTACAGTAGGAAATAAGACACTGTCACCCCAGAAATCTGCGGCAGAGCGTAAAGTCCCTCTATCCCAGTCAATGCCAAGTTCATCCCTTAACCTTCCTTTCCACATTTTAATGCTGTACCCTAAGCTGTCAAAGATAGGGCCCTGAAACACATCAGGTGGAGCAGAACATCGACCCTAGATCGTTTCCATATACCTTATCGCCTGCCTTGAGAATCTGCATGGGACAATATTTGGCTAATGATGGAGGTGTTCCAGTAAGAGCCAAATTCACTGGTGGTAAAAGTCTACTCACACGGCATAGAATATTGGCATCAGTGAAAGAGGCGAATTTTATAAGTAAGGAAATTGAGGCAAAGAGTAGCCATTGCTGAACAGCCAGGAACAGGATCTGAACAGCCAGGAACAGGATCTGAACAGCCAGGAACAGGACGTACGTGTACCACAGGCCTAGAAATGAGAACGTAAAAGCCTTCCTAAGGTCGCAGTGTCTCCATAACCAAGTCACCGGCAGATCCAGGAAACATGCAGACTGCCCAATGGTCAGATCTATTAATGAGGGTATCGGCCAGACCACGCTGCAATGACTTGGGTTCCTCTTCCGCCTTCCTCATCACTGAGGATAACGACTTAGTTTGGTAGGATTGTGAGACTCCCTGCCATCCTGGTATGAACAGCAACACCCAGATGGTACCAGGACCCATAAACACGTGCCTGGAACAAACAGGGGGGTGATTAATTAATGTGCTGAGCCACTCGAAGCAGGCAACTTTAGAGCTCTTTAATGAGCATAACAATTTTATGGTCTTGGTTTGAGGAAAAAACCCACAGTCATTAAGTACATCATCATCTTTTCTAAATTATTCCGTTCCTTACTGATTAGGGAGTAACTATATTCTGCAGCAAGCTCATCTCTGCCTCTTCTTTCCCTCTTCTGAGGGCAAACACGATAAGCCCAGGGCCACAGCAAAAATAGGAGCAATCAGTAAATAAATACGAAGCCCCCTTTGAAGAATCTTGTTCCTTATCAGGCTGTCATAATCAATACCTGTTGCTCTGAGAAGTGGGGAAAGATGTTGGTTTGAGAGCCCCAGGGAGAGGACTGATATGTTGACCTCCAATAGAAAGATGCGCTCGCTCCTCTGGTACTCCTCCATCAGACCCAGAGGGAGCTCCAAGAAGGTTTCAGTTACTATAACTAATTCAGCTCCCAACATCTGTCAATTATGGGATCAAATAATGCAAATCAATGATATTTTTTCTCCATGTGTACAAGTAACCTACAGAAAACAGAATGAGATCCCTCCTCATTGTCCTGTAGAGCACAGAGTTGGCCTGAGATGCTACTGAGTTGGGTTGGGTTTTAACCATACTCAGTCACATGGAAATTACGAGACAAGAGTACGCACAATACAAATTGCTCCAAGACACCCAGGTAAGGAAGCACACGTATATTAAGAACGCAGTCCGAGCACAATTACTTTACTTTCTTACAAACCTTGGGCATGCAACACCACAGAGGAAGCTCCACGGCTTTCATTCCATGGATCTGGCACCCAACGTAACTGCATCCGTGCTGCTGAACTACAGCTATTTGCACAAGAACGCAATGATCTTGTATATAAATAGCTGCCAGTGTAAAGATACTGCATTTTTGAGATTGAGATTACAAATCAAGCCAGGCGACGTTAAGCTTCACGCAGTTTCAACCTAATCACATTCATTAGTAAGTTGGCAGAAAACCTTAACTCAACCGGGGCACGCTAGTACTGCTATTTAGGAAGGCAAGAAAAAGTGATCAAAGAACCAGCTGTGCTCCGAGCTCTAGTCATTAATACACACACACTTTGTCTACAGAGCCAGAGCTGCAGAAGAAGAACCGACGGAAAGTTCACCATATGCCCTTGAAGATGTTTACGGCAGGGAAATTACACCACAATTTCAGTAGCCACCACTATTTCTCCGGAGGGCGGAGATGAGGCTCAGTGGGCTCGTTTTGCAGGGAGAGATGCTTGCAGGACGTTTTTGAGGAAAAAAAGAAGCAGCTTCCGGAGGAAATACTGCTGGAAAGCAGGTATCTGAATCGCCTCTGACCATCCACCTCATTCGGCGTCTGGAGTCTGGCCCAAGCTAAGAACTGATGGTTAAGAGGAAAATGGATTTGTATCGTAACAGACCTGAGCAACAATGCTGAGCTACTGGAGGCAGCAAATTTGGACAAATTGGATGCTGTACCTCCATTAAGGATCTCATTCCTCTTCTCAAAAGAGTGAAGGTATTTGCCTCAGTGTCCTCAACAATTGCCACCATGAGGAGTTACATTCTTCTAAACTGAGCTCGTTCCCTGCATGGTTTCATCCATGTCATCCAATGCATGACATTTTTTTCAATTCCCGGTCTTAAAAATTGAAATGAAGAATTACTGACAGATGATGTCTTCTGCCCAGATAGTTGGTTTCTGTCCACAGAGTGATCCTAATAAAACACGCATAATTTATTAGCCTTGTAAAGTGAGTGAAGTTGCTGTAAAACACAGCATAAACATTTAAGGGCTGTATTGCCCCTGGGAAAACTATTTTCTGACCCCGGTAAAGTCATTTTATGTTCATATGTGTGTCAGTTTTATTATCCTATAATTACTTTGCACAGATGATACGCAGTACATTAGGAGCAGCTTTCAGTTCTGTAAACATGTAATTGTATAAGATGGGGCTGTAAGAACAGTCTGAGGCACACTACGACTCCTGATTACAGACTATCAGATCAAAGGACCCATGTTTTTGCCTGCCCATGGCAGGGTGGTTGGAACTCGATGATCTTCAAGGTCCCTTCCAACCTAAACCATTCTATGATTTAGAGTTTTAGAGTGGGACAAAATTATCTTTAGACACAGGCCCAGAAGATGAGAACTCAACGCAGCGTATTGACTGGACACGCTCCTTCCTGAGCTCATGAATGAGGGCTGGAAGGGGCCACTCTGACGTTACTGAGGTTGTAGAGCCTTTCCATCCCACCACGTGGGACACAAACTGCCTGGCAGCGCTAACGGTGACTCTGTGGATGGCTTCGTCCTCCATAAATGGACGCTGGCAAACGCCCAGGTTAAATCACTTTCGATGGCACAAAGTGACGAGAACTGCGCTCCGCTGCATCTGTGAGATCTGCAACGTTCGGCATCGAAAGAGGAACGCTCCTCTGAAACACGCGTAAAATTACGGCAAGGATGGGGAAACTCCCGTGTATGACTGCAGGGGAACTACACTAATGAGGGATACGTAGCAGATGGGCTGATAGAACAGGCTTTCATCTACGGCGATCCCAGCCTGTCCTGCCAGCCAGTACCACTCCAGTTGAAACAGGACGGCAGCTTTCCGGTATCTCATCTTCCCAGCTAGAAAGCGTACTGTGATGGGTTCCGGTGGTAACACTCAGAATCTTATTATTTGCAAAAGGGACACCCCACATTCACAGAGCCGGGAAGCTGTTAGCCTAATTAACTCTTAACTATCTATCAAAATACGGCAAAGAGTTCTTATTAGTCCACTTACAGTAATACTAACGCAGGGCCAGCGCAAAGCTTGACGTCTTCTGCTGCAGATGGCAAAACCCACACGTTTTTTTGGGCTACGAGGATGTTTCGTACAGCAATAGGAGGAGGCGTTCTCCCAGGCTGAATTCAAAAGGCGCCCCACAAATAGAGCCCCATGGTTGTGTTTATATCCCTCCGAGGCACGACAAACCTCAGAGCACGTCCTGTCAGCTTGAGAAGACAAAATAGGTGGAAATAAATACTGAGAACCATGAAGATACCACTCAGCAGCAATCTTACAAAATATGACTATGTTTTTCTGATATCAGATCATACCTTTGTGGTCACCTGCACTGTAAATTTTTCTCTCGCATTTTTTTAATCATCAAAAATAGGTAAAAACGTGAGTACAACTACGGGAAACGTTGCAATGCAGATCCTCCAACTTCATGGAGAGGATGAATGTTGCAGCAGTTTTATTTTGGATTTTCCCCACAAATTTTATTTTCCTGCATTGTAAAAGATGCACCAGGAATGAGGATCCTAATACTTGTCCTATCTCAGCCAGCCTGCGTGAATCATTTCAGTCCTCTGCATTTCATCTTCTTCCTCTAACTAATAATATGAATAGTGCTTGAATGCTGTGAATAATTTATTATTATTCCAGATTTATTATTATGCCAAATTTATTATTATGCCAAATTTATTATTATGCCAAATTTATTCTTGTAAAGGAACACATTTTCAGGATATATTCAGGATATATTCAGGATATATTGATTTTAGGTGTCATGTACAAGACAACTTAAAGGAGCCCTAATTCAGAAAGTATCTAAAATTTGTTTTTGGAGAATGAAGCTTCCTGGGCAAAACATCATCAACTAAAATGCCCCAAATCACCCTCTGCATGGGAAAATATTTATTTTAAAGCATTCTGATGGCCATATTGTCATGCGGAAAGCTGTTTTCGAAAAGATGGCATTTGCGCTTCATCCTCTGCAGCCGTAAGTCTTATCGTACTGCAAAAATATCCAGGAATTTATTCTTGTACCCCAAAGAGCCAGATTATCAGTACTGATAATTAGGCTCCTCTTTAACCCAGTACTGCTGGAAAGATGAGACACTTCCCCTACATTCCTGTGCCAGCACTCATCACCTGTGACCTGAAGAGGACACCTTTTGGGTGGGGACCTGGGGGTGTTCAGCCTGGAGGAAAGGAGGCTGAGGGGAGACCTTCTCGCTCTCTACAGCTGCCTGAAAGAAGGGGGTAGCGAGGGGGGGGCTGACCTCTTCTCCCAAGTAACAAGCGATACAACAAGAGGAAACAGCATCAAGTTGCACCGGGGGAGGTTTAGAACTGGCATTAGGAAAAATTTCTTCACCAAAAGTGTTGTCCAACATTGGAACAGGCTGCCCAGGGCAGCGGTGGAGTCGCCATCCCTGGAGGGATTTAAAAGATGTGTAGACGCGGTGCTGAGGGCCATGGTTTAGTGGTGGTGTTGGCAGTGTCAGGTTGATGGTTGGACTTGATGATCTTAAAGGTCCCTTCCAACCTAGAGAACTCTATGATCCGCGGACCCTCCTGCTAAAACTCTCAACTGGGGGCGGTTGTAGTCTCAGAGATGCCTCAGCCTAAGACTTTCCTTTGTGCTCCTCCAATGCTTCCCCTTAGGGCAACTAAGACGCTTAAGGGATTGGAGCATCTGCCTTATGAGGAAAGGCTGAGAGCGCTGGGACTCTTTAGCCTGGGGAAGAGAAGGCTGAGGGGAGACCTTATTATGGCGTACAGGTATCCAAAGGGTGGGTTGAAGGAGGATGGAGCCAGGCTCTTCTCAATGGTTCCCAGTGACAGGACGAGGGGCAATGGGCACAAGTTAGAACACAGGAAGTTCCGTTCAAATACACGGAAACACTTCTTTACGGTTCGGGTGCCGGAGCAGTGGCACAGGCTGCCCAGGGAGGTGGTGGTGTCCCCTTCTCTGGAGATTTTCAAGACCCTCCTGGATGCGGTCCTGAGTGATGTGCTCTGGGCAGTCCTGCTTTGGCAGGGGAGTTGGGCTGGATGATCTCTAGAGGTCCCTTCCAACTCTGAAACTCCGTGATTCTGTGATTCCTTACGTCCGTACTACAAGACATATTTCTTCTGCCTGGAAGTCTTGCTTTCCACCTCTGCAGTAATAACCAAGCACACATGGCTGCTGGTGCTTGATTTAGCACAATACAGTGACCAAGGTGGGACTGCTCTCACTGTGGAGGAGCAATATCAGATTTGAAAGCTGCATTAGCAAAACGCTCGTTATTTAGCCAGTTGGCCAAACGGCTCACAACACGCAAAGTCTTCCAGGACGTTCAGTGTCAGCACTGATTTAACACAAATGGGATGTTATGGTCTGCCAGGGACTGGTGGTGCCATTTCTTCAGCAAGTGGAGAGATGGTAAAGAAGCACCAAGAGGGAATGGAGTAGAGGACAGGATCTTGTGTTAGTGGCCGTGTGCTACACTGAAGCATTAACTTAACGCTTAAACATTCATGTAAACATAGAAAAAATGAGATCATAGAATGGTCTGGGTTGGAAGGCACCTTTGAAGACCATCTACTTCCCACCCCACTGGTGTGGGCAGGACAGACGAGTGCTGTCCCTGTGCTAAGTGAGACTCTGGATATCTCAGAAGGTCAAGGTGACATCTAGCTAGTCCTGACATATCCCTGAGGATCACAGCCCCTTCATTGCCTCCTGTCCTCCCACCCCCTGGCTAATGCCATAGCTTCAAAGCGCAGCTTGGTTCCCCACAACTTGCTTCTGAGTCATCTTTGACCCAGAACGGCACTGATGTAAAATGCTGATTGCAGAGAGCTTTGCAATTTTTCAGGACTCTGTTCCTTATGAATACAGAGAATTTTATGCAGAGAAAAGCTCAAAGATGCTTTTTTTCACCCCACCGACATGAGTTAATCCAGATCAAGGTGTGTGGAGGGGTCAGTCTGGAGATGCTCTTTCTTGCCATTTCATTTCGGATTAGTGGAACCACTTCAGTTCAGGGAAGGAGATGTGTCTACGCACTAAATTAGTTGGTTGTTTTTTTTTTTTTTTTTTTTCCTTTTGAAAACCAGAATGATGTCTCCAAAGCTAAACAACTGGATGATGTTTGGTCTGTGTGAAGTAGCACAGACCCAAAAAAGGGAAGAAGGTGTTGGCCCAAACTGAAGTCTACTAGTAGAAAACAACCACAATGGCTGCAGCATCTACAATATGATCTAATGTTAGCAACCTTACTATTTTTATAGGCAAATCAAAACAAAAAACAACACATTGGAGAACACACTCCTGCAGTCTGCCACATCTCCCACAGGCTCTCCCTTGGACATCAAAACTGATGACTGGAGCAGAAGCCACACCAAAAATAAGCCCATTTATTCCCTCCAGCCATTAAGAAAAAGAGATATTGTTTTAGATCAGGCATGAATATGGGGAAAAAAAAAAAAGGTTGTGGTATCATGATTTGTTCCTTTAATATTTATCCTAAAATAAATGTTGCCATTAGGTTTATGTACACAGCACCATAGCTGGACTTGACAACTACACAGTCGTCCAATACGGCCTCTCATAAACATGAAAGAATGAGTCAGACTCAAATGAAATCAATCTAAAAAGTGTAAGAATTAAAAAATAGGCTTCATTTTCATTTGCTTTCCTATTTATGAGCCTTTAGGGTTCCTCTCACTCAGTTTCAAGCTGACTTCCGTAGGCATAGAGACCAGAAAACAAGGAAGACGACACAAACCCATCCCTCTCTCTCCCAAATTCCTAGATGAGGAGTTGGTGGTGTTAATGCAAACCCATACCACAATGCCTGTGAGCAGAAGACATCACCTGGCTCGCTGTTGCTGAAGAAGGCGAAGATCTGCCTCGTACCCTGCAGGTCCACGCCAACACAAGCACATCTCAGCAGGACTTTGACTTTCCCTCTTTTTTAAAGGAGATGGTTTCGCCCACCCACACGCAGACCAACTCTCAGTGTGCACAACCGCTGTTTTGTACCTTTCATTTGTTGCTTTTGAATTACGTCCCGGGGTTATTTTTCATCATCATTGCCAATTTGGCAAGATTTTTTCTATTCAAAGCCCGTGCTTCAACATCCGCACAGTCCTTTCTGGGTTGGCACTGCCCGATTCGAAGAACCTAAGCTCTGAACGACAATCAGCCCTCTGAATAGCCCCCAAATTTTCTCAGACCATATATTTTTAAATGTGTGTGTCTTTCCCCAAGAACGCACGATGTCCGGGCACCAAGAATACAAGAGAGCCCATAGCCACACTTAATGAGCCGATTACTCATTTTTGCTGAGAACAGGGACAACCTTATCTGTTCCTATCTTTGCAGCTCCTGAAGTTTCTTAGCTTTTGGATTCAGGGCTTTTTTTCTTCTTCTTTTTCTTTTTTAAATTAGAGCCACAAAGGATAATTTCCCCAATGAAACCCCACAGAGCATCTGTGGGCATAAAAAAGATGCGGTACATACTAACGCTTAACTTAAATCTTTACTTAACACTGTACAAAGCAGATTGAGATTTGCAATCTCCTGTCCCACAACTGCAGGTGACCATTGCTTATCTGCACATAAACCGGAGCCGTCCTGCCCGAAGTCGCTCACTGCAGCCGGGCAGTGGGGTGCATCCTCTCCTCACAGCATGCACGTGGAGGGGCAGGGTGAGCTCACGACATCTTGGACCACGGCACAGTCCCCAGTGAATCAAGCAGGAGAAGAAAAACAGTTTAGAAGGAGAATCACAGAATCCCAGACTGGTGGGGGTTGGAAGGGCCCTCTGGAGCTCCCCCAGTCCCACCCCCCGCCAGAGCAGGGGCACCTCCAGCAGTGGCACAGGACACGTCCAGGAGGGTTTGGAATGGCTCCAGAGGGGGAGACTCCCCCCCTCTCTGGGCAGCTGTGCCAGTGCTCTGCCGCCCCCACAGGAGAGAAGTCCCTCCTCATGTTAAGATGGAACTTCCTACATTCAAGTTTGTGCCCGTTCCCTCTTGTCCTGTCACTGGGCACCACTGGAAAAGGACTGTTCCCATCCCCCGGCACCCTCCCTTCAAGGATTGATAAAGATTTATATCCCCCCTGAGTCTTCTTTTCTCCAGACTAAAAAGCCCCAAGTCCCTCAGCCTTTCCTCATAGGAGAGATGTTCCAATCCCCTCATTGTCTTTGTAGCCCTTTGCTGGACCCTCTCCGGCAGTTCCCTGTCCTTCTTGACCCGGGGAGCCCAGAACCGGACAGAGTGCTCCAGATGTGGTCTCACCGGGGCAGAGTAGAGGGGGAGGATGACCTCCCTCGACCTGCTGGCCACACTCTTCTTGATGCACCCCAGGATGCCACCGGCCTTCTTGGCCACCAGGGCCCATTGCTGGCTCAGGGGCATCCTGTTGTCCACCAGGACTCCCAGGTCCCTTTCCACAATGTTGCTCTCCAGGAGGTCACCCCCCTCTCCGAGAAGCATCTTGGGAAGTGAGTACTTGGAGAGGAAAAGTACATGGCTAAATAATTCAGAAGAGTACAGCTTGTACCTGGCCATTCTACATATCTCTGATGTCCTTATCATCTGTTTACTTCAGCAGCGTGTCTTTAGAATCCCAAGTAAATGGGATACCAAAGAAAATGGGAGGAAAAAAAAAGCCAACTCAGGTTTTAAGGTAAATCCTTGAGTGCTTCAAACTTAAAGTGCAGTTACAGGCAGAAATCCTCCTGCCTGATAAAGCAGCGCCCTCCGACTCAGCAGATCCCATCTTTGTCTTACAAGCCCATAAACCTGCTTAATCTTTGAAAAGAAACTTTCATCTCTATTTGCCCAGGTCCAAGATGGCTAGAAAATGTGGTAGGTATCTTCCACTTAGAGCAGCTTTGAAATTACAACTGTAGTATCAATATTCCTAATGGTTAAAAAGTGAGAGTGAGAGAGAGAGAACAAAAATTTTATTCTCAGGTGCCTCAGGTATTTTTGAAGCACCAGAAGTTAAAAAAAACCAAACTTTTTACATGGAAATAGGGTACTTTGATTAGGAATCCTCCCAATGGGATGACTGAATTTGATAGTCCATGTCGTAGGGTGTTTTTTTTTTTGCATATAATTCCTTCATTTATCTGTCTAGGAGGAAACATCAACTTGAAAGCAATCTACTTTTAAAATACATTTCCTTAGTTATGCTTCTGATGTCAACAAAAACGACTCAAGAGAAGTGAGAGAAGAAGAGAAAATATCTAATTACTTGTCACCACTTTGTACTGCTTATTTGTGCTACTCAGGCTTTGTAAAGAGAATACATCTATTAATTTCAACTTTTCTTTCCCTGCAGTTGCACCCTTTAGCACTGACGCATAAGCGGTTATTCCCTTTGGACCACCGCCCAAACAACATACGCAGAACGCTTAAACCCCCCCATATATACCGCTTAAAATAAGTGTGCAGAGACTACAAACACACATACACACACATATATACACACAGCTACACCTCCCTGAGCACAACAGGCTTGCTTTTTTTTTTTTAAAAAAACCCCTACATTTTGGGTCTTAAGAACTTGAAGCAGGAAGACGCTTACCAGCCTACAACTCCTCCTACCATCACCCATGCTCAAGCGGGTTTGAAACAGCTTTTCTGGAGCAGTTCCACACTTGAGCTTCTCTAACACTCGGCAACGCTCTCCTCCCTTTCGTGGGATGTTGGAGCCTTCTGACTTTTACAGCAGATGCATTTAAGACTCCGTGATGTCATTTAATTACAGACTTAGGGAAGAGGGCTGAAAGCTTTACGACAGCCAGGCTGTGCTGTCAGCTCTCCAGATGGAGTCACAAACTATGCCATATTGCTCCCACAGAAACCCCGACGAGGGGAAAAAGGGGGACTGGAAAGAGGAATCCAATAGCTCACTGCTCCTTGGTTTTTTCCTCTTTAACATTCGCACGCAGCGTTCAGCCCCCGATGAAATAATAGCTTAAGATTAGTCTCTTCTCAGTTCCTCTCTCTCTCTCTCTCTATATATATATATATATTTACACACACATACACTTATCAATGTAATCGTAATTGCACAGATAGCAAAGCAGAAGTACACAGGCAGCAGCAGACAGGCCTACGTAAAGCTTTAAATAAACGCAAGATTCTGCCAATTCTATGTATTCGCCAATTTATACGCATATTTTTGTATCGCAACTCCACCTTATTTGAGATACGCTCCACCTAAGGAGCTACAGATCAGCTTATCTTTAAAAGCCAAGTGTATGATTCTGGAGACATGCAGTTTCCAGTAAAAGCATTAAATAGAAGGAAAAGTGGAAAGAAAAAGAACACAAAGCGATGAAAAAGGAGAAATCACAGAGTGACAATGTAACGCGAACTTGCTGGTTGTGACTACGGAGAAAAAAAAACGAAGAAGAGATGAGGGAGAAAGGGGCTGGTGATGAGGGGAAGGTATGCAGTGCCTTTGTCTTTCCCGATAGATCCATCACCTGTGAGAGGGATCCCTGAATTTGTCCCTCGGCATGGCTGTACAATAATATCAATGGGAGAAAGAAACAACCTATTAATCATCGAAATCCTCCATCCAGCAGCAAGCACAAAATACAGTCCTCCAGCCCAGCGGGTGTCAAACCAAAGGAGACATTAAAGGGACACGATGCTGGACCTGCCAGAGGGGGACTGAGGAGACAGAATACAAAAAATGGAGTATATCGAAACAACAGAATAACAATGCTGTGAGAACCAAATTCTCACCTTCTCCTACCCCCCTCCAAAAATTGCCCATCGGTGTTTAGCAAAACGAGCTGAACGCTGAGGCCGTGCCGAGCTCAAGGATGCTCCGATAAAAAAAAAAAAAAAAAAAAGAGCTGTAAAAGTTTAAGACCCAGCTAACGAAATCAGCCTAAACTGTGAATCCTGGAGGTGTGGTGGACCTCTCAGTTTCCTAACAAAAGAATTTGGATCCGGTTTGAGGTTTGGATTAAAGCAACAGAAAAGAAAACTTTCTGCATTCCTTTACCCATCTCACTCATCCCGACTTTAGGATGGTGGTATGGTGCATTGAAAGGTAATGGATTTATAGCTTAACGGAAGACGCATTCAACATTAAAAAGGCACTGACACTTGATCTCAATCCGAAACGATCCTCATCACTCTTTGGATTTACCAAGCCTTGTGTTGACTGTAGAGTAGTGTCTGCATGAAGTCAAGAAAAGTTAATTGAAAAATAATAGTGTCCCTCGTATTTTATCCCTCTCGCTGCTCTCTTCTTCCACCTCCTTCTTTTCCTATGACCTTAAAGAACTGAGGACCCAAAAATTAAGTTAATGAGAAAAAAGAATGATTGAAGTCCTACAAGAAAAGGCGTGCTCAGAAAAAAAAGCTGTTTATTCCATTATTCCATCCTCTGAACAAAAACTGATCATACGATTAATTCTTCCCTACTGATGAGAACTGACACACGTTGGAAAAAAACCTGTAAACGTCTTCTCAGCGCTTGGCCAAATCTTTAACTTGATTTGAAAGGCTGTTTGATAAAGATGGAAAGAACAGGATTGCAGCACATAACTACTTTCGGGAGACCCAAACTCCACTCCCACCCCAGGGCTCCCGGGCATGGTGCAGCAAGAGCAGTCACACCGCGGTCACCCTTTCCCACGCCGGCTCTGGGAATCAACCCATGACAAGTCTGCCCGAAGATTGATGACAGCAATCATTAGAAAACTACTTCGTTAGTTCGGTGTCATCCCTTAGACTGCTCTTTTTCACCAAAACTGCTCTTCCACCACAACCCAAGAAAGCAGGACTGGGACATTATGAGATGGGTTTCCAGGAGGTGCCAGCACCATTTCGGTTCACTCCGGGAAAAACAAGCCTTGGAAATAGAAATTAAGGGGAAACTACACAAACATGTACTTAAATCCAGCTGGGACTGCGGTTTGCTGCTACGATTCACGGATGCAGCTAAATCTGAAAGTAGCCATGCAAAGCTGGTTACATCCTAAGTTTAACTATACCCCTCTCTAACTAATTACTATGTTGCCTTTATTTACAACCTCTCATCAACATATAAAGCACAGGGAAATAACAAAACCTAGGTAAATACCAATAAGTGTGATTTCACAGAATCATAGAACTGTCTAGGTTGGAAGGAACCTTTAAGACCATCAAGTCCAACCATCAACCTAACACTGTCAAAACCACCACTAAACCATGTCCCTCGGCACCAGTCTTTTAAAGCCCTCCAGGGATGGTGGTTCCACCACTGCCCAGGGCAGCCTGTTCCAATGCTTGCAAACCTTTTGGTGAACAAATTTTTTCCTAATATCCAATCTGAACCTTCTCTGGTACAACTTGAGGCCGTTTCCTCTTGTTCCATCGGAACATCTGTTCCTTGGGAGTAGAGCCCGACCCCCCCCTCGCTACCCCCTCCTTTCAGGTAGTTGTAGAGAGCGAGAAGGTCTCCCCTCAGCCTCCTCTTCTCCAGGCTGAACACCCCCAGGTCCCTCAGCAACTCCTCATCAGACTCGTGCTCCATACCCCTCACCAGCTCCAGTGCCCTTCTCTGGACACGCTCCAACACCTCAATGTCCTTCTTGTCGTGAGGGGCCCAAAACTGAACACAGCACTCGAGGTGGGGCCTCACCAGTGCCGAGCACAGGGGGATGATCACTGCCCCAGTCCTGCTCACCACACTATTCCTGACACAGGCCAGGATGCTATTTCAATAAAGGGAAAAGCTGTTTGTTGCTTGGAAAGCCATTCCAGCAGTATTACCTTCTTGCCATCGACTGCAGTGATGGCTCCACCTGTGTGTGATGTTCTGTATTGGCACACTTTTGACAGCAGCCGATCTATCACTAGTTAAGATGTCTCAGTGCACATACATATCCTATTACTGTCTGAATTTTTAGGAAGACCCTGTCTTAAAAATGTTGCATAAAAATCTCTATACTAGTCCCAGCAGTACTCCCTCCCGTCATGCCATCCCTTCCCCCAAAACACCTTAGTAATTGTATGAAGTGGTCTAGTTTTGACCACCAGATCAACATTCTTGTCTGAATACCAAACCGGAGAAGACCACGTTGAACAAAATCCAGTAGCAGTGTTTAAGCTGATTCACAATGATCAAGGAGATCCACCAACTACACAGCTCAGTTTTCCTTCCATTATGGAAGATGCTTCGATTGTACATGGTTTCTATAGCAAGATTCAACAAGAACTTCAGAACATAATTATAGATATACCCGCGTTACGTTTGACTGAGCTAAGTCCTCATGAACTTCTACAGAGACGCAGAGAATACATCTGTTTGCCTAACAGGGTTTCTTTAGCAGATAAAGACTTTTATGAAGACCAAACCATCATGCATTCAACAAAGCTGAAGGAAAAACTAAGATCCTCGAACCTATTCCTGCCCTTCACTGCCGTGCTACCTGACTTGGCCGAGTTGCCGAGTGGGATTCCCTATTTGTAAAACGTGGGTAGGAGTTGCCCGTTTTCCAAAACGTCTTACGAATTAATGATGGTTAGAAAAACTAATGAAAGGATGAAACCCAGAAGAGATGCTAATCACTCCCCAAAATAAGAAAAAAAAGCAAAGACAGAAGCCCGGAAGACCCAGCACATCCCCTTATAACACCACACTTGTCCAATAACAGGCACCTGACCAGCAGGGAACCGTCACTGGAAGACTTGGTTCCTTAGAAATGCATGAACCCTCATCCTTCTCCCAAACCTTTATCTTCTGGAGTCTACACTTGTGCTTGAACACGCTCACCTCGAATGCGTTGCATGCCTGTGCAAGGAACTGCAGCTTCAAAGCCAGATAATTAGCAAAATTCCTACAATCGCAATATAATTGATGACAAACTCAAGCCCGAGTTAGAGGACGGACAAAGATGACATCCCCACGACGCAGACCCCTAGCTCACTGGGCTTGAAACTCCCTTTGATTTCAGAAATGAAATCCAGGCACACTTTGGCACGAGGCCGGACAACAGACAACAACTGATGTGCACTCAACAGCACTCATTTTCATACTGGTTCTTGACAGCAAAAAACACGGCTAAGATTTCTTGCATTATTTTACACTTTTTTTTTTTTTTTTGAATAAAGCCCCAAGGGGACGGTGATAAAAGAGTACACGAGGATGAGAGGATGTTGAACAGTCCCAAGAAAATCAATTTCCAGCTGCTGTTTTCGTTATTCAGATTTAACAAAAAAACCCACCTCACACATACAGGATTGTAAGTTTGAGCTATTGAGAAACCAGAGACAAAATGTGAAAGTCGGCAGCATTGAGTAAACTATTAAAAAATATCAATTTATAGACAGGGACATTAAATATTTTGTATTTAAGCTTTTTGCTTGTACAGTAAAAATGGCAACTGGATATAAATTTCACGGTCTTGAAAAAGCAGAAGCTTGTAGCCTACAAAACCAAAATTATAATGCAACTTTGGAATGGAAATTTAAACTGCAAAGGTAATTTTCCATTGACAGTGCTCACTGATGCATGAATTATACTCTCAGGGATGCGTAAATAGGATTTGTTTGATTGCTTTATCATCCCTCCATTATATCAAATCTTCTAAAGCAGTGGGAGACATCACAGGGCTGTTTGTAGATTCCTTGTTTGAAGACACAGTGGGGGCAAAACTGTATCACTCCTATTGAGGAACGGGGCCTGACCATGAAATCATAATTAATGCCATAACAATCTACTTATAAGTCTCTGAAGCAGCCAGGATGGGGATAAATTAGAAGCAAAATATTGTTAGCATTTTATTTAAATTAAATTAAAAAAAAATCTGACATGACAGGAACCATATTACAGGCTAATAAGGGATTAGATGAAGCTATTACAGCAAAGGGTTCTTCTTTTTTTTTTTTTTTTCCCGATGATGCAAAAAGACACAAACTTTGTCGACATCACTGCTTTGAAGCTATAATTCCAAATTTTCTGGAGTAGCACAACACCCGCCAAAAGTTGTAGTTTTCAAGAGAATGCCTCAAGTTTAGAAGTCCAACCAGGTGAATTATCCTGACCTGAGCCCCAAAATTCCTAGCAGAGACCTTCCAGTGCAGCATCGTACAGATCCAGATATGAGTTCCACATCATTGTTGAATCACAACAGAAAGTGGTCAGTGTGGGCAAGAAGAGTTGGCAAAACCACCAGGAGGAGAAAACACTTTGCAGCTGTCTACATACTACGGCAATAGATAGAGTCAAGTGTCTGCCGTGACCTTGGCAAGGGGAAAGTCACACCGTGGAGCAGAGAGGGCTGTTCTCACATGGAAAAAAATGAATGGTGTAACTGGCTTTACTAGAAAGGGGTTTCTAGTGATGACTGCAAAAAACAACCCCAAACAAACCAACAACCCCCCTCTCTCTAGGATTCCTCCACTTATGTTGTGCAAAGTAACTGAGGGTGCCAAGTCACTCTGAGCTTCACTTGAACTGTCTGAAGGCCACGCTGGTGTCCTCCAAACACTAACTGAGGACAACTTTTGTTCCACCAAACCTTTATTATCGATGCTAGCAAACAAACCAGACAAAGAACTCGTAGCTCTTAGTTCAAGTAAGACAAGGAGGAAAAAAATATGCATAACCTAAATCCAAGGCAACATCGTAAATGATGGCCTTTCAAGGACAGACTTCATTTTAAAGCCACGACTTCCAAATACAGTGGGTAACTGAGCAATGGGCCAATACATCAATAATTAGGGGACCAATCTAGAAACCATGATGATGATGATGATGATGATGATGATCTTCAGACTCTGCGATGCTTTTGCTCGAGCTATTGTGGTACACAGGTCCTTGGTCTTGCCTGCCCAGTGGATGGGCATAATAGTACCTCAGCAACGCAGCTTCCAAAATCACAAGGCAGCATGTAGTGCCTCCCGCTCTACTGGCAAAGGCCAGAGATACATGATGGGCAGAGAGGATGGACACTTGATGATTTATTGAGAAGCTTTCTGAGTTCCTGAATGCCAATATGGACGGCTCATAGCTCCTGAACATTTATATCGACTGTCTTTGCACCCTGGCCAGGACAAGTAAGATTTGTCCAAAATGTTGTGCTACATGGGAATATCAGCTCTGAGACCACAATGTGGTCCAACTGTCCATGTACACGCCCAGAAATCTGGTGCTCTAATTCAGATGCAAATAATTCTCTTCCAGTGTTGCGATGACACAACTGATTTGCACCTGGTTCTCCATCAGGAAAAGGAGAACTACATACCTCCACGAATCCTGCCAGATCAGTTAGTTGGTTTCTCTTCCTTACCTGTGAGGCCTAACAGTATCTAAACATCCACAATATTTATCCACAAACCACCCTGGGATCTATGGAAACTAACACCCTCACTTTACAGACCAGGAATCGAAGGACATGTACGTGAGCAGAAAGACTGGAGAGAGGAACACAGAGAGAGAAAGAGGTGGGAAGAAGAGAACTTGGGTGTATGTTAGAGATACTCTGAAGCCAATTTTCCTGAAGCATCCCAGCGAGCACCAGAAATTGCTGGGAATCAGGATTCTCTGAATTATATAAAAAGCTTGCGGGAGTGATGACTGAATTGCCTCCTTCTAAGAGCTCGACCCACATCTTCTAAGATAATGACTACCCAATGGTGGAGGAGGAGAGGAGCACCACCGGAGGAGACCAGCAGGATTAGACACCTCTTGGATGTTATAAGACTCCCTGACAAGCGATTTTTGAGAAAGGCTGAAGATGGGAGGAATTGGGAGATGTTCCTCCATGCCAGCAGGAAATCATACCCACACACATACACACCGCGTTGAGCACAGAAGGAGTTATGGTCCTGCGTCACGGCGCGCGGGGAAAGGCTACGTTAACTGTCAAAAGACCGTCTCACATATTCATAGTTAATTCTGGCAACCGATTTCAATTAGGGCAAGGAGGGGGGAGGGAGTTCTTCTGTCCTTCACGTTACCAGACATGTATTAGGAATGACAGCCTATGATTGCTGCAGACAGCATCTAATTAACTGTCATTATAAAACACATGTCAAAGCCCGGGGCCTATGCTGGATCCGCTGTCTAATTTAGCTCCCGAATATTAAAAATCCCCTTGAAACAAGCTGGTGAATGAATTTTGTTGTCGTATTAAACATTCCCTACCCCCCCCCCCCCTTCCTAAAGCCTCCTTCCTCTTTGGTACTCAGGATTTGGAATAAACGATGGATTAAAACTGTTTCTTTTCTTCTTCCTCACTGTAGTCAGCCTTAAAGAGAAGGATTAGAACACAAATATGACATGAAAGTGGAAGCTGTCTGCAGAACTATTAGATGACTAATGGAACAATTATATCTAAACAACCACGACAATTACTTGCGGAGCTTATTTTTTCCTGTAGCGCCACACAAGCCAGACCTTAGTTCTCTTTTCTTTTATTAATTAGAGCGAGCATAAATTAATCCATCGCCGTTTCTGCAAGCATTACGTGCATGGGGAAGCACAGCGGAGGAGCTGGATGGAAACCTCTTCATTAAATTCCTGGTGACATCTACCCCTTTGCTGCACAAAGTCACCCAACATAAGACGATGATTGTCACCGTGGAGGCAGCACGAATTTAGCGGGGTAAAAGGGAAGGGACACCGGCCAGTTAAGGGGATTTTAGTCCCTCCTTTAGCCCAACTTGATACAAGCAGTTTATTGTGGATTGACAGGCGAGCAACCTGCTATCCATACCTGATTTTGGAGAACACTCCAAGAACGCAGTGACTCTAGTGATGTAACACTGGAGTATGGGACCTCACGAAATCTCATGCTTTAAGAGCAGTCAGGCTGCATTTGGAAGCTTTTTTGGGGGATAAACCTATTTACAAGTGGCATTTCTTGATTCAACTGGGGGGCGTATTTTGATGTTGGAGTCCACCTTAGCGTTAACAGCACAACCTGCCTGGAGAAACGCAGGCATTTCCCGAGTGTCTGGGATATTACTCCCAGAATCCCAGACAAATTACATATTCTGGAATTGTACTCTATCCATTTAACTTTTTAGAGAAACCGCTCATTTTCCCTGAAGGCTGCACAGTGTAGACCTTCCATTCCCAGTCACAGATTACAGCCACCAGGAGAAAATGAAGAGCTGATTATTCCCCGTAACAATACCTAAAAGGCTAGGAAACGACCTTCACCGTGAGGGCAGTCCAATTTTGGAATGAGATGCTCCAAAACCATGAATATTTCTCAATTTAGCCTTCCTTCTCTTTCCCAAAGGTAAAAAATTGACCGACGAGAACAGTGTCATTAGAGGACATTATGATAATGCCACAAAAAATGTGCAGAAAATAGCTCCTCGTATTAAAGTCTTATTCTCATCATCTAAAGGGTCTATGTGATCACTGCCTCAAATAACTAGATTTTCTCTAACTCTGCTTAAGTGGCTATAACATGCATTACCTGGGACAAAATCGGATAACGAACCCAACAAACGAGTCATTTTAACACTACACCTTTCCCTTGAGGAAAAAACTGCGCTTTTGCCTCATGGAAATGCACGGAAGACATCCAAACATGCTTTCTTTACAGAAATGTTCAATACTTTCCCCGCTCCACAGGATGGTGTGATGTGCCTTAGCACCGCAGTGCATTTCAGGTGCTCGCAGCCCCATTTTCAGAAACGCAATGAAATTCAGACACAGCCTCAAGGCAGAACGGAAGATCCAATCCATGAAAAATACCAACTCAGGGGATATCAAAGAGTCCATTAATCATTACAGCACGAAGTTCCCTTGCGCCACATCTCTGTTTGGTGTTTGTAAATATATTACCTTGCTATAGTTAAAGCTGGATATAAAAAGCGGCTATAGTGCCCCAAGGGCTGATCCTGAAGAGCGTGATTTCCTAGATCCAACAAGAAGGCCAACAGCATCCTGCCCTGTGTCAGGAACAGTGTGGTGAGCAGGACTGGGGCAGTGATCATCCTCCTGTACTCGGCACTGGTGAGGCCCCACCTCGAGTGCTGCGTTCAGTTTTGGGCCCCTCACGACAAGAAGGACATTGAGGTGTTGGAGCGTGTCCAGAGAAGGGCTACAGAGCTGGTGAGGGGTCTGGAGGACAAACCTTATGAGGAACGACTGAGGGAACTGGGGATGTTTTGCCTGGAGAAGAGGAGGCTGAGGGGAGACCTTATCACCCTCTACAACTACCTGAAAGGAGGGTGTGGAGAGGCGGGGGCTGACCTCTTCTCCCTGGTGACAAGTGATAGGATGAGAGGAAATGGGTTCAAGTTATGCCAGGTGAGGTTTAGATTGGATATTAGGAAACATTTTTTCACTGAAAAGGTTATTAAACATTGGAACAGGCTGCCCAGGGAGGGGGTGGATTCGCCATCCCTGGAGGTGTTTAAAAAAAGGGTAGATTTGGTACTTGGGACCACGGTTTAGAAGTAGTTTTGTCCAGAGAGGTTAATGGTTGGACTTGATGATCTTCAACCCTTCCAACCTCAGCAATTCTATGATTCTATACGTGGAATCTCTCAAGTTTAGCGCTTGCTCCAAACAGCGTTACAACAGACACTAACCTTCTGCATTTGGTCTCGCAAAAGAGCCGTGCAAGCTCCCTGTTCTTGAGGCAGAAGCCCACAGATATTTTCCAGCTTCCAGAGCTGTGATTTAAATGAACGTCCATCTCCTTCAGCCTGCGGAAGGTGCTGCATGAGGGATGGTCTGGCCGTTAGGGGACCAACCCAAGATGTCAGCCACCTCAGGTCAACTATCTCATCTATGTAGATACTGGTAGGTGAGACATTTTAGATGTCTATATGTAGAATAAGGCCAAGAGTACAGCAAATGAAGGCACTATAAGTACTTTACATAGGGTCATGTGCCTAAAACCTTCACGTTAAGCAGCTTCTCTTCAAAAGCTGAGTTCTTTCCATGATAAACCATTTGGTTATGCCGTATCAACAAAAGGAAGGAAAGTAATATTTAGACAAAGCACGAAAAGTAAAAACACATTCACAAAAGTGCTGTTCCTGGAATAAAGTTTCAGGCTTTGAAAATATAACCGGGAGGTTCAGTCCCAAGACAGGTAAAGAATTTACAGTCTCCTTGGGATTTTTTCATTTCTGGAAACTAGCAGATAATACAGGTTTTTATCTGCGTTTTTAGTTTCTCTTCTCTGAAAGGAAACATATCTCTGTGTTTCCACTTCACAAAGCCTGACTCGTGTTGCCTCACTCATATATTTCACTTTATATTTGACTCATTTATTTATTTTCGCCCGTATATTTAACTTTATTCCCTGTCTCTCTGCTGTTATCAAATTAGCAAAGATCTCCGAGTCTAAAACGTTTCTACTCCTTTGCTAAGTACAAGCCATCAGAGCTGAACTCTCCCTGGTGCAAATCAAAGACTCCACACGAAAGCCACGGACCCACCAAAGTTGATTGGGTTTTTGCAATGGACTTCAGGACTTAAAACAGTAAAATCTGGTTCTTCACCCCAGTTTTACTCATGTGTAGTGCCACTAGTAGCTGAGATTTTTATCATGGATAAGAAAGACAATTTCAACCCTCTCGAGAGATTTGTGAAGTGCCAAGGGTAGGTGGGATATCGATTTTAGCAATTTAGTCAACTGGTGTACGGGTTGGCGACGGTTGTGAGAAGCTTTGACCTGGTTACTACCTGCTCTGGGACGTGTTTGCAGTCACTGCCTTGTGAGGGTACCGTTAGCAGGTCTCCACCAAAAGAAGTCTTTATCACCTTTATTTAGTTTTTCCTTCGTGCTGAAACAGTGAAATATTCTCATCCCCTTTTCCAGGTGGTCAACAGAAGTGCAGAGACTGATGTTTTTCACACACCCTGTGTAAGAAAACGTACTGCTGTACAGCAGAATCCTCTAATGAATCAAATCAGTCTTGGGGAAACGGGTTCAAATCTCTTGAGATGCTCTTCGTGTGGGAAGGCAACGGTGCTGCTTTAAAATTGGAAATGATTCCCGAAATAGTGATGCCCAGAGCCATTAACAGGCATTTCCAGCAGTTCTCATTAATGTTACTATTGATTCTTCCACTTCTCTACTTTTTCTCCTGTGATTCTTCAATTTCCATATTTTTTTTTTCCCTGTGATTTTTCAATTACAGTATCTAAGAGTGGACTTGTGCCCTTCACTCTTTACGGAGGAGTAAATCACTCATTTCTTTAAAATGCTTATTTCCCAGTAGATTAACGATGGTGATTATTAACAGAAAAGATGCACTTTAACAAGTTTGGAAAAAACGTATCGCTGTTCAGCAAAGCATTTAAGCACACGGCATGGAAACACTTTGCAACTCTTAGTGGTTTTACTACTCTATTCCCAAGGTATCTCAGTCACAGGACAGCATTCAAATGAAAGATTAAAAATGCTACAACTGGATGGACTTAACCGTGTGCCAAGTTCTGCACTCACATTTCAAAAAAAAAAAAACCCTAATCTTCTTTCTGTTGATTCTGTGGCATAGTTAAAAATGACTAACTACAATTAGCGAATATTGAAGAAGAACAGATACGGCTCCTGCGTAATCTGCGGGAAGACCTCAGGAGTGTTTGTATTATCTGCCCGGTTTCATTTCAGTGATTACGAAGACATCGAAGAGCCTTGTAGGCTCACCATGCTCATTAATATTCTGCTCCTCCGCTGATAAAGTTCTCATTCAATGGCACATCTCGGCTTGAAAAATGCAAAGCAACATTCCTAACCCTTCTCGGGATGAGAACAAATCCTCCCTATCTCGCTACGTAATCCTGGCCATGTTTATATTTTGCTTTTGAAGAATTATTTCTTCCATCTGCTCCTACCGCATTAGTCTATTGAGTTGCTTCTTCCTTACCGCTTTCCCGAGGTTCTCAGCTTAAAATACATTAATATACTGTGGTTCAGTGATCCCCCAATACTGCACGCATTTTGCAGTATCGATCAGCAGCTCAATGCTCAAACGAGAAACAACCTACAGAAGGCAATGCTATAAAGATAGAGCAGTAAATTTGCCAGATATATAGAGAGACGATACATACGGGTGTGGGTGTATGTACACACACAAGCTCTACCCGTGTTGTGTAGCATCTAGTCGCAGAAACAATCAGATACTTGGTTATTAGCTTCCTTATTGAACATGATTAAAGATATTTATGTTGCCGCTTTCCTTTCAATTTCAGGGACTAAATATAAATTCACAGATCAAAATTAGAGCTAACGGGCGTAGCATTAAAAAACCCTGGCTGTGTAATATGTTTATACTGTTCTACGTTTTAAAAAGTAATTAAGGGCTTGGTGAAAGGTCAGAAGTTCCACCGGGTTACATTTTTCTAACATGAGAAAGTAGTTTCCTTCCAAAGCCTCACGACAAACAAGACAAATGTACTTTTTCTTTGTCAGATGGAAAAAGGTCTTGGGTGGGTGATAAATAGCAGACCCATCCAATTTTGTAATCCAGTAAGAAAAAATATACATCTTTGTGCTGAGCTACATATCAATCCAGTTTCTCCTCTCTTTGCTTCATCACCAATTAAAAATGTAATATATTATGTTAAGTTTTAGTTAGTCTAAATTGAATTTCATTCACATTAAAGAATGCAACCTATCATTTGACAAAAATGGAGCCACTATTCTTTCAGAAAGCACACAAAATCGGTAATTTAATTTAACTAGAAAGTGTGTGGCTTTTCTGAAAAGAATTACACTGTTGATTGTGTTAAGCAAATAATAATTAACGCAAGTACATACAGCTCTAATTAGCAAGGAATTTAATTAAACAAATACGCCAACATAACAAGATGCATAACAAAGTAATTGCACTATGTCTTGCCAACGCAGTCTTTACTACTTCAAAGTTTTTTCATGGTGATTATAAACCAATTTTGAACGACTGGGTACACAAGAGCGGCAAATCGGGCTCTACGCAGCCCCCCTGAAACGCACAGCCCCCCGCAAAGCCAAAGCTTCTCAGCAGCGACCGCACCGCCTGCTGAATTCCCTGCATCCCTCCATCACTGCGCCTATTTTCTATGATCTGGAAAGGACGTACGTGAACACTTTTAATGGCGCTGGCTTTCAGGATTACAAAGGAGAATTCCCGTTTCCCTAAATTAACACAATACAGAAGCCAAACTTGTCGTCGCTGACCTTTTATCTTGTTCCGACAGGCTGGAAAATGTAAAGTGGCATCAAGTCATAGAGCTAGGGAAGAGCTGAGGTTGGAGGATGACCCAAGCAGGGACAGCCAGAGCAGGTTGCCCAACACCGTGTCCAGTCGGGTTTTGGATATCTTCAAGGATGGAGATTCCACAACCTCTCTGGGCAACCTGCTCCGGTGTCTGACATCCTCACAGTAAAGAAGTGTTTCCTTATGTTGGAAGTAGAAAGTTTCAGTGTATTTGAACAGAATTTCCTGTGTTCTAACTTGTGCCCATTACCCCTCGTCCTGTCACTGGGAACCACTGAGAAGAGCCTGGCTCCATCCTCCTTCAGCCCACCCTTTAGATACCTGTAAGCATTAGTAAGGTCTCCCCTCAGCCTTCTCTTCCCCAGGCTAAAGAGTCCCAGCGCTCTCAGCCTTTCCTCATAAGGGAGATGCTCCAATCCCTTCATCATCTTAGTTGCCCTTTGCTGGAATCGCTCCAGCAGTTCCCTGTCCCTCTTGAACTGGGGAGCCCAAACCTGGACACAGTATTCCAGTTTTGGTCTCCCCAGTGCAGAGTAGAGGGGGAGAATGCAAGAGTCTGCAGGAAGATGCCTTCCACTCCAAACATTCACTAAGATTTAGGTGGACATCTTGACCATCAACACAGGCACAGCTTCTCCACAAAGGAAAAAAAATCCTTGGGTAGTAAAATACCGTTTTCTTCACACCAGTTTCATCCTCAATTTTTTACTGCACGATACACAGCTCCAGGGTTGTAATTTTCTCCTAAATTATTTCTACAAGCTACACAGGAAAGAGGATTTTTGCTCCTGTCCTCCCTTAAGCGTTTCCAGCCACAGTACAGACACTTTTAATCAGTAAAAATAGAAAATTGAGGCGAAAAAGAATACGAGGAAACTATATGCTTTGCAGAACTCTTTATGACCTAGGGAGTAGGGAAGAGTCATGGGCATCTTGGAAACAAATATGCAATACCCAGACTGCATCAGTTAATATCTTTTATGAGTCTGTTTCAAAAGCCGCAGCAGAAGTGGTATTATACAGCCTAATTAAATCAATTCATCTGTGTAACTTTGCAATGGTTGGACTTTTTCCAGAAGGGCTCCTTGGAGCATCTTTTGTTCATTCTCTGTCTCTTCCTAAATTTCTGAGGTAAACAACAACAACAACAAAAATGCTAATTCCTTTCCTGACGCTCTACAACCAATGAAGGTTGAAGCCCCAGAGGATTTTTTCCTTAAACTCTCTGCTTATCAACCCCACTCTCAGCCTAAAGCTGAACGCCACTATTCTGCACTTTATTATTTCTTAATTTATTATTTGTATTACCGTAGCGCCTGCGGGCTTTGAAGTGCACTGATTTAGTGGTGGTTTTTTCTTTTTCTTTCCTTTTTTTTTTTTTTTTTTTTGATGAGGAACCAAAAGATCAGGCTTCCTGTTGGCATAAAATTCATTGAACGAGGACCCTGGAAACTCGGTGGGTAATTTGGTATCGCAGACAGCCGGCTTTTCTCAAGGCGCTGGTGGTGTTTTACCAAGACAGGATGTTTTCTATTACCATGTGTCACAACGCAAGCACTTGCTTGTCAAAGATACTGACATCTGCAGCAAGAAAGCTGCCGCTACTCACTTTTTAACTTGTTTTTCGTGTTTTGATTGCCACACATATCATGTCAGCATCTACTTTTGTGATTAAAAGAATCGGAGAATCTGCAGGCAATTTAATGAAATGTAAAAAGCTGCTGACATTAAGGGCTACTGTACACGACGACGAGCACGCTGAGTTGCAACACACCAGAGAACAGAAGCAAGAGACAGACACACTTATCTGAAAGCCAAAGACTCTGGAAATTGCGGGTTTAGTTGTGCTGCGCGCTACGTCTACAGAATCCCAATAAGACTGGGTCTTAACACGCTTCATCACCAGGAACCAATACTGGTCCGAAAGAATTTGGTCTTAAGGTTTAGCGAATCCAGAAATGTTACTAAGAGGGAAACTGAGGTACAAATCATGGAATCATGGAATTTTCAGAGTTGGAAGGGACCTCTAGAGATCATCCAGCCCAACTCCCCTGCCAAAGCAGGACTGCCCAGAGCACATCCCTCAGGACTGCATCCAGGCGGGTCTTGAAAATCTCCAGAGAAGGGGACTCCCCCCCCTCCCTGGGCAGCCTGTGCCACTGCTCCAGCACCCGAACCATAAAGAAGTGTTTCCGTGTATTTGAACGGAACTTCCTATGTTCCAACTTGTGCCCATTAACCCTCGTCCTGTCACTGGGAACCATTGAGAAGAGCCTGGCTCCATCCTCCTTCAACCCACCCTTTAGATACTTGTACGCCATAATAAGGTCTCCCCTCAGCCTTCTCTTCTCCAGGCTAAAGAGTCCCAGCTCTCTCAGCCTTTCCTCATAAGGGAGATGCTCCAAGCCCTTCATCATCTTAGTTGCCCTTCGCTGGACTCACTCCAGCAGTTCCCTGTCCCTCTTGAACTGGGGAGCCCAAAACTGGACACAGGATTCCAGTTGTGGCCTCACCAGTGCAGAGTAGAGGGGGAGAATGACCTCCTTTGACCTACTGGCCACACTCTTCCCTATGCAGCCCAGGATTCCATTGGCCTTTTTGGCGACAAGGGCACACTGCTGGCTCATGGATAATTTACTGTCTACCAGGATCCCCAGATCCTTCTCCTCAGAGCTACTTCCCAGCAGGTCTGCCCCTAACCTATACTGGTGCTTTCCATTCTTCCTCCCCAGGTGCAGGACCTTGCACTTGCTTTTGTTGAACCTCATTAGGTTCTTCTCTGCCCAGCTCTCCAGCCTGTCCAGGGCACGCTGGACGGCAGCACGGCCCTCTGGAGTGTCAGCCACCCTTCCCAGTTTGGTATCATCAGCAAACTTGCTGAGGATACACTCTTCCCCCTCATCCAGGTCATTAATGAATGTATTGAACAAGATTGGACCGAGTATTGACCCCTGGGGACACCACTGGTTACAGGCCTCCAACTAACTCTGTGCCGCCGATCACAACCCTCTGAGTTCTGTCACACAGAATTCGCAGGATCAGCTACTGCTTGGGCATTGGTGACTTAGATTTAGAGCCGCGCAAGCTTCTCTCTCCACGGCAATGAGGTCACCTGCCATGCACTTCCCAATGGGTACAAGCAGATGAGTTGATACGCACCAAGTTCACCCCCCTCTATGCTAAACAGCCCACGCTCATATAACCAGGGGAGAAGAGAAATAGCAGTATTTCAGAGAATCATAGAATGGTTTGGGTGGGAAGGGACCTTTAAAGGCCTCCTAGTCCAACCCCCTGCCATGGGCAGGGACTTCTTCACCTAGATCAGGTTCTTCAGAGCCTCGTCCAACCTGATGTGGAATGTTTCCAGGGATGGGGCATCCACCACCTCTCTGGGCAACCTGGGCCAGGGTCTCACCACCCTCAGTGTAAAATTGTCTTCCTTGTATCTAGTCTGAATCTCCCCTCTTTTAGTTTAAAGCCATTACCCCTTGTCATATCACAACAGGCCCTGCTAAAGAGTCTGTCCCCATCTTTCTTATAAGCCCTTTTTAAGTACTGGAAGGTCACAATAAAGTCTCCCCGAAGCCTTCCCCAGGCTGAACAACCCCAACTCTCTCAGCCTGTCCTCCCAGCAGAGGGGCTCCAGCCATCTTCATGTCCTCCTCTGGCCCTGGTCCAACAAGTCCATGTCGTTTGCCAGATTAAAATCAGTGGAAGAAACTTACAATAGAAAAAACTCCAAACAGAGACACAAAAAAACCCTATTCTAGATCTGCAAAGTCCAATCTCACGACAAGAGCATCCTTTCCATGCCACACTCTTTTACCTTTACAACTAGACGCCATCACTGAATACGGGTATGTCATAACCCCCATATTTCAGTCACTGCCCCCTTTCCTCAATTCGTTTCCCTGTAAGGTATTCTCAGAATTTGATAGTGATGCGTATTTCAAAAGGAAAAAAAAAAAAAAGGGTCAGCTGTGACAGGGAGTTCCAGGTGAAGGAAAGCTTAAAGGCACTTAGTCTGGGGGAAGAAGGGAAATGTTGCAAATAAACCCCCTAAAGAAATGAGATATAAAAAAAAAAAAAAAAAGAGAGAGAAAGGTTTGATTTTATACAAGGTATGTAAACCTCCTCAAGAGCAGAAATAGCTTTGACAATATAAACGCAGGTGCAGCTGTTTAATCAATGCTGCTTTATAGGGAAACTTCTCCAATTAAACTAAAACAACAGCAGAACTATAATATAAAACACCTTTATCCTTTTTCAGCTCCACAATATTAGAAAGTCCAAGTAGGCTGTTTAGCATTAACATTAGACCGAGATTCAACCTCTATCCAATGTGATGGAAATATAACCTTTGGAAGATGTTTTCTTTCCCCCACCTTAATCCTATCCTGTAGAGCTTAAAAAGCTGAGCAGAATTTAAGATCATTTAATATAACAAGATTTATTTGGAAATACATACCGAATCAATAGCCAAAATAAAAGAGTTTGGCTTGGGCACAGGTTCAGATGGACCTTAATTTTAATTTTGTTGACTGTGTTGAAAAATTGTGAGACATACCCCCAACCCTGAAGAATAATTTGCACGTTTTTGGGCTCTACAGACAGTAACGGCAACCTCTGTGCAGAGAGGAGTGTCCCCATCTAGTTCTTGGCCTGGAGTTGTCCTCTCCAGTTTCTGGCTGGAGGATGGAGCTTGCAGAGATCCATCCCCTGCAGACCAGCCTTCGTTTCGCTAACAGAAGCCAGTCAACCTTTTATTCACTCTGCTCCTGGAAGGTGGGAGGTGTCCCTGCCCATGGCAGGGGGCTTGGAACTACATGATCTTTAAGGCCCCTTCCAACCCAAACCATTCTATGATGATTCTCTGATGAGTTTCTGATGATTCCTGTTAATAGCTTCTCCTTCACACTTTTTTTGAAGATGGGTAATCAGAATCGGTCACAGTTATCACCGGGAAAGTTTCAAACGTGTCCAGTGTAACGCTATTACAACTTCTCATCAATACTTCATTAATTTCCTAATGAAAATGTTTCCTAGATCGCATTTGCTTTTTTCACAGCTGTGCCACCCTTGGCAGTGTCACCTCGTCTAACACACACCGCGTCTCTCTCCTCCTCCGTGGTTTCCACCCGGTCACCCCTCAGCCGCATCTTTCATAACACCTTTTTCTTCTCACTTTTCCGTCCTTCAAAGCCACCGCAAGAAATTTTGAGCTGCTTAAGCAGAGCAATAAAATGTTATTACGTTCAATAACTTACAGCAGAATCGAATCTTTTCTCAGAAACAATCTAATTCTGAAGCAGGATCCACCACCTTTCCTGGGAAAGCACAACATATTGGAAGAAAGACTGACCTCAGCCACACCGCACCATGACGTTAACGCTTGCTTATCCTCTTGCTCACACCCGGAGAGATCTCTGATAGGCAATTTAACACAGATATGTTGAAGAAAACGCACAAAGGATTTCTGGGAAAGCATTCAGCCTTTTGTTTTACCTATTGTAAGTAAACAGATGATCACAGAATGGGATAAATGGCTTTTTCTCCGGCTAAAGCACGCTTTCTGGAGGGATGCAGTAGACGTGATCAGAGGAAACCCAGCTACACCGGTGTGTGAAAGGTTTCGCATCATAGATTAGTAAAAACCCTAATGCGTTATGAACACACAGCGACGCAGTTTACCCTTCAGCTTGCGCAGCAGTTTAACAGAAGCACAGAGAGAAAGAGCATCAAGTAAATGAAATAGCGGTGCGATGGATAAAATATAAATACCTTAACTTTTGTAGTAGTTCATTATTAATAGTCTCACTAAACAAGATCTGACTAGGATATATCATAAGGACAACGGAAATTTTGCTTAACGAGCATGGTGACATCTATAAAGCTATGCTAATGCAGGCAATTACCCCAGTACCTATTTTCAGTGACCCAAGTCCTTACCCAGGTGGGTCAGAGAGCCCATTTGCAATCTCTCCTGCGTCTCCTCTTCATTTCGAGGAAATTATCACCCAGTGCCTTCGCGAGGCGCGACGGAGCGCAGGACCGCACTGCGCCAGGCCATTAACCATGATCGTTAAGTGTGTTAAAGAACAGCAAGTGTATTATATAGTGCCCGAAGGCAGTTCCTTTTTATGTCCTCCTTCGAAAGCAGCAAACCACCCTGCGGGCTTCAGGTGACCCATTTTCAACACACAGCTCTGAAGCACAGATACGTTTTTAGAAGACAGGGTCCCAAGCTGAGTGCTTTGCTAAGGGAGAAGATGGAGGCTGAAGGGATGGGGCCATCCCCAAAGCCACGGAGTGTCTTGGAAGTGCCAACACTGTGCCAACCCTCCTCTTCCAGCGCCCTGTCCACGCCATGGTTTGAAGATAATAAAAGGCATTTCAGCTCCACTCTACATATCAGTGTCAGGAGGGGAGCGAGGGAAGAAGCCAGGCTTTGCAACCAGATAACAACCATGGGTATCTCAAGGCGTATAGGGAAAATCATGCCGAAATGACGTGGCCAGCACTTGGCCATTGAATCCAACCTCTGCATTGGCCTGATTCAAACCCTGTAGACCTAGACATGACTATTTCCAGTGTTATTAGCCAAAAAGCATTTCCCTTCCCAATGCCCCAACACAGGCGGTCAAGAAAAAGGCAACCCAGATGTCCGTGGTGCGCTCTGCCCATGCCAGAAACCCCATTCTTCTGCATGGGGCGATGGAAGAGTTAACAGCCAAGGCTGAAAAGATCAGACATCTGCTTTATAAAGTGTAACGCCAAAAATCAGGACATTTCCCTCATCGCGCAACTAAGGAGGATGGCAAATGGCATCCAGGCAGGAGATGAGAGGCAGGAAAGCTACAGCGTATTCGAGGCTTCTCACTTGCTTGGGTCTTTCGCCCTCACTCCATCCCAGACACTCAGCTAATTGGAGCTGCGTATTCCCAGCATATGTTTTCAACTGTAATTTGGTGCAGCTGTTTCACACTGTAACTACAATCTGAAATGATTTAATTATACCATGCAGGCACCAGGAACAGCAACGAAATTACAAATAACCACCATACAAATGCTAATAAATGGCACTTTGTTTGGATGGAGAGAAGCAAAAAAAGTACTTCAGGGGAGCAATTAAAGGGGGTTTTGTGAGCAGGAAACTGAATTGGCCTTCAAAACATTTTGAGGGTTTCATTTGCAGACGAAGCGCAAAGGTCTGTTGAACAATTGGCGGGGAGTAAAAACATCACGTGGCAAAGTTGCAGGAAGATATTCATGCTTGGGAAGAAATGCAAACCAACAACCAACAAATACATCCTTGCTGCACAGCAGTGTCGGCTCCAGCACATTTTTAACAGTTTCAAACACAGGCAGGCCCCTTGGAAATGCAAGGAGTTGGAGGAACTCAACATCTCCTGCAAGCTCCAAGGGCAGATTTTGTAAAGGACTGTGAAGCCCTTTGGTCACCTGAAGGCTGACTCTGCTCTTGCTCAGGTCCAGCGTCCGTCCGGCAATTCCCCTTCAGCAGCATCTCAGAGCAGAGCGATCCCTATCCCATATAAGTCCGATACGTTATGTTACTCTGATTTCCCATCAGATTTCTACAGCCCCATCGGGAATAAAACCGAGGCGTTACAGACGCTGTGGCACTTCTACAGAGAAGCAGCAATAAGCCATATCCCGCACAAAATCTGAGTTAACTGCGGTTTGTGTGATGAGTATTTCCCTTGCTGATTCAGGGCAGTAGAAGAGTCTCCAACGGATGCCCTGGGCAGTTTGGATGATGGTCCAAACAGGGAGAAGATGTCACCTGGAAGAAATGACATTCTAGCCTACATACCTACAACTTTTCAGGCATCATCTGGTTTTGGACATTTATTTCCAAAGCACTTACAGAACCTTCAGCGGGAAAGCAATCTATAAAACGTATTACGGCATTTACCATAGGACATATTATAGAATCATAGAATCATAGAATCAGTGAGGTTGGAAGGGACCTTTAAGATCATCAAGTCCAACCATTAACCTACCCTGATAAAAACACCACCACTCCTAAACCATGTCCCTAAGCACCTCATCTACCCTTTTCTTAAACACCTCCAGGGATGGTGAATCCACCACCTCTCTGGGCAGCTTATTCCAATGTTTAATAACCCTTTCAGTGAAAAAATGCTTCCTAATATCCAATCTAAACCTGCCCTGACAAAGGATCGGGCCGGCATTTAATCACAGTGTTCTCTACCACTTGAAAAGCCGATGCTAAGAATCTCCTTTAAGCTTTTCTGACAGCATCACTCCTCCTTCACCTCCATGGAGAAAAGGGATGTCCTCCTGGGTACATGTGACAAAGCACGTGTGCAAGGTGGGGGGCAGAAGTTCACTCACGGTAAATGCATTCCGAAATCCCGCGTTTTGTTATTGCCACGTGCGACGCCTGTAAAAGCCTTTGTTGCGTGTGGTTTGCAAAATGTTTTAATGCAAACTTATAGCTGTGATTCGGTTGGCTTCCTTGAGCTGGAAAGGTAAACGCGACAAGGGAACAACACCCGCATAATCTTCTTTACACATCAAAGGGCAATCGCTGGAGATGAGCTTAAAAGAGCTTCATCTATGTCCTCCCTAATGCAAACAGCACAACAAAGCTGCAGTTCAGGATCTCCAATAAATAAAGAGGGAAATGGCAGTATCTCAAGGTGGGCTTCGAAACCTGATTTCCATCAAATAGCCACTCCAAAGGGAGGTAAACGTTGAAAGGCAGTAATAGAGACAAAGCGTCTACATCAGCATTTACGACGTTTGGAAACGAATTCCCCATTGTGCCCCTTCCCGGCCTGGGTCCTGCTCGCAGAGCCATTTGGGTGTGCGCAAACGAGGCTCCTTTTGGTAAAAACCAACCCGTAAGATTTGCACCAAACAAATTCAGGCAGCTAACGAGAACGTCAGGGAGCGAATCGTTGCTTGGTCCTTCAGACATCCACGAAGCAAAACCACATGGTGGGAAAGTTTAACACGTGAGACCAGGTGAAGTAGTCCAGAACAAAGCTCTCAAACCACGTGTAGTGCAGCAGCAGGGGCCTTAGTACCAAAGGCTTAGATCTTCTCATCTGTCCAAATCAGGATTAATTCCTTGTGGGAGCTGAGATGGGTGTTGTCTCAGTCAAAAAAGCAAAAGGAATCACTGAGTTCTCCCTCAAAGATCTTTAATGACAGCTAAGAGTGTGATCTCATGTCATTTTCCCCTTCTGTAACCGCATAAATCGAGGATTTAGCCCGGGGACTCCAAACCTTTACCTGAAGTACGATTTACCTCCAGATTCAGACACCATAATTTAGGAGTCTACAAACAAGCTAGAAGCTTTGCTCAGTTTCCAAGACCTGGGCAGCTAGTGCTATTTGAGATGCCCTCAGGTATCTTTGCTTTGGCCTCCAGATACCACTCTGGACCCACACAAGTCTTCCGTAGGTCCTGAATCATGTCTGCTGGTCCATGGGGACGTATCCCTGCTAGAACTGGGAGAACAAAATGAAATATAGACGCTTCCCAGAGGAAGGAGTGTGCCATCTCCAACATAAGTTCTAATTCATCTTTTATCTTACTGAGATAAAACTCATGTCATTTCATTGAGTTCTTATCATGCCTGGTCTCAAAAAAATATATAGGTAAGACAGAACTGTACCACTCGTGTGCTATAGGAGCCTACAAGCAACGACTCCAGGCAGGACAACACAAAAGAAACCCCTTAAAGACATCAAATGTGTAAAACTTGTGAATTGGAGAAAGCCGATCGTTTCCTAATTAGCGGCATTAATCAGCTTAAGGGCTGTAAAGAAACATTCAGGTGCCTGGAAGTAAGTTTGCTTGCAGAGATCCAACCTAGCTTCCAAAAGAAGCAGGGCAGAGATGCCTCATCAGGTCTCCGTACCTGCAAATTGTCACCATCACCAACTGAAATATTTTAGAAGCCTCTAACATATGATAGTTCCATTAAAGGCAAGACAACGAAACCCCACTATGACCTAGACTGATCATTGGAAATGATGGTGGACCTGTTTTATCCTCCTAAAACCAGCGAGGAAGCCAGGGTTAGTCCTGTTTGGCGGTACTCCATCTCCAAGGGCAAAACTGAAGTTTTCTTCATAACCGCACATCCCTTTACAGAAATTCAAAGACTGAGGCCCTCAGCGACCACTACAACCATCCCACCTGACCTCCCGCGTACTCAGGCCACTGTGTTTTCCCAGAGGCTGAATTAAGCGTACCTTTTTGAAAGACAGCTGTAACTAATCTGCATTACCTGGCAGCTTTTATCTTCCCCCTGGCTCACCCGCTGCAGGGTAAAGTGATTATGCACAGCCGAGACATCAGCTTTCATGGTCAGCGTGAAAGCTACCCGCTTCTCTGGCCTAACAGCAAAAATGGTGATCCTTTTTTCAGAGTTTAATATAGGTGAAAAGATTACCTTCAGATTGGCTCCATCTCACAAATGGCTTAAATCCCAAACAGGCCTTGGTCCTGCTTTGTCTAGGTAAAATCATGCTCTGCCACCTCGCACAGCTTTCATTCCTCTGCTCCGCTCTCCGTGCGCTGATATGTCAATGGAAGTAAAGCAAAGCCAATTCAAATGGATATGAGTCATCCCGGAATTAGAATCATAGAATCATAGAATGGTTTAGGTTGGAAAGGACCTTGAAGATCATCCAGTTCCAACCCCCCCTGCCATAGGCAGGGACACCTCCCACTAGACCAGGTTGCCCAAGGCCACGTCCAGCCTGGCCTTGAACACCTCCAGGGATGGGGCCTCAACAACCTCTCTGGGCAACCTAATACCCTTGGCCATCACTGGACTATTACATGTCCCATATAACTAAATTGAATAAGTTCATCAAGGTTGTTTCTACCTGCAAGACTGCCAGAGATGCCAGAAAACAAACATGTAGAAGCGTATTATCCTCAGAGTATTACTAAACCCTACCAGGGCTAGAAGGGATCCCCCAAAGCTACTAAATCTAGTCCCGGCTATTTAAAATACAACCAATGTCTGTATTTCATAGAATCATAGAATGGTTGGGCTTGGAAGGGACCTTAAAGATCATCTAGTCCAACCTTCTGCCCTGGGCAGGGACACCTCCCACCAGCCCAGGTTGCTCCCAGCCCCGTCCAACCTGGCCTTGAACACCTCCAGGGATGGGGCAGCCACAGCTTCTCGGGGCAACCTGCACCAGGGGCTCACTGCCCTCACAGTCAAGAATTTCTTCCTAATATCTCATCTAAATCTCCCCTCTTTCAGTGTAAAATCATTACCCCTCATCCTATAGCTCCCCTCCCTGATCAAGAGTCCCTCCCCAGCTCTCCTGGAGCCCCTTTAGGGACTGGAAGGGGCTCTAAGGTCTCCCCAGAGCCTTCTCTTCTCCAGGCTGAACACCCCCAACTCTCCCAGCCTGTCCTCCCAGCAGAGGGGCTCCAGCCCTCCCAGTATCTCGGTGGCCTCCTCTGGCCCCGCTCCAGCAGGTCCATGTGTCTCCTGTGCTGAGGCCCCCGAGCTGGAGGCAGCACTGCGGGGGAGTCTCACCAGAGCAGAGCGCCGCAGAGGGGCACAATCCCCCCCTTGCCCTCCTGGCCACGCTGCTGGGGATGCAGCCCGGGCTGCTGGGGGCTTGCTGGGCTGCCGGCGCACATTGCTGGCTCGTGTTGTAAACTAGATATTCATCCAGGTAGATCTGGTAGATCTACAAGTATTCACTAAATCACTAGACAAAACATTTTCTGAGTAGTTTCTGCATCTCAACTCTCTTGCACCTTCCAGTCTCCTACCTGAAATCCAGTCTCTCGGGAAGGAAGCTCACAGAAACTCTTCTTTCTCAACACAACATCTGATGTTGCCTTTTATTTCGGTTCTAAAATGGACCAGTGCCAGTTGGGCTTGGCAATAGCACTGGGCAACAAGTGCTTTCCAGCAGAGAATGATCTTTAAACTCATGTATTATGGTCAATAGCAAATAAAGATGATCTTAAATGCAACTGGGAGAAACTTTCAGGATCTCGAAATCAGTGGCTACTTTACTAAAAGATATTGACCAAATATTTCCTTGTATGGCTCACATAGGCCATCAATATCTGAGTATTTGACAACTTTTGTCTTAATATATATATATATCTAAGCTATGAAGTTTGGGAGAAGGGACCATCTTTGTTGCTCCACCAGAAAGCGTCTACATTCACTGAAGCCTGACTGATTGTTAAGGGTCCCAGATTCCCAAATAAATGAAGAGGAGAAAATTGAGGGATGCGATTATGTGAAAATCTTACACATCGCGTTGAGCCGCTCTAACATCGTGAATGCCGCCTTTGAAGCGTTCAGTCTGTTAATGGTCTATGCCTTGGCTCGTGCACCAGGAGGGTGAAAGGGGGCTGCTCCTTGGGTACAGTCATGACAGCTCCGTGATTTCAGCTCCTTTCCCACGAATCCGCAGTGTAACGAGACTGCCAGGAAGCAGGGAAGCCTGGGTCACCACCATATGGCAGCACAGTAAGAACAGACCACCACAACGTGGAAAATGGGGAGATTTTCAAAAGCTGCCTCGAATCTTGAGAAATGACAAAACGCTTCTGTACATTTGGAAAGGGAAAAATAAAAAAAAAAATTAAAAAAAAAATAATCTTACATTTCTGCACAAAGAGCCAAGCTCTGACAGCTCTTTGGGGGCTTTTGCAGGTCCTAGTGCTTTTACAGCTGTGTCTACCAGTACTCCTCACTAACACTTTCAAATTAATTCCAACACTTCCCACATAAAAAGCAGAACTTTTGGAAACAGGGATAAAAGAAAGTGTGATAGATTCAGCTATTAAAAAAATAAATTAAAAAAAAAATATATCCCGCTCCTTTCTCCCTTTTTTAATGGCTGTGGTAAGATCTCTGGTGGATAGGAACGTGCTGCTCAGGGCCAAACCAGAATTGTGTGGGACCTATTCCAGTCCCTCTGGAATCGGGAATAATACAGAGGAGAAACAGGCTCCATTTCCATGGCTTTGAAACGATGGAAAGAAAGGATGAAAAGGGCTCTGTGTCCCTTTTGAATTAGTTCAGGTATCAGTCCGCCCCTCTCCAGCACGACCTTGGCTCTTAGAGCGCAGCTTGTTTGGAAAATGAGATTCATGGGACATAAGACCCTTTGGTGAACCCTGGAGTAACAAGTCAATTTATGTAGAAGCGAAGAGAGTGCGGGATAATGAAACGTTACTTTTTTTTTTTCTCTGTGCGACTACAAAGGTGCGTATTTAAGGTAGAAAGCCTTAACCAGTCTCACCAGGGAAGGACCACTAAGTGCCTTTCACACTCTGAAGCCGAGAAGCAATAATGGGGTCTCTAGCCAGAGGATGGAGAAGATGCCCAGCAGACAGGAGGACCCCAGGTTTCACACTACGTTAAAACATTATTTGACTACCTATTGCACAGCGAAGCCAGTGTGGATACAAAGGCTCTCCAATGCTCCACTGAGGATGAAACCGCTCTTTCTCATGAGAGTTCAGTGTGATGCTCGGAGATTTCTTTTACCCGTGCAAAAGGGCTTCTCCTGATGCACACATTTGTACATAGACATGGCACATAGGTGCAGTTTGTGCCATTTTTAACACAAGTGATCACCTGCTCTGAATACAGCCACAATAGGGCTTGGGGGATTTTTTTTTTCCCCCCAGTAATAATGAGTCCAGCATGACCATGACATGGTCTTCAAGACATCCAGAGCATTCCTCCTTATCAGTTGCACGTTCTTTCTCCAAGTGATGCAGGATCTGGGTGCGAAAGGTTGCACTTGGGGTTTTTACCCCTTGCACGGGGCACCCCCGTCGTGGTCTGACCCCAGCCCTGCTCTCCTTCCACCATCTCAGAAAACCTCTGTTCACGCAGTGATGAAGATCCCATCGTGAATCCACCATGACGGATTCAAGCCTGCTTGAGCAAAGGGAGGTATCAGCCAATGACAGAAAACGCCATGGCACATTTTTAAGGGACAGAGGGCTGGTTATTCAGCACTGAAGCACATGGGTTTACGTATTTTCTTCCCTCCTACTCACAGCCCAAAGAGCAGTGCTATCGCCAGAAACCCTGTTGTGGAGAAGCCATAAGCTCCCCCTTCACTACTGGATCTCAGAATATGACTGTAGGAAATAAGTGGCCTCAGAAATACATGGCTGCGACAAAGCCAAGGAGAAGCGAGCAAGCCATTCCTCAAAACTTCTTGTCTTCCTCCAGATGGTACATCTCCCCAGAGCTCTTCCGAGAAACGCAAGCCGCTGGGTTCCTGCCAGGGGAGCTAATGTTACGGGGCATGAAAACGAGGACAAACAGGTAAGAGAGAATGGCACAGCTGCTAGCTGGCACCATCTAAAAATCAAGGCTATTCTTTCCCTGCCTCCCTGTGAAGCCCCCTTCATGTGCTGAAACAAAAAGCGCTAATTTGACTTCCCGCTTGGCTTTGTTGAATTTTGACATGTCCTCAGTCAAGCAAGATCCCCTCCTTCAATCAGACACCATTTTCTTGAGGCGGTAGAAAAGGAGGAAGCTAAAAGTAATTATTGAAAACTCATAAGCAGCAGCTTTAGCCTAATTACCATGACTCCTTTTTAATTTTTTTTATTGATCGCCTCCCGTGAATACACAAGTATTGACTGAACTCGCAGAGTCTTGTGCCGCTGTGATAACAACAGCAGCCAGTGAAAAACAAAACGCAATTAGGCGACCCAACATCCTGCTGAACATTCGGGATTAGAAAGGAAGAAAGGAAGAAAGAAAAAAGGAGGAAAAATAAAGCCTGGAAGAAAACTCACACATTTTGTGTCTTCTACAGTCTGCCACAGATTTGCTCTCTGGGCTTGGGAGCGATGTCTTTGTCAAGAGAAAGCAAGTGTTTCATTTCCTACATTGCCATCATCGTTCCATTTATTCCGCATTGCCAGGGCTTGACCCAAAGCCCCAGTCTGGATGACCTACTGGCTTCAACGATCTTCAGATGGGGGGACTGGCCACCTCTCACTTCCACACCTGGCAAAGCCTGCCTTGAAAGGTCGCAATCTCCACAACGCCTTGCTGCAGAGAGTCCTCAGCGGCCAGCCAACCAACTTAGAACACAAACAAAACCCTCGACCAGTTATCTTGCAAAACCACAGCTCAGAACTCGGCCGTCCTCCTCCACGTGCAATACATCACACGCGTTGTAACACGTCCCTGTTTATTGTTCTGTTTAATTTCTTCGCTGGCCTTCTTGGCACCAAGGATTCCCATATTAACCCAGAGCCATCCAAAATATGGTACCGCCAAATAAATTTTTGTGGGTTTTTCTGTTTGTTTTGTTGGTTTTTTTTTTCCTCCTCCCAGATCTACCTAGTTCTTTCACCTGCTCAACCACTAAAACAAAATGAAACTTGTTCTTATTTTCAGGTGTGGAATGGCCATCTAGTTGGGTTCTGTCCTCACCATCAAATAATTTTTTAAAAGCTCCTTCAATGGGAACAATTTAGTGAGCAATTTTTATCACCCTCATTCCGTGGAAAAAAAACCTCTTTATTCCACAGCAGCATAACAAGTATAACAGAAGAAAGAAATTATATCCTGACCCCCCGAGATTCACATGCTTTCAAACAGACAAGGCAACTTCCATTAGGCTTACATTGATAAGCGCTGTTTTGACGTGGCTGGGGATTGCAGGAATTGATTTCTTAGGGTTTTTTTTTTCAGATATGATAAGCGTAAGTAGTGGAGAAGAACTACTGAGTTAGCAGATACTGCTCTCTTCATCATTGCTCCACTCCAAGGGAGAGCTAGTAATGATTTTTTTTAAAGAAAATGAACCACACGTGAATTCTTAGCATTTAAAACTAATACTACTCTTCCTGCTCGGACCACCGCTAGAGCTACTTTGGCTTCTGAGCCACGTGGCTCCTTGATTACACATTGTTCAAAAATACTCTTGACAGCAGATCAAAGAAAAAGAAGGTATTTTCATTATTTGCTGAGCCCTTCAGTTAATGTGAATGCCGTTAAGTTATAAAGCGCTGTAACAAGCAAAACAACGGTTCTCTACAATTAAGTTTGAATGCAGCCATGTACAATACCACTACGAACACCTCCTTGACTCCCCAAATAAACCGAATCGGTACTTGCAGGTTCTCTTCTATCTCTTCTCCTTTTCTGGCGGCCTAAGGACAGCGTGACATCAACAACCAGGGAAATGAAAATGTGTGTCGGTGCGACTTTGGTCAGAGAATGATGAAAAACAATGGAAATTCGATGATTTCATTTCTACGGGAGAAGAAACCGCACACTGCCACCGAGCAGACAGCTGGTGGATGGCTCCAGATACTAAGGAGACCCCAAAGACTGACGCAGGCCAAGGAATGACCTCAGCGATGTTAAATAAATGAGATCTAGGTAAGGTTTCGACCACTCAAGAATGACTTCAAGTCAATTAAAGAGAGTCCCCAGTGTGCTTCAAGGAAGACTTTCATGTTCTCATCCTGAGTCAGGATTCTGTTTTGGGGTATGACACAAAAAAAAAAACAAAAAAAAAAAAGAAAGAAAAAAAATCACCCTTCATTAACTTAGTGCCTCATCTTTCCACCCCCTGCAGTCAAGAGGAATTTACAAAATCTGCGTCCTTGGATGACGCCAGAAGTTGAAGCCAGAAGTGTGGGTGGAGTGTATCAACTGCACACGTAGGCAGAAAGGCCAGTAAATTATTATCAAGCGAAGTCCATCCAAAGACCTCATTTAAAAGGTTCCAGTTCTTGTTTAATCCTACTGGAAGATTCAATCTATCCAATGCCCTCCTCTCACCTAACACAATAACGATCACAGAAGGTTGAGTCAGTTCAGTCTCTTCTTTCTGTGGAGACCTGTAAGTGACCTGTAAGGATGGTTGGAGAGTTGGGAAAGGCTTTCAAGGACTGTCTGAGCAGCTGATGGGACTTGTTCTGGGGCCACAGTCCAGTTCATATAATACAAACGTGAATAAATAAAAATCCCACCCTTCTTCCCTCTCCCTCCCCACGCGCTCGTCTTCGATCAGCCAAAGGGAGAGAGTCACCAGCGCCTGGTAAATGCTTTGGATAAAAATCCATATATTGAACTCAGAGAAATGAAATAAAATGTGAGCTCTGACAGAACATCAATTATGGGGTTTGCAAAATAGCCCTTTCTTATTTTTAGGTTTTGAAAGTTGTTAACTTTGGCAATTTCCAAGATGAGATGGAACTACATTTCAATATCTCATTCCAGCCTTTCTGGGCTGTATTTGGAGAATGAACGCAAAACCACCTCAGTGGAAGGAGAAAATAACCTCAGTACAGCACGATGGGGAGCTACCTGGGGCCTGACTGCCTTTACTGTACCTTTAGGTTTAGTTTAGGATCATTTAGGTAATGATCCTAAACTACCAAAAATACATACATGCACAGGTTCCTCTATTACATACGTGCATCTGCACCGCAGCCGCTCTTCCTAAAAATGAAAATTTACTCCACTAAAAATTAGTTTCTATATCCTTCAAATAATAGACTTCTCTGTTTGCTGCCAGGGGGAAAAGGCACTCCAAAATACTGTTACATCACTGGAGGCCAAAAAACCGTAATTTTTAATAATTAAGGGATGATTTTAACTGAGCCTACTCATTTTAAGCAACGAGACTTGTCAAACAGGTCATTAATGACAGAGAACTGTCTGGGTATGAAAACAGCAGTGAAAAACTCCCATCGTGGCCACCAGTTAAATGTCATCATCTAAAACATAATACTTTCCCAGACTTATTTTACTGCTTTTCTGTTTCTTTAAAAAAAAAACAAACAAAAAAACAAACAAAAAAAAAAAAACGAAACAAAACCAACAGAACAATGAGAAAAAACATCTGTCCTTGCCCAAAGAGCTACATGGTCACTGTTGGGTTGCTAAACCAGGTCAGAAAAGGACAATGAATCCAACCACTTGAGGTCCTCTTAGGTCCCAACCACCACCACGTATCACCCGAGACTCTGAGTGCCTATTAACGAGGCGAAGATCCTCAGTTATAATTACCATTCATACACCACTTAATACCCTGATTGAAAGCATAAGTGGTAACATCAAGTTTCCACGTACTATCAACATCTCCTACAGAGTTATGTAAGAAAATATAGAGTTTTGCATTACAGAATAAATCAGCTTTTCCCCCCACTTCAGTATTCAGGGAGGGGGACGCTGCACGGGAGGGCAGTGCCACGGCGGGTATGGTACAGGTCAACTAAACCACTCCACTTTTCCAGATGAACAAATGTTAATGATACAGTCAACAAACAATGTAATATTAGGATGCTTTTAACGCGTTATTCCCAACTGTTTTTTTCAGGGGGAGAAATCAGCAGGTGTGGTGAGATATTTAAATAATGTATGTAGGGGTAATTAACAGGTGCAATGGGCTGTCCAGGATCATTAACAGATATTAAACGCCGGGGACGGGATGGGGTGGGGTGGGATTGGGTAGGATGGGATGGAGTGAGACGGGATGGGATGGGGTTGGGGATGGGATATCAGCGCTTACAACTTTTCACTAAATTCAGCTCTAAGTAATATAGCTTCACAATAACACACACTTTTAAGATGCAAAAAATTCTTCCAAGAAAATAAAAAATATTGACCCGCTCCTTCTGGTTATAAAGCCAAACTGAAATTAAATTTAACTCAAGTATTAACTTTTTTTTTTTTTTTCTTAGTGAAACTACACACAGAAAGCGGACAGCCAATTTAAGACTTCTTGCCTGCAAAAAATCCCCAGCACTTACACACAAGCTCAATACAAACAATTTCACCCTCTGCAAATATGTTGTAAAATGAAGTACTATGGCTGTTTCACAATCCACCGCAAAAGATTCTAATTTGTGTTAGCTGAGCAAACACAACGGCACGCTGTCGAAACTACAGGCACGACTAAAATAAAAAGCGGGTCGATGCTGGAACTCAGGCAGAGTTTTCACACATTGCTCTTGCTCAAAGCGTAAGAGGCATTTTCATTCAAAAAAGTGAATTTTGCCAGCGTTTCTAATTGGAAAGACAAAATCACTAATATCAGAGAATTTCCAAACGCTAAACGGTGACAAGCAGTTAGCACTGGTTCAGAGGGAGTGATTTCCCATTTGCATCATACCACATATGGTTTTTAAGCCGCCTTCCAGCCCCGCTGACGAGCAGACCCAGTTCTGCCCAGCTGGCAGCCTGGAGAGGAGGTGCCCACTGTGCGGGCATTATTTATGACATTATTTATGTTATCCGTGAGAGCTGCTTTTAGAAACACATTTCCACTGTAACTCTTCCTAGGAGATCTCTTGCCTGTGGGATGCGAAACAGCTGGAATCAGACACCACAGTCTTGGAGTTCTGTCCCTGGATGGAAGGTTTAAGTATCGGGAATGCAAACACCCACCTTAACGGTGGTTTTCTTTCACTGTACTGGTCTGTTTTGCAGAACACCACAATCCTACACCCAACGCAGTCAGATTTGGATTGACTTTTTAATAAACGGTCTTAAAGGACACGAAACAGATTGGTTATTAGGACAAATTTCTCCACAGAAGGGGTTGTCAAGCACTGGAACAGGCTGCCCAGGGCAGTGGTGGAGTCGCCATCCCTGGAATGACTTAAAAGACGTGTAGACGTGGTGTTGAGGGACGTGGTTTAGTGGTGGACTTGGCAGTGCTGGGTTGACACTTGGACTCAATGATAGGATCATAGAATGGTTTAGGTTGGAAGGGACTGTCATGGTTTAGGTCAAATCAGCTACTGGGGTCCTGGGGGACCCCAGATGGGACCGACAGATGTTCCCCTTTACCCCTCTTCAAAGAGAGAGGCAGAGGAGGGAAAAAGAGACTTATGAGTTTGAGAAGGAACTAAACTACTTTAATGAAATATTAATAATAAAATAAAAAGAAATAATGAAATATATGCAAAACCGTATCAAGCTCCCGAGATGACAATCACGTCACCGGCTGGCACTGGGGCAGTCCCAGGCTGGACTCAGTGACGGACGGGAACTGGATTCCGGATCTGCATTCAGGATGGGGATCACAGGCAGACGAACAGAGTCCTCCTCAGACATCGGCCATTGAAGGAAGAGAGAGTGACCCTTTGATCCCTCAGCTTTCATACTGAGCATGAGGCAGATGGGATGGAATACCGCGTTGGTCAGTTTTGGGTCACCTGTCCTGTCCGCTTCCCACTGCAGGTGGGACCCCACTATGCTTTTCCGCTTCCGACCCTCCAACGGGGCGGATAACAAAATTGGTTGGCCTTGGGGGGTATAGCAATAAGTATAAGCAGGAGCCTCTCTACATCCCACGCCCGGGCATCAGCTGTAAACATTGGTCTGATCTCTCTGAGAGAGTGAACACTGACTGCACAATATGCAGTTAATTTCAGTAGTTAGAAGAGGCCCCGCTAAGAAGCGAAGTTACTGAACAAAATTGGTCCTGTTTTACTCCAAACCAGGACAGGGACTCTAAAGATCATCAAGTTCCACCCCCCCTGCCCTGGGCAGGGACACCTCCCCCCAGCCCAGGTTGCTCCCAGCCCCGTCCAACCTGGCCTTGAACACCTCCAGGGATGGGGCAGCCACAGCTTCTCTGGGCAACCTGCGCCAGGGGCTCACCACCCACACAAGAAAGAATTTCTTCCTAATACCTAATCTAAATCTCCCCTCTTCCAGTTTGAAGCCATTCCCCCTCATCCTATCACTACATACCCTTGTAAAAAGTCCCTCCCCAGCTCTCCTGGAGCCCCTTTAGGCACTGGAAGGGGCTCTAAGGTCTCCCCGGAGCCTTCTCTTCTCCAAGCTGAACACCCCCAACTCTCAGCCTGATCTTAAGGATCTTTTCCAACCTAAATCTCTCTACGATTCTATGACTTTGTGGTTACAGTTTTTGAAGATAGGCACGATTCCTTTTCTTTCTAAAGCCTGGGTTGGGCTGAAGTGTACATCCTCAGTCTGCAGATCATATACCCTTGCTCTGGTACGTGGGGATGGTTTGGAAGAGCTGCTGCACCTTGCGGTAACTCTCCAGGGACTCACCACGGCTCCATTACCCATCTCATCTTTTTGCAAGAATTAATAAAAAATGTAGGTCTGGGCGGATGGTGGAACCTTGGTATGAGCCTGTGTTCTTGTATTAACAAAGACATTAAAAATACGGAAACTCAGTCTCCGTTTAAATGATGGCACTCAACTCAAAGGCTCTTGGCCCATCCTATGAACGTTCTCCACACTCAGGCAGCCACACTTTGCAGGGTTGGGTTTTTTTTCTCTGCTTTATCCAACAGTACAAACCTCCAGCGTAGATATGATTCCACGGGGAATCATTCCCGACAGCTAATTTCAGCACAGACAGGCTCATCGCCCTGGACAATCCTCGCGTTAGAGTTTTGAACTGCTCCTGAAGAAGGTTTTTTCTCCCCAGTACCATATAGGTTTTTGAACCTGCTAGACACATATAATTATCAATTTAGAAACGGCGATGGCTTAACAACAACGTGACACTTTGGATCAGTTATTGTCTCTTGCTGACACACAGCATTTCTAAAACGCTCATGGATGGTTCCCACCCAAGCGGCCAGTGCTGGTGCTGCAGCAGTCAGTCTGTCCCATCACCCATTCCCAGATATCCTTCCAAACCAAACAGCATTTGCCTTTTCAGAAATTTACCCAGGAAATAAACTTGCACCCAAACAAGCACCTGAAAATAATCAGCACAAGTCGAAAACCACCCCAGACTCAAAGTGTAATTTTTCCTTGTTATTTCCTGAGGGTGCAGAACTTTCTTCTGAGCCTCACGTGAGACCCTGGAAGTTGGCACAGTCTAAAAATGCAACTATGCCCTTGTATGGAAAAATCCCAATGATGAATCAAGAGGCTTACTGCACAGGAAAGGCAGAAAAAGAACCGTAATGATGCTCCACGTGCCTCAGTTCTGGGGCTTCACTATTAAATACAAAATAATGAAAATACTGGTTATGATGAAGAGACGGTCATCAGCACCGCAGGCGGAGGTGGATTGATTGGAGTTTCCACTCCAAATTTCCAAGCTGCAAATTAAACCTCAAAGATGCTGTGCAACTACTTAACGCGTGTAGTTAACGTGTCTATTTCTGCACGAGAGTGCTTGCCCAGTCGCATGGTAACAAATTCTTATCCTCCCGTATTGAATTTATTTTCCTCAGGCTACACCTGGAGCACTACTGACTATTAAATAACAACTACAGAAGAAAAATGCAGCTTCTCCTGTCCGTCCTTCCTCTTCCAAAACCTACAAAGTGAATTGCACAATAAGAACCTTACAGGTCTTCTCCCGTCCCTTGCTTCTTGAAATTAATTTCAGAAGAAAACTTTGAAACTAGACAAAAAATAAAGACAAAGGGAATGAATCTCTGTGGAAGCTCTGTGGAAAGGGACCTGGGAGTCCTGGTGGACGACAAGATGCCCATGAGCCAGCAGTGTGCCCTGGTGGCCAAGAAGGCCAGTGGCATCCTGGGGTGCATCAAGAAGGTGTGGCCAGCAGGTCGAGGGAGGTCATCCTCCTCCTCTGCTCTGCCCCAGTGAGGCCACATCTGGAGCACTGTGTCCAGTTCTGGGCTCCCCAGGTCAAGAAGGACAGGGGAACTGCTGGAGAGGGTCCAGCAAAGGGCTACAGAGATGATGAGGGGATTGGAACTTTTCTCTGCTGAGGAAAGGCTGAGGGACCTGGGGCGTTTTGGTCTGGAGAAAAGAAGAGTGAGGGGGGATCTTATCAACGCATATAAATCCTTAAAGGGAGGGTGCCGGGGGGATGGGAACAGTCCTTTTCCAGTGGTGCCCAGTGACAGGACAAGAGGGAACGGGCACAAACTGGAACATGGGAAGTTCCATCTCAACCTGAGGAGGGACTTCTCTCCTGTGGGGGCGGCAGAGCACTGGCACAGCTGCCCAGAGAGGTGGGGGAGTCTCCCCCTCTGGAGCCATTCCAAACCCGCCTGGACGTGTCCTGTGCCACTGCTGGAGGTGCCCCTGCTCTGGCGGGGGGTGGGATTGGGGGAGCTCCAGAGGGCCCTTCCAACCCTGACCAGTCTGGGATTCTGTGGTTCTGTGAATGTCTTGTGCTCGTATACCCACACGCTCCATCCACTTGCATGGGAGCACACGTACTGTATCCCTGTAGGAACAAACTTGGGGCTGATGATTTTTTTGTGCAAAAAAGGAATAAATTGCTTCTCCTTGCAGTAAGGTCTGCAAACTGCTAGCCAAAGACTTACTGAAGCTCTGCCCTCTCTGCTGTGCCCCCCTGCCTGAATCTCAAACAATACATTTTTAATGTAACGTTTAAAGGTTTGATGAAAAAGTTATAAGTATTGACTTTCGCTGCAGCTCATTCCCGCTCAGCATTGCTTTGCTGATGAACAAGAAATGTGGTTCTTCAGAGTACTTCAGATTGCGCTGTTTGGGGACCTCCTAAAATCATGGAAATGAGAAACAGCAGAAGACCTCAACGAGCAGTCTAAGGTGCAGTGGAGCACAGCTGGTAGGAGCCCCGATTTCCAGCTCTGTTCCTTCCATATCTTTAATTTCCAGTTCCAGAGCCTGCTGTTTCCTTTTGCCTTTTGTAATCCTACAGCAAAGGGTGCAGCCGATCGAAGAAATACTGTGGTTTTCCGACAGAAAACCAGCTGATAAAGAGAAGAAACAACTTGTTCCCTGTAAACCACCCAAATAGGTTGCCTCAAGCTCTTGGATCCCTCCGGGCGCACTGAACATCTTTCACCCAGCAAAATCATAGACTCACAGAATGGTTGGAGGTGGAAGGGACCTCAAAGATCATCTAGTTCCAACCCATTTGCCATGGATCACCTTCCAATAGATCAGGCCGCTCACAGCCACCTCCAACCTGGCCTTCCAATGAGGGGGCATCCACAACATCCCTGGGCAGCCTGTTCCAGCATCTCACCACCTTCATCGTCAAACAGTTCTTTGTTATGTCCAATCTAAACCCACCCTCTTTCAGTTTAAAGCCATTAGTCCTTGTCGGTTTACTACAGGCCCTGGCCAAGAGTCTCTCTCCACCTTTCTTATTAGCCCCCTTTACATACTGGAAGGGGCTCGGAGGTCTCCCCGGAGCCTTCTCTTCTCCAGGCTAAACCCCCCAGCTCTCCCAGCCTGTCCTCCCAGCAGAGGGGCTCCAGCCCTCCCAGCATCTCTGGGGCTGCCTCTGGACTCTCTCCAACAGGTCCATGTCTTTCTTCTGTCAGTGGCCCTCGAGCTGGAGGCAGCACTGAAGAGGGCGGTGGGGTTCTCAGGAGAGTTAGCGTAGAGGGGGAGAACACATGCAATCATAAATACCTTAATTATTAATTGCTATTAACGTCATTGCTAAAATAACATTTGGTTTAAAGCTGCTGCTTGCGAAGAAAGTAATTTCCAATTTTGAGAAATATTAAAAATAGAGCAATCTGTACAGAGATGATGATTGACAGAGGGAGAGGTGAAGAGCAGCGCTTAAATAATGTATGTAAACCTGTAATTCAGCCTGACACAAATTCATTTTTCTTGCTATGACACACAGATGTAATCCAATCAATGAGACAGTCTCCGTGGCAAAGCCATTATTTAAACAAAGCTAGCTTGGCTTAAAAATGCAATAATTTGGGACAATTTAGGGCTGTGATATTATGCGCCATTTTGCATTGTGATGTGCTGAGAGATCCTACATTGATCTTGAAATAAAAAGCCAGCAACATTTTGACAGTTCATAGATTTCCCCCTTTCTCTTTGACTCCAGAATCCCCAAATGTGTTAAATAGTCCGGCAGCTATCACCTCTGCTTACCGCACCGGGTTTATTATCAATAAAAGCCGAATTGGAGAGCCTTCTTAAGAGGCAGACAGCAATAAGAACACATAACTACTTAAATGCAGCTTTAACAATAGTGCTCTCTCCCTTTTGAAATCAGCATCTTTTTTTTTTCTTTTTTCTTTCAAAATATATTTGATTGCTGCCTCCAAACGCATTACCAAAGCCGTACAAAAAGGCAGAAAACAGGGGAGAAAAACAATTCCTTGGGTCGGAGGATGGGATCCTACTTAAAGCGCAGAAGAGGGAGTTGGGAAACTTTGGGTCAGCTCCGGCTTCCTTCCGTAAAGCACCAGGGCTACTCCTCAACTAAAGAGCAGCAGATGCTCACGCTATTTGGTAGATCAAGGCCAGGGGAGTACGCAGCTCTACATGATCAATCCCTTAATCTTCCCGGGTTTTCGTTCCCCATCTGTAAAATGGGAGTAATTATCCTTCTCTCCTCTCGTCCCTTGTTTGCCCTGTTTAGTTACGTTATGCCCTCTTCTAATCCGCCCGTGCGCTGCCGGGGCCCCGGTTGAGGTTGAAGGACTGAGTCGTTACCATAACGCACATAACAAACGGCAATATCGCACCGGTTGGATAACCTAATGTGCCTTCTTCACCTCCGCCTTTTGTAGTTTCCCTAATCAGAGACAACTCGGAGTTATCTCAATTTACCAGATGGTGCTGCGCCACCTACCACTGGTTAAACTGGCTTTAATACTACAGTGACTGCGCAATAAGTAGACCGGACCAGAGGCTATTCCAATACGGCTCTAAAAATGTAATCTTACGTAAAATCTCTGACTAAAGCAAAAAGACTAACTTTTTTTTTTTTTTTTTTTTTTTTTTAAATTGATTTACAATGGAATTTCAGCACTGCAGTTTTAATGGCAAGAAAGATGAATTGTCTCTACGGATGTAGTTTGACTCTAAATGTCTCCGGAAAGACAGCACGCGCTCGCTAAGAGCTAATCATCGCAAGGTGAAATCCATTTCTCATATGCTACTTTGTTTTCAGAGATTAAAATCAAAGTCCTGGGGGTTTATAGCTCTGCGAATCAGCAATTGCAAATGCGCTGCAAAACAATGCCAGCCCAAAATACGACAGCTCGAAAGCAACTATAATCCAGAAGGGATTTGGGAGTTTACACTGTAAAGCACTGAAAGAGACATTCCAAAGTTAAAAGAAGTTTTTGATGAATTTTGCCTTCAAAAACTCTCCTCATTTTGAAGCGTCAGTGCTGGCTCATGTCAAACAATCACATGGAACCGCCAGAATTATGCTTTTTACCATCGTGATGCAACCAAGAGCAGGTCTCCCCGTGCGGTCGTTGTGCGAGAGCTGTACCGCCGCGCGGTGTGCAGAACAGGGACTCAACAGGAGGGAGATCCTCGCTGCTCCTGGCAGCGCCGCGTGATGGTTTTGGCAGTGCTCAAAACTGGATAAAAACTATTTAGTGAAGTTGGGGCACCGTTCCCTTAGCAGACGGTCCCGTGCCTCCCCGAAACGTAAAGGAATCTGCTCCTACAGACAAATAAAAATCTCTCCAATCACTCCACATCCTCCTTTCTGCTGTTCACCTTGTAGAGCCACCACCGAGGCTCCAACAGACACAGCCCATCTGGTCAACAGCAGAATTGGGGAATATTAAAAACCTATTAAAGCCTCAATGGTGCCGGCCGAAGGGTACCCATATGGGTTGGATCTACTCAGCTGTGTAAGTCGGGAGAGATGCAATGACACCCCTGTGTCAAACCACAGCTGCCAACAGGAACGGGAAATGTGCTGGTCCAGAGGAGGCCACGAAGATGCTCCAAGAGCTGAAGCACCTCTGCTGTGAGGACAGGCTGAGTTGGGGCTGAAGACGCCAGGGAGACCTTAGAGCCCCTTCCAGTGCCTAAAAGAGCTACAGAAAAGCTGGGGAGGGACTCTTGATCAGGGAAGGGAGCGACGGGACAAGGGGGAGCAGTTTTACATTGAAAGAGGGGGGATTTAGATGAAGTATTAGGAGGAAATTCTTTCCTGTGAGGGTGGTGAGCCCCTGGCACAGGTTGCCCAGAGAAGCTGTGGCTGCCCCATCCCTGGAGGTGTTCAAGGCCAGGTTGGACGGGGCTTGGAGCAACCTGGGCTGGGGGGAGGTGTCCCTGCCCAGGGCAGAAGGTGGGACTAGATGATCTTTTAGGTTGGAAGGGACCTTAACCATTCTATGAATCTGTGAAATGAGGTCAAAGCTGGCAATTAATACAAAACTCATTTGAAGTTTGCTTAGAGGGACATATCAACAGAAGAGCATTAAGCACGTGTGTATGACATCAAGTCTTAAAATCATGATGTAATGATGGAGAGGGAAGCCTTCAATTAATTCGGCTAATTCTGATGGTCTTAGCTGACCTCCTCCCCATCACCCCACGCCGATCAGGGGTGGCAGCAGAAGCAATGCTTTGCTGGTGGGAGAGAGCTGCGTCAAGTCTGGTCCACGCAGAGACAGGAGCGCTTCATTCTTACAGGAGGGAACTGAAAACTTAACTATTATTGAAATGCAATTAGTTAAGAACAACAGCTTGAAAGGAAGGCTCAAGAGAAGACAGGAGAGCTGAGCTAATGAAGAAAAGTGTTTCTCCCAAATTGGATTGAGACAGAACGTGCAACCAGGATGAGATTCTTCCCTTCGCCTGAGCTTAGAAGTTGGGGGCTCCCGTTGCTGCTCGAGTTATTTAGCACTGGCTGGTGATGATGACCCCAAAACACAGGTAACTCCGAGCGAACTTCTGGGAATTACTGATTTCAAACAAGCCCAAAACAGACCGGGAGTAGGAACTGGCGGTGATACGGATCTTCGGAGAGGTTGGGTTTTATTACTGTTCCGTTCCTCTCCTGAGGGAGCCTAATCGCTTTTCACGATCGGGGAAAAAAGTTAATAGACAAACACTATTATTATTAAACTAGATTATATTTGGAACCACCACCCCTGATAAGTAGCCCTTTAAGGTGTAATTTGAGAATCACAGCGGGTGAAAATAAAAATAAAAAGCCTGCCCTCAGTGATATTGTAAAGCTGGCTTATAATAAGCTCCCGTGAGCAGAGGGAAACAGCAAATTGCAAGGTGATACAGCCGACGATAAAGGCACAAAGTGAGGATGCCTCTCTTAATCGGGGTGCAAGAAGACAGCCAGGCTGTGCGCAACCCCATCGTAGGGCTACGCCGTTAATTCTGTGATGGGGATAACACGTTTCATGCACTTACTTGTCCTCTACATCCTCAGTTCTCCTTTTCATTAGAGCCACTTGCAAAACAAAGCCTGTAGAAATCACGGGAAGAAGCAGCAGCGAGATGTTCTGAGTTTCGATCCAGTTTGCTCTTTTGATGGTTTATTTACCTTGAAAATAGCGGCTGCTCCTTATTTGTTATGGATGTTTCTATCCCCCGTTTACCAAATCCATTCTAGCATTGGGGAACTCAACTCAGAACACTTTTGTCGGAGTTTAAAAAGCTCTGCGTGCCAGGCAGGTAGGATGTCTCACTCAAGAGGGGATGCCAAAATGAGAGGAGTGCCCTGATTTCCCCCAAGTTGCTCTAAACTCATCCTCTTCTGTTCACCATATTGAAACAAACACTCATTTTCCGAGAGGAAGTGTGGGTTTCATGCTCATTCAGAATTGACCCAAACCACCAAGAAATGTTGCGGAAGAGGACAAGGAGCGCACACAGGCTAAATCCTGACCAGATTCTCTATATTTCAGTTCTTTCAGACGTACAGCATTGCCCATTATCCACAATTTCCAGTACTACCTTGAATTTTGCCTTTCTTTTTGTAACTCATTAAATTTTTAAGACAGAAGGTGGCTTGCAAACTTCAAAAACCCTAATGCAGGGTTCTCCGTGACATGACTGACCAGCACGGCTACCACTCAAACTCTCGTGAAAACTCCTCACCCTGTAAATCCCCAGTTTGGAGCGTGAGACAACATTTATCTGCTCGACAGGGTAAGGTGGAAGAACAGCTCTGCAGTTCCCTGGGGTCTACAGTTTAGAAGGATCTAAACTGTGAACGCAACATTTATTTTTATCATAACCAGCTAGCAGTCAGAAAACCTTAGGTATAGATCCTGATCTAAATTAGGAAAATAGCAAAGAGCAGCTCATGCCCCCAAAATCCCCCTGAAAGGACTCACTGGATGCTGCTGTTGAACTTGGGAGAGTTGCTACTTCTGCAGGTGTCATTATTAATGAAGTTAAAGCAGTTATGCAGGAAAAAAACCAACGATAATCTCATATGACCAAATCAAAAAGGCCATGAAAACGTCAGAATATCAATGCACAACAGGATTTCATAATTTGGATGGTTTTCTCTCTCTGCAGTCCCCATGGGAATGGTTGGGTAAGGCTGAAGAGCAGAATCTCGTAGTGCTTTAAGTACAGCTCAGTCATCTCCATCACTCCCAAACCAAGCTCTCACCAAAATTCAAATGCTTCTAATTAGAAAAAAAGAGCCTCGGGCTTTGTGATACAGGAATGTGACCATTTGATAGGAAGAAGCAGAACTAATGCTACAGACGTTACACGGACTGAAAACCAGCAACCCATCACAGAATCCCAGACTGGTCAGGGTTGAAGGGCCCTCTGGAGCTCCCCCAGTCCCACCCCCTGCCAGAGCAGGGGCACCTCCAGCAGTGGCACAGGACACGTCCAGGCGGGTTTGGAATGGCTCCAGAGGGGGAGACTCCCCCACCTCTCTGGGCAGCTGTGCCAGTGCTCTGCCTCCCGCACAGGGGAGAAGTCCCTCCTCATGTTTAGAAGGAACTTCCCATGGTCAAGTTTGTGCCCATTCCCTCTTGTCCTGTCACTGGGCACCACTGAACAAAGCCTGTTCCCATCCCCCCGGCACCCTCCCTTTAAGGATTTATATGTGTTGATAAGATCCCCCCTCAGCCTTTTCTTCTCCAGACTAAAAAGCCCCAAAGTCCCTCAGCCTTTCCTCAGCAGAGACATGTTCCAATCCCCTCATCATCTTTGTAGCCCTTTGCTGGAAGGGCATTTAGCAGGTTTCTTTTTCCATCTCATCTCTTTCACACTGATGTTACGTTTGTGGTTTTTTTTTTTTTTTTTTTTTAAAAAAAGCTAAGTTCTGTCATCTAAAACTAATAAAATGTTCTTCAGTGTTCAGAGCAACCATCGTCTAATTATTAGAGATCATCACCCTGAAACTGCAGGTAAAGCTGTGGAGTTGACTGCACTGCACTGCGCTGCGTTAGCAATAGAGGGAAGGCACAGCTATGGGCAAGCGTGGCTGATAGGAGGTACTGGCTGGTCAGCTCTGATATTCAGATAATTACTCATAGTCTTGGACATTGTTTTTCACCCCCAAAATGTAGAATCTGGGATTGCGCAACCTGCCAAACGGAGCTACTCACTTAACAAGACAAATGGATTTTATTGACTTAATCAAGACGAGTAACAACTCGATATCTCATTTCTTCATAGCTGGCTAGAACAAACTCTGCGGGCACGAGGAGAAGATGTAAAACACAAGTCTATAAATTATGAGAGTTTATTAAAGAAATGCCAATGGAAACTGCTTCAGGACTGAACGTCCACGTTCTGCAAAGCTTCCACAGCAAGTGGGCAAAATATTGACTTATAACAAACGAGGCAAGCAATCTACAGATAATATATCAGGGGAAAGTCCATAATTTTTCTCCTTTAACTGATGAGATTATTCTACTGCACTGCATTTGATGGGATGGGAAACAAAAGGTTATCACATTTTTTTGTTGCTGCTGTTTGGAGCACAGCGTGCTTTTGTCAGAGCGCCTTTCCGTGCAATCGCCGTGTCTCTGCTTCCCCAAATTAGCTGAGAAAGTTGTGGAAGGAGCAACCTTAGCTCAGATTTGCCAAATTTAGGCCATAACTCTGAGGAGTATTTCTCCGAGACCTACAGGCAGCCTCGGGAGTAGAGGTTGTCCGTTCACAGCCATCAGTCTGCCCAAAACCTGAGCTATCGCCTTCCCACCCAGGCATCTCCGAGGTGCTGCCTTACTTGGAGGAGATGGGGTCTTCACAGGGATCACCCTCCTTCAGCTGGAAAAATGAGAGGAATTAATAAATGTGATCATGGAATCACGGAATTTTCAGAGTTGGAAGGGACCTCTAGAGATCATCCAGCCCAACTCCCCTGCCAAAGCAGGACTGCCCAGAGCACATCGCTCAGGACTGCATCCAGGCGGGTCTTGAAAATCTCCAGGGAAGGGGACTCCACCACCTCCCTGGGCAGCCTGTGCCACTGCTCTGCCACCCGAACCATAAATTAGTTTTTCCGTGTATTTGAACGGAACTTCCTATGCTCTAACTTGTGCCCATTGCCCCTCGTCCTGTCACTGGGAACCACTGGAAAGAGCCTGGCTCCATCCTCCTTCAGCCCACCCTTTAGATACTTGTATGCCATAATAAGGTCTCCCCTCAGCCTTCTCTTCCCCAGGCTAAAGAGTCCCAGCGCTCTCAGCCTTTCCTCATAAGGGAGATGCTCCAATCCCTCAATCATCTTAGTTGCCCTTTGCTGGAATCGCTCCAGCAGTTCCCTGTCCCTCTTGAACTGGGGAGCCCCAAACTGGACACAGTATTCCAGTTGTGGCCTCACCAGTGCAGAATAGAGGGGGAGAATGACCTCCTTTGACCTACTGGCCACACTCTTCCCTATGCAGCCCAGGATTCCATTGGCTTTTTTGGCAACAAGGGCACATTGCTGGGTCATGGATAATTTACTGTCTACCAGGACCCCCAGATCCTTCTCCTCAGAACTGCTTCCCAGCAGGTCCACCCCTAACCTATACTGGTGTCTATGCTGGTGACTGGGAGCATTCTTCCTCCCCAGGTGCAGGACCTTGCACTTGCTCTTGTTGAACCTCATTAGGTTCTTCTCTGCCCAGCTCTCCAGCCTGTCCAGGTCACGCTGGATGGCAGCACGGCCCTCTGGGGTGTCAGCCACCCCTCCCAGTTTGGTATCATCAGCAAACTTGCTGACCTTAGGGTAAGCACAGAAATCAAGTAGTTCAACAGGAACGGCAGAGGCTCTCCCAACAACACAGCTCCTGACCTTGCCCGCAACATGGACTCTGGGTGTGAAGCTCTGGATACCATTTCTCAGGATGCTTTCCAGAGCCACAGGGCAAAAAAAGACAAGAAAGCCCCAAGGTCTACTTTCTGCAGAAGGGAGCACAAACCTCCCCATGAAATCTCTGCTGCCAACGACTCCTGGGAAGAAAAACCACAGAAAAGCCCCCAGTGGCCTCATCCAGAATGGGGCAGATGCTCAGAGGCTACTGGATGGGTGGAAGTCCTGGCAGAGAGTCTCTCCACCCCGTTATTGAGGTGCACAAATACCCGAGGGGAGACACACCGAGCAAGACCAGTGGGAGAGGATAAAGCAACTAAGTGCAAAGTGTTAAAAGTACAAATTGCACCTGCTCAATATTGGCAACAAGACTCCAAATTACCGAGACCGAAACAGCTTCTTCAAGATAACATAATGCCTGCATTCAAAGCTAAAAATTTTAAATCAGAACCAAAGAGCTATTATATTGATCTGTACGCGGTGAGCCACAGGAATACGAAATAAATGAGAACAAGAAAAAAAAATAAATTAAAAAAAACCCAAACAAACAAAAACAAAGAGAGAAAATGTTTCTAACATTTTCATATATTCCTCTCGGGGGTCCACAGCGATCAGGGTAGAAGAAACTTCTGGTCAAAGAGGGAATGCTATGCTCTTATTTCTGGATAAATACAAGCAAGACTTTTTTGTTTTTAACTAATTGACAAAATTTCTGAACAGAAGTGAAGAACGAATTGGACCGCACATGCTAGCTCGCATATTTACTGTTTCTAATGGGGCAAATTACACGGCTGGTGGTTAAGACCCAAGCCTCGAAGGACTGGCTGTCTCTCAGCTTGATAACGAACGGGCTTTTAACACGCCGAGCCTTTAATCTCCAGGACCCTGAACTGGATCCACATTGAAGGTGAAGGAAAGTATTAGGCACCTAATGAGGTCTGTTCCATGGCCAGCGATAGCCCATCACCTTTAGTTATTTGTAGCCCATTTTAGGATGGACCGGGCTAAAATCTGGCCGTGCACCCCTGCAATCCCTGGCAGCGTTGCCTTACCGCTGCTTCTACTGTACAGACATGGATTCCTTCTTTGAAGAAATTTTTCTGAAGGCAGTCATAGGTTCTGCATGACGATCAGAGAAGAAGCAAGTGGAAAAGTAACGTTCCGAGAGTACGGGGAAAGACGTTATCACGGCTATCCTCACTCACCTCTCCTTGGCCTCACGACTTTGCCTCTCGGCGGTCGCTGCTGCCCTTTGAGCAACGCACCACCTGCAAGACTCACCTCCGCATCCCATAGAGAGCTGCCAAAGCCGTTTCCAATTCATCCGTGTTAAATAGTTACATTTCAAAAGAAAACTTGCTTCTGTGTTCCTACAAGTGCACGTGAAATTAAGAGGCAGAGCCAAGAGGAGAGAAGGCAGAGATAGTTTTACATTCAAAGCTAAATATAAAGGTCACCTCTTGGACAAAGAATGGGGTAATGGACTGTATTCCCACGTACGTGCTGTATAAACTAACAAGTTATTTCTCTTATTGAATCATAGAATGGTTTAGGTTAGGAGGGACCTTAAAGATCATCGAGTTCCAACCCCCCTGCCATGGGCAGGGACACCTCCCCCCAGCCCAGGTTGCTCCAAGCCCCATCCAACCTGGCCTTGAACACCTCCAGGGATGGAGCAGCCACAGCTTCTCTGGGCAACCTGGGCCAGGGGCTCACCACCCTCACAGAAAAGCAGGTTTATTGCATCCATAAGCCAGCAGTGTGCCCTGGTGGCCAAGAAGGCCAATGGCATCCTGGGGTACATAAAAAAGACCGTGGCCAGCAGGTCGAAGGAGGTCATCCTCCCCCTCTACTTTGCCCCGGTGAGGCCACATCTGGAGTATTGTGTCCAGTTCTGGGCTCCCCAGGTCAAGAAGGACAGGGAACTGCTGGAGAGGGTCCAGAAAATGGCTACAGAGATGATGAGGGGATTGGAGCGTCTTATGAGTAAAGGCTGAGGGACCTGGGGCTTTTTAGTCTGGAGAAAAGAAGACAGAGGGGGATCTTATCAATGCTTATCAATCCTTAAAGGGAGGGTGCCGGGGGGATGGGAACAGTCCTTTTCCAATGCTGCCCAGTGACAGGACAAGAGGGAACGGGCACAAACGTGACCATGGGAAGTTCCATCTCAACCTGAGGAGGGACTTCTCTCCTGTGCGGGCGGCAGAGCACTGGCACAGCTGCCCAGAGAGGTGGGGGAGTCTCCCCCTCTGGAGCCATTCCAAACCCGCCTGGACGTGTCCTGTGCCACTGCTGGAGGTGCCCCTGCTCTGGCGGGGGGTGGGAGTGGGGGAGCTCCAGAGGGCCCTCCCAACCCTGACCAGTCTGGGATTCTGTAACAGGCTGTCCCCTTTTAAATGCCAGCAAACTAACCAGCTGAGACGCAAATGCTCAGAATTATTAGCATTAAGATTAAGAGGACGTTCACTCTTTTTCTAGCTTTAGGATGAACCAAGTGAATATGAGTAACAGACGCTGAAAGAACAGCTTAGCCCACGCTCTTTCAAGCACACCAAGTTCAAAAATAAAGTTCCGCCAAGCACAGAGGCCGTGAAGTCAAACTTTACGAAAGGGAATGTCAGGTTAACATGGATTTAGACATCCACACAATGCCAAAGTGCTTATCAATACCCACCGAGAATAGTCTACTTTCGAACACCACCCGCTCGCTTTGTGTCAGGTTAGGAGACACGTGCTAGCCACCGCAGGCCTCGTCAGTGGATTTGTGTGCGTAACGCCTTCCACAAAGCCTCCGCTTTCAGCCTCACCCAAAATCATCTCTCTCATTTCAGCCCGAGCATTTCAATACGGCTCTACAGGTAGCAAATTGAAATGTTCAGTCCTCCATTGCGGGGAGATGGGATCTGAAAAGCAAGCGGCAGTGAGAATGAAGCACGGCATCAATAGCGCGCGCTAAAGCTCTCACCGACGACAGCAATGATGTCGGATGAATGATTGAGCATTTGTTAAACTTCTACCATTGTGAAAGCAACCTATTATTTTCCTGGTTGTGCTCTGAAATGCCTCAATCACTGACAGAACAAGTGAGTGAGAAATAATACAGTTCATTTTCGATTGCTTTTGTTCAACAGCTACATTGCTGTATACCTTATCTCCCATTGTTTCATCAACAACATAGCTAATACTTTTTCTCGTCCCCTTTTCTGATATCATGTCGTTAGACTGATGACTCCTCCAACTGCGTACATCTTTAAAAGTCACCAATAACATCCTGTAACACGACGCGGGGTTCGATTCGGGCCCGTTTTTGTGAAGAAAAACACGATGCTCCAGCGCTCACGGGAAGGCTATACACATCAGCCAGCGCAAGAAAGCAGCTTCCAAATCACTGTGCTTGGCCACAGACACGCTCTGACATCTAAACTCCCGTCACAGCAGCTTACCTGAGTACGCCTTTGCTTTTCCCAAGCTGGAGAAGTGGGCCCGTGTGAACCTCATGAGGTTCAACAAGACCAAGTGCAGGGTCTTGCACCCTGGTCAGGGCAACCCCCGGTATCCATACAGGCTGGGTGGAGAATGGATGGAGAGCAGCCCTGAGGAGAAGGACGTGGGGATGTTGGGTGATGAGAAGCTCAACATGAGCCAGAAATGTGCACCGGGAGCCCAGAAGGCGCCCGGCATCCCGGGCTGCATCCCCAGCAGCGTGGCCAGCAGGGCGAGGAGGGGATTGTGCCCCTCTGCTGCACTCTGCTCTGGGGAGACCCCCCCACAGTGCTGCCTACAGCTCGGGGGCCTCAGCACAGGAGAGACATGGACCTGCTGGAGCGGGGCCAGAGGAGGCCACTGAGATGCTGGGGAGGGCTGGAGCCCCTCTGCTGGGAGGACAGGCTGGGAGAGTTGGGGAGGGTCAGCCTGGAGAAGAGAAGGCTCTGGGGAGACCTTATAGCCCCTTCAAGTACCCAAAGGGGGCCTACAAGAGAGCTGGGAAAGGACTTTCTACAAGGGCATGTAGTGATAGGACGAGGGGGAATAGCTTCAAACTGGAAGAGTGGAGATTTAGATTAGATATTAGGAAGAAATTTTTCACTTTGAGGGTGGTGAGGCACTGCAACAGGTTGCCCACAGGGCTGGTGGGAGGTGTCCCTGCCCAGGGCAGGGGGGTTGGAACTCGATGATCTTCAAGGTCCCTTCCAACCCAAACCATTCTATGATTCTACGATTCGATGATAACAGAACAGACACTGGATTGATCGCCAAAGCTGCAGAGTCCTCTTGACCTCATCCTTCAAGATTTCTTCTGTCACTGCAAGACTTGTAACCTCGGGATGGTGCATGGATAGCTCTGGACCACAATGGTGGTTTAGCTCAGAAAAGATCTGGTGACACAGAGCCGCTCCTTGTGTGCCCCTGAAAACACATCAAAACCCAGTTTCTAACAGGAGAGGAATGACAGACACACAAGGAGAAAAACTGGTTTAATATTATACTATTGTCATGGATAAATCCTTAGGAGGGAAATGAATACGGAGCTGCTATGAAGAGGAATGAGGGTGGGCTGGCTTGGAAAAGGGAACGGAGGTTAGAATGGGAAATTTAAGCACATTGGGACCAATTCAGGCAGTGGACGGGAAAAGCTGGCATGGCTCAGCCAGAATGTGGGATTTCACCATGGCTGGAATAAATAAAACCACAAAAAAGAAAGATAGGAGCATCCCGCAGAAAGCTATCATGCTCATGGCTCTACGATTAGGATTTAATGTCTTCTTCGGAGGGCAATAAGTCATCACAAGACATGATCGAACTGTTTGCATAGAGCAGCTCACTGATCCCTGGAAGCCCAGAAAGACATTGTGGTCTTGTGCAAACCTCAAAGAGCGATGACTTCTTAGCCATGGAGCAGCAGAGGGTTGCGTTTGGAGTCTGAAAGACGTTGACCTTTGGGGGTAGACCCAAAGTGACGTAAAGATGAATGGACAACCTCCCTAATAAGGGAAGCAAACAGAACAGAATGTATATTTCTATCTCATTTAGTTGACACGATAAAAAACTGCTATTGTCTCTTTGCAAAGATTCACTGAGATTCGTTATCTCTTTGTGGGGGATCACATTAGCTTTGGCCTGACTACGTGTTTGGTCTTGAATCTCTCCTCGTCCAATCCGCCTGCAGTAAGACACCCGCCTGCGATCAACGCGCGGCAGAAGGATCCATACGTCCCGCTGCAGCTGCCTCTCGCACGTAGCGGCTGCAGTCATACTCCGCTCGCCTTGCCGAAGCACAGTTCCCTTCAAAAGGCAAAGGGCTACCTTCCTAAGAATAAAAATACACGCTGAAATATTAAAATGAAGATCGCACGTCAGCCCATCGCAGTATAGACCAGTATCACATTTCCGCCCTCAGCTATAAAGTTTCTGGGGAGCAGAGCAACGGGTGCAGCAATTCCAAATCACTGCTCATGTAGAAAAACAGTTATAAGAAACTGGGAATTTCTGTGATACCAGACTAAAAAGCCATAAACTGGAGTACATTAGGAAAATGCTGCACTTGCCTTATCTTTTTTTATTATTTCTAATAGAGTATTTTGTCTCCATCAGCAAAGAACTGCTCTAAAATAATTGCTCTAAATGACTCTTTGAAGACACATCTCTATTTGCAAACCTCATCAAGTTACACGTTAGATGAGTCCCAAACCTTCACTTCTTAATTTACAGTAAGAATGAACAAACAGAAGGAACTTAATGCAGTAATTACTGTTAGCACAGCTCAGAGAGAGGTGAGTTACTGGTCCTCTTGCTGTTATGAACATTCAGAGGGAGCTGCTAACCTTCCCCAGTTCTGGTTTCACATAGGATTTAAGGAATCCGGGTAGGGAATTTACAGTAACGGTACCAGGTCGGTAGTTAGCAACGCATCTGAGTGTATTTCTCGACAAACAGCATCAATTTGTGAGATCCACAACCTTGCGCTTTCTTCTCAACGCAGCGTTCACCAACAGTTATTAAAGGCAATAACAACCCAATTGCTCAAGGGCTCAGCTCAAGCCTCGCAAACGAGTACAGTCATATTATATGGACTTTAAACCAAACCCCCTGTTTATTCTAGACAGAAAATGCTCCTGATCCAGTAATTCACAGGACGTAGGCTGAATCATCCCGGGACATGAATAAAGATGAGAACATTTAACACCACCACAGACTTTTTACCATGTAAACTGTGCCACAGATAAGAGTCAGATCAAAAGTGTTTATTCCTTCCTGATGTAGCTCAGCACACAGTACATTATAAAAAAAAAAAAAAGTGAAAGATTTTAACTGCAACAATATATTCCATTACCTGCAGCAAGCAAAGAATAAACTTTAAGAGTTAAAAGATTTAATAGAGTAATAATTCCCTTTAAGGACATGCTCGAACAGAACACAAAATATAGAGCGCTCATTCTAACCTCACTCGCCGTCTAATACAAATTGAGAATACATTTCACTTTCATATTCTTACATGCTGCGGAATATTATTTTAGAAAGGTGTCGGAGAGAATTTGCAATTTTTTTTTTTTTTTCCCATTTCATCTTTTAATACAAACTTCTCAACTCTACAAAAGTTTGTAAATAAAGACAGGCTGCCTTCCCGGGTGCCAACCCCACCGACAGTCCTGAAAAATGACAGCACTGAAGTGTATTTGAAAAACCGCATTACTTAGGTCTCCATAAACACAGATGTCTAGGTTGGGTTTTCTTTCTTTATATATGTGAACCTCGATTTGTTCTTATGAAATAAATACCCCTGTTCTGGGATTTGTAAACTGACCCTATACACTTAGTGAGACCTGACACTCCACAGATATGGTCTTAAAAAATATATATAATTTACGATGAAAACCCCAATCTGCTCTTTGAGCACGAGCATTGCCCAGATCTGCCCCAGTACACCCAGAGCGCTCTCAATTACGCCGTCTTCGTATCTGCGTTTTTATCGAGCTGGCGCGCCTGGCGGGTCCCCGCAAGCTGTTGGCAGCTCGCCCCACAGTTTGGGGCAAAAGGAGCTGGCGTGGCTTCAACAGGCTCCTTCACAGCTTTATGATTGATGGCTAACGCCATCAACCCGAAGAGACCTAGAAAAACAATCCCATCCAGCCCTTTCCTTAGGCTTCACTGATAGGAACGGGAATAGGGCCATAGGCTTCACAGCTGATGATAGATCACATAAACCAAGAGGTCGAGAGCTTCTGCAAAGAACCACAGAGCTCTCTTGCCCTAAATACTCTCCGACTGTTGAGTGAATATTCACGACTTTCGAAGCACAGAACTTAAACGATTTCTTTCCAGTTCAGAGGGAGAAGAGAGCTCAATGTTAGCTTCAAAATCCAGAGGGCGAGGGAACATTTTACAGAATGGGAAAAAAAAAATACATTAATTTTTAAATCAGTTCATAAATTACCGGGGAAAACCTTAAAAATGTGCCAGTAAGAGCAACTCTCTTACTTTCTCTGTTTTTTTTTTTTTTTCACCAGCAAGTCCAGTGGCATTATAAATTGCAAACATGACGGTTTCATACCTCAAGCTGCGATTCTGGAGCCCTGACTGCACCAGAATTTTAGCTCCTATTTAACTACAGCAAAAAGGATTTAATTATTACAGTTTTGAAGACGTGCTCAATGTGGCCCAGGAGTAACCAGCACTGGGAGATCTGCTCTGGCTTTAGAGAGGTCAACATACACGTGTTGCGTTCTGGGAGGCAGATGGTGAGCATTGGGGACTAAGTGGACCCAACCAACCTCAGCCAGTAGAGGAGCACTGGTGCAACCTGAAGATCCAGTGAGAAAGCAGATGCGTTGAGAAGAGATGACGCTTCAATCAAGAATGAAGGCGTGGATCTACCGCAGGGAAGGGATGTACTGGGTGGGGGGTATCTCAGATGTCTCGTATAGGGGTTATTTTTACCTCACCAGAAAGAACGTAGCGAGTATATTTAGTCAACTCATCACCGCAACCCGAACCATGGGAAGCCCTGCTTAGGGAAGCTAAGGACCTTACTGCTTTTTTGGGCTGCAGCTTGGTCTGCAGGCACTTAAATAAATCACAGATTATTGTGAATTATTTTTATTATTGGGAATGTATTATTAAAATTCAGTGGGGTCCTATATACATATGTCTTCTTCACCTCACAGCATCACAGATCCCTAGGATGGACTACAGCCCTAGCTCTCCTTTCTTGAAACATAAAAAATTTTGGTGTCCCACAGACTATACTGCTCTACTGCAAATACACCCAAGCTTTACCAAGCTACACAACTGGACAGCCTCTTCCAAACCAGGTACTCTTCCATAAGGCACGGGCAGGCGCCCTTTTTCTAACAGTTCAGGGATTTCTCAGTCTTCATGCAGCATCTAAAGACAGTCACAACGACATTCACAAAGCTGTGTCAAAATAAATCATCAACGACTTTGCAGACCTAATTGCACTGAGCCCTTGGCAAAAATTACGTTGTCACGTAATCAAGCATGAACAAAGCTACAAATTACCTGGGTCCTAGAAATCACCCTTTTGTTGGGGAAGACAACATAAATTTGAAATCATGCTCCCATAGTACCCAAATTTCAACAAATGTCTCTGCTTTTAACTGAGATACATATAAAATTGGCGAGGTAAAAAGCTTTTTCTTCCTCAATTCACCACAATGTGAACTACTACACTTCCAGATGAATACCAATATATAAATCACAGAATCATAGAATGGTTTAGGTTGGAAGGGACCTTGAAGATCATCGAGTTCCAACCCCCCTGCCATAGGCAGGGACACCTACCACCAGACCAGGTTGCCCAAGGCCACGTCCAGCCTGGCCTTGAACACCTCCACGGATGGGGCCTCAACAACCTCTCTGGGCAACCTGTGCCAGTGCCTCACCACCCTCACAGTGAAAAACTTCTTCCTAATGTTCAGTCTGAACCTGCCCTCTTCCAGTTTGAAGCCATTCCCCGTCATCCTATCGCTACATGCCCCAGTAAAAAGTCCTTTCCCAGCTCTCCTGTAGACCCCCTTTAGGGACTGGAAGGCCACAATAAGGTCTCCCCGGAGCCTTCTCTTCTCCAGGTTGAACAGCCCCAACTCTTTCAGCCTCTCCTCATAGGAGAGGTGCTCCAGCCCTCGGATCATCCTCATGGCTCTCCTCTGGACATGCTCCAGCAGGTCCACGTCCTTCTTGTGTTGGGGACTCCAGAGCTGGAGGCAGTACTCCAGGTGGGGTCTCACGAGAGTGGAGTGGAGGGGCAGAATCCCCCCCCTCGCCCTGCTGGCCACACTTCTTTTATGCAGCCCAGGACACGTTTGTCCTTCTGGGCTGCGACTGCACACTGCTGGCTCATGTTGAGCTTCTCGTCAATCAGCACCCCCAGGTCCTTCTCCTCGGGGCTGCTCTCCAGCCATTCCCCACCCAGCCTGTATCTGTGCTTGGGATTGCCCCGACCCAGATGTAAGACCTTGCACCTGAATCACAGAATCATAGAATAGTTTGGGTTGGAAAAGACCTTTATAGGTCATCTAGTATAAGTAAATAAGAAACTTATTTTTAATGAATGCCCTCTATCAGCCAGTATTTCACCAATCAACAGATATCCTGGTTACCTGCCCAGACAGAGACGTCCTACTGACAGGTGACAATTCATAGCTCACCAACTTTGCTGCTCTTTTGCTACCCGATATCAAGACTTAGTCATTTTGTCTCACTTTGTTTGCCCACAACATGGTCTACTTACAAAACAAAAATGCCAGGGAGATGTTATTTATTAGTAGTTGTAAAGTTTTGCAACACCTGAGGTGAATGAAATTGCTAATCATTTCTAAACCATGAAGAGCATAATCAAGCAACACAATTGTACAATGATATGGTGAGGGAGAACAATGGAATTAAGACCATGAAACCTGATTTCCATGCAAAGACTAAAGAGAAAGGAAAGACAAGTCTTCAGGAACTCTCCCTCAGAGGTGGGAACAAGGTCGCTCTGGTTTGCGTAAGGAAAAAGGATTATTATGAGCTTCCTTAAAAGAAGCCCATCCTCAAAACGGACCATTTCTGCATCACTTTGGCTTATATAAAAGGGGAGAGAACAAGACCAGAAAGCTGAATCAGGGAGGAAAATATCTTCCGGTACAATGCAATTCAAGTCTTTTTTTTTTTTATATAGAATTTCAACAAAGCTAATAGAAGGGAAAGTAAACATTTTTCCATCAAACTGCGCAAAGCCAACACAGCCAATACACATTTTCAGCTTAGTAAAAAAAAAAAAAAAAATACAAAGCTACTTTCAGACACCTTGGAACAAAGCTTTCGTTTTAACAATCCCATCTCCCGCTTCGTACAACTTTATTAGCTTAAAACCAGTGCTCAACTCTGCCCTTTGGCTCCCCAGTCACCGTGCCACTTAGCACAGAGAATAATAATGAGCGCCATAATGGAGCGCCATTCCTCTCCCTGCCAGTCTCTGGGGAAGAGTAATCATCTCTGTACTGTCATTGCTGATGCAAACGACTGCCGCTAATCCACTGGGACTCCGACTAAAATACACAGGGAGATTGTTTTGCTGTTGCCCACCCTTTCTTCCTTCCCTTTTCAAAATCCATCCCTCTCCTGCAGGAGTCTCCGAGACGTGATTAAGCCCACCAACACCGAAACATGAAACGAATGAGGCAGACGGATAAACACAGCCTGATTTCTCTGCAAAACCTCTCGCGAAGGTTAACCACAGCACAAGCCTACTTTCTTGAGGGCTATCATTAAATCGCACGGTTGCCTGCAAACGCCGCTGTTGTATTACAGGACTTGATTCCCAGATTGAATTCCAAGCCATGAAAGCGCGAATAGAGCGTGAATGGTTTTACCCAGTTCATACTGTCCACAAACAGTTGTTAATACGGCAAAATAAATGCAACGACCGTTATGTTTCTAAGCTGCACAAAATAAAGCGATATAACGAAGATTTGACTCCTTGTTTTTGCAAATAAGCAGAGTTTCAGCAACGAGACATAAATGGAGATACCCACAGCACAGATTATCTTGAACAGCCAAGACCTAACTGTAATGTCTTTGTTTTACACTAAAATATTAGGCACACGCATTTTATGATGCTTATTGCACCACAGATGAGGAGCAGAGCTGGTTTGCACTTACATCAAAAAGTTTCAAGCAAAAAATTTAAATTGGAATTAGAGATCTATCTAAAGGCAAGTTCTTGGCCTTTAGAATAAGTCAAGGGATGTGCGTTCAAACACCTGCAGTAAAGGTACATGGACAACCACTGGAGTGCCAAAAGAGGGAAATGCAGTAGGTGTACAAAATAACATGGTGGAAACAACCCAGCGGCATCTCCCAGCCAAGGGGACGGATCCGTGATGGACTGGCAGAGTTACTTGGAAGAGTTAGAAAGGACCACAAGCCAAGCCAGGGCTGACAGAACTCCCCTGCCAAAATTCTGCATATCGGCCTTGACTACTCTAATGATTTTCTTACCCCATTTTGCCCAGAAAGACCACCTATTAAAAACCCAAGAGATGTAAAGTTTCGGGCGAAAAAGAGGAAAAAACCCAACCACCAATTTGTCTCCCTCCTTTCTTCCAAATCGCCATTTCCTTCAAAAATCAGTCCTCAGCTAGTTAAACCTACGCAAATTCAAATTTGGGCTTAGCCACAAAGCTGATACTGATCCATCTCACCGTACTGAGCAATCAGAGAGCGTGATCATCGGGAACAAACCTGTTGACCCAGAAGAATCTGCACCAGTTCCCCCATGAATCTTAGTCCTCTAATCTCTCCCATAACATTAACAAAAGGTGTCAGCCTGAATGAGGCAGCTGGAGGAGGAGGAGGAGGAGGAGGAGGAGGAGGGAAAGCTCACAAAGGAAGAAAGGAGAGCTCAGAAGAGAGGAGATCCACAAGGGAAAGGAGCGGGGAGAGAAAGGCTTTACAATCGGAACAGAGCAGATGACATCCAAGAGGGTCACGGTGTACAGAAAATGAACCGGGAGATTGAAAGGTTTTGGTGGAATGGTGGCTTTGAAAACTTCCCTTGATCTATTTTCCTTCACTGAAATGTTTTCTTCACAAGGCCCAAACACCAAATACCTAAGGGATAAGCTGCATCTACCTACTGAAAATGAAGGAACGTGCGTTTGAAAGTTGCATCAACTATTTCTTCTCCGATTTGATGGCACATTCATTCGTTTCCATTCTGTTACGCGTTAGGAGAGCTAGGCATGAGGGACAAAGCCAGCCTGCTACAAACCTCTTCTCTTGAACTCAACCACATTACACATTTCTTCCTCGTTATAATGCAACTCAGAACCTGATCCAATGCGCGGCCTCTTACGCTCCCCCAGGCCAAATCATCCGCTGGTTTAAATTTGTTTAATACCATGGAAGTACATTTATTTTAACTAAATGAGGATCTGAGTCCGAGTTCATTCTACTGTGAGTTAGTAAATACAAGGCAATATTGAAATCCTAATTCATTCAAGCAGTAGCCAAAGGCAACTCTGGACATCAAAACTCATTTTAAATTAGGAAGAAAAGGCCCTGGGTTAATTACCAGCGTTAAGGGATCTTGAGCATCACATGGACGGTGCCACCAAAGACCTTTCTGCTTGTGTTTCTGCTGTGTCACGCAGTGCTCCCATCAAGGGATCAAAACGCATAGATGGAAGACCTTGATTTCCCAGGCTAAAGAGCAGCACTGTTACCGATAAAACCAGTAAGAACTGTGAAAAAACACAAGAGCTATTTTCCTACTGGGCCTGAAACTGCAATTTCTTCCAAGCACAGCACACACGCCTGCAGTTCACAGAACCACAGAATCGTTTTGGTTGGAAAAAACCTTTAAGATCACCAAGTCCCCTTCTGTTGGTTTTGTTTGTTTTTTTTTGAGTGTATTGGAAAAGTAAGGCTACAGTCCCTTCCCAATCCTGAACATCACTGAATATTTTATCGTGACTATATTGAGTTCTTCTTTGTAGAATCTCTGTTTCAGAAATTGCACCTGAGCAGCCACAGCTGAAGCCCTACCACCACAAAGATTATTTCTCTTAATGAGCAGTCTGCAAAGGCAGTTCGTGGGTAAGTTTCCAAAATTAGAAAGGAGGAAGCTGATGCCAGCGTATTTTTCGTAGGAGGGTCTTAATGTAGACCTCATCCCCTTCTTTATCCATCAGAACCTCTTTTATTTACCGACAGGAAAAGTTTCAAGGCTCAGCTCTTCATTCTGGATTTTGCTTCAGGAAAGAAGAGTTTGGCATGCTTCAACAAACAAATGGAATATTCCTTTCACGGAATATTACAGCAAACCCAAACAGGGAGCAAAACACCTACAAGCAAACTGAACCTCAAACCTACCTAAGTCAAAACGGTTACGGTCCCCCAACATCACCATTTAAATGTCCTGCGTTGGTAAAGCGTCTTCTCGATTCATACTAACGGGGCTGATTCACATTTGTATCATGGCAGTTTCACCCTGTTCTCATCACACTGACATCGAAGTGCACAAATTAAAGCTGGGAAAAAAACAATGAAGAGCAGTTGAAATCAGATCCTCTTAAGGCACTTTGGGAACCGCCGCTGGTAGCTACACTCATACCCGTAAATATCAAAAGATTTGATCCAGCTCCCCTGCACACCCACAGGTTGGGAAGAGTTTTTATATCAGGCCGAAAGAAATGGGTTTTGAAATTACAATTTCTCCAACCGAGTGAAATATTTCAGAAAATAAAGTTATATAAAATCAATAGCTCACAATGATTTTTCTATAGACGGCAGCTTATTTAGTGAACATCAATCATCACGGGGGGAAGGTGTAAGCAAGATGCATGCAGGAACTCAGAGATTGATTTCAAAACTGGAAAGCCCTCGTAGGTCCCATGGCATATTATAAACAACAATACTACCCAAGAAGGCACCAGCCCTGGAACGATTCAAATGTAAACTTAAACACAGGGGTAAAAAGCACAAAAACATTTAATTTATGAAGATACCAGAAGACGCAGTAATGGGTGACTCAGTGAAAATCCGCGTAACTGAAGAGGAGCAGATGTCTTCGCACAAGGGGGCCTGACCAATTCAACCGCTCCTTTCTGCGACCTGCCGTACCCTGCTCATCCTCCTCATCTACCACACACGGCTTCTGCAGAGCTCGTGGCCCTTGATCTGTAGTAAAAAAAATATTAAGCCTGGTAATCTGTACATGTTTGAACACACGTACAGATGTAAAATGCTCAGATGCCTCATTGATCAGGAAATTAGAAAGACTTTACAGCAAACACCATCAGGTTTTAAGGATTATGTGTTCTACCGACAGAAATACTCATCAAATATCACTTCAAAGTCTATAAAATTTTTGGATAAAATATTTGTGTAAGGCGACATAACTCCCAGACCAAATACTTCTCATCTAATGCTTCAGAGGCTGCAGCCCACAGGATGCTTTTTTCCCCCACAAGTACTTTGTTTTCTACTCCAGCACACTACATCCCACACGCACCTCTCCTAATGCGATGTTCACAGACAGACTGATGGGGATGTTTTCCTCATAACTCTAGACGAATGCTTTTCCACCCAGCAGTGAAGTGAAAAGGTGAGGCCGGCAAAGTCCTGAATGCATCTCGTTCCTCTGAAGAGCGTGCATTAAACCCAATGACTTTGTTCTAGAAAACATGTAGATTACGAAATCAGATGACTACAAATCACGCCTGTGCTACGTGAGCCGCCGCAGAGGAGAGCTCACTCTACATGGAGGACTCAAGGCTCAAGGGATTAAACGGAAACTATTTGTAGATTTAGACAGGCTTTAGGTCAAACTCCCAAACATTCTCCTTGAATCATGCCACCAGCATCTGCAAACTTATCTGCAGACGCGTTTATCCTCACACGGAACCCTGTTCTCCAAGACAATGAGATGTTTGTCAAGACAATGAGATGTTTGTTATCCGTGGAAAGACATCAGACAGTATTTTGGAAAGCCCCAGTTTTCCAATCATGGGTCACTGGTCACAGTCAGACATTTCCAATGTGTTTCTTGCCGGAAGCAGAGCCAAAAAGATGCAATTCAGCCAAGTTGTTAGAAGGAAAGTTTTCATTTGCTTCGTAGTTTTATTTCTAGGAGGTCTACAACCCATCTCCAGTAATAAACAGCATTATTAAAGAAAAGAGAAACCAACTTTCAGGAGCAGGTGAAAGCAGAAAATTGTGTAAAGGCCAAAATTGCTTCCCCTTTTTCTGACATCAATCTTTGACCTTCGATGTATTTCCAACTTGTCTAGATCCGAGCAGGAAACGCTGGGAAATTAAACCGATTTCTCCTCCGTGAGAGTAGCACCGCTCTTGCTGCTCTCTGTTTCTATTCTTCTGAAGTCTGCAGAGCCCTCTCCACACACTTCTCGCTTGCGGCTCCAATTAAAGTAGCAAGAGCTAAACACAGAGCTAATCCTAAAGTGATACAAACACCCAAGCAGACAGCCTCTCCTTTGCTGCTCGACTGCAAATGGATAGAGTAAACCCTCTTTATTTTGGGGGATTTAATTGAGAGAGAAGAAAAACACAAACAATATGGACCTTAGAGTGCTACCAGAACTACCCAACAATGAATTGAAATGAGGAGGACTGGGAAAAAAAGGGTCATTTACCCCACAAGATTCACCCTTTTTCTCTAAAAAAAATATATAAAACCAGAATTGGTTCAGCACAAGGAACCCTCTTTGTTGCCCACAATGACGCATGGCCTTCTAAGGAAGATCCTGCACCCTCAAGACTTCTCAGACACCCAAGACCAGATAACTTGTGGCCACGTCCCGCACCCACTGATCCACACCCAGACTCACCGTCTTTCATTCTCATTTCCAGATGCGCAACCCCACCTGTGATGGCAAATAACCTTCTTCCCTCCCTCAACCTCCCGTTTCTCAAACCAAAAAAAACCCCAAAACCAGTAAGAAACTTCCTCGGAAGCCAAGTTTGCTGGAAATATGGGCATTTCTTTCAAGAGACCCTGGATCAGGCTTTTGGTGTCTTGGAGATACCGGAGCAAGCAAGTTATCTTTATTGGATTCACACTCTTTGCATCCCGTTGTCCTACCTAGAAGACAACAGGGGCTGTGGAGAGTTACATGACTCCATAAAAGAGACCGCGACAGCCGCAGACACACAGAAATCGGCCTCGCTCCCAAGGAGCAATTAAGAGTTTGCTCACTCCCGCACCTCCCAAAACATCCAGCATCTATAAACGTGCCATTAGGGGAGCCCGCAACGTCCCTCAACTAATTTATTTAGTCCGGCAGTTGATTCCCTCCCGCCCCGTGCCCCCCTCCTCTCCAAACAATTCTTGCCGTCGAGGTTTTCTGCAGAGAAAAGAGAAGAAATTTTGCCCGGGAAGGTGGAAATCTTGGCAAAAGCATCTGTGCGACTGTAATCAGCCTGTGCGGGGTTTCCAATTTCTCTTTTCATTAGGCAGCAACCGGCTCCTTTTATTCAGAGCTGTGTATACGGTGGCAGAAGAGATCTCTCTAGTGGCTTTGCTGATGCCATCCTCCCCCTCCTAAAAATAACCAATTGAGGCTATTCCTGCAAGATGCCTTTCATGCTCTGCATGAATAGCTTATGTGGAATAGCTCCTGCATACCGAAGCGTACAGAAAGCTTTATTCTCCTGCACGGGAAAGGATTTATTTAACCAGAATGAAAAAGAAACCGAACAGAAGACACATATCCTCTTATACAACCGGGAATTCCAACCGTCTGAATGATATGTAAATGATATTCGATTTTAATGTGTGGGCCGAGTTGGAAGAGGGCCGAGTCAAAACCAGCCCCTTTCTCGTTCAGCACATCTGCGGGGTGCGCGCATGTGTGCAGTCAACTCGCCGTGATGACTAAGGGTGGCCACCAATTATCTTTCACGTTTTTCTCTAGAATTAATTTTCTACGAAACGTTTTTGTTTTCATTAGAAGAATCCGTTTTCTCCACGAAAAGCTGATGTTTTGCTGAAAAAAAATGCACGCACCCGAAAAGAAACTTTTCAACCAACTGGAAATTGAGTCAACACGCCTCGTTTTTTACTACTTACTAATGCTCTGGTGCATCTCCAGACACGCTACGTCTTCCGTGACATGAAGAGATCCGACCCCAGCAGATCCTCCTAGGATGCTTCATGGTGGCATAGCCACAGGGCAGCAAGTTTTAGCATCTTACCAACTCCACTGCCAACATCTGGAGGACGTTTGGAGTCTTCACCATGAGCTCTTAGCCTGGAAGAGTCAAAACTGCTAAAAGACAAAGCCAAGCTCTCTCTTCTCTTGTGTTCCAGCCCGGGATTATTTCCCCCGACTGAATACACCCATCGACTGAGAAGCTAATGGAGAGACGAAGTTCTTGAAACAGAAACAACCGGGGACAGAATTGTTTGCTTCTGGAGGGGAACGGAAACCAGTAAACTCCAGAACGAGTTAATTTGCAAGACCCGCGATTACAAGAAAATACGTTTTATTTTTAAAACGCGGGTTGTGCTGGATTATTGACAGCTAAAAAGCACATAAAAATTGAAGTACAAATCACTCCATTATCATTTTACCATCTCGTTCTGTTATTCGTGTTTGTACTTTTCAAACGCTTGATCAAGAACCAGGGAGCAGAGTCTCCAGACAGGTCGTTATTACTTTTATGCCAAAAGTATGACTGCCTACACTACTCCAACAGTACCCGAATTGTGGTTTTTAAAAATTATTTGAAAAGACTTTTATATACTTTTTTTTTTCCTTAAGACTACCTGGGCGTATAACCTAAATTGAGTCTAAATTCCTAAATATTTCCCTTTGAGCACAAATCTATTCTGAAAAGCACAGTGTAAAACCAGAAGAGGTGCGAGTGCTGCAGTGGCAGTTGGCAATCTGGGCTGTTCTCGGTCACTCCAAGCACACCGTGATCAACACTCCCAACATCAATACCAGAACATGGACCGGGCTTTCCAACTAAAATTCCAACCAACGTTTCAGACCTGGAGAATCGCAGGGATAGAATCAACCAATTTTTTAAAAAAATAAACCCAAACAAACCCAAGCAATCACTTGCCCGTCTCGTGCAATTTTGTCATTTATGTCTTGACCACCTCTACACCCTTCCCGTACACGTGTAACCGCCACAGTTCTGCGCTATGTTTGGACAGAAAAATCCAAACACATTTGGAGAGGTTTAAAATCTATACCCCAAAATAGCCTTCAGCAGAATACTTGAGATATAGAAGAGAAAGTTTGCCCTGGACTGGATTTTGCTAGCCAGTAAAAAAAAAAAAAAAAAAAAGCGCAGGTATCCCGACAGCCGGCAAATCCTACACGGCCGGGGCATCGGGATCGTTTGCACCTCTCACCTTCTCCACCTCCAACGTGACGCTTCAAATTTAGGTAATATGGCTGTACGTTCCTCGCTGCCGGTCTCATTACATTCAGATCCCAGCACTAGGCACGTTGTTAAGCATTGTAATTCTTTCTTTATTAGATTCAGGTATATAAACGGCATCCCAGGGAGCACGGTGAATTTTGATCATTATTTCTCTGCTCGAGCTGTGTTCGTCTGCCTGCTGAGAGGATGATCACCAACTTACCCCACGCCCCTGTGGGACCCATTATTTACCTTATTACATTTTACAGTGCGGAGTAAATAAATAGCATTAAAGTGCTAAATTTATTCATCGAAATGAGCTGCATTCGCACGCTGGAGCCGTTTCTTAAATCAAGGAAATGCTGTTAATAGGCACTCTATGAAGATGTGCAAAACATTCGTTTTAATGTGGCCGTAATAAAGCAAGACTGTTACGAACCGATGATGACATTTCACATGTGTGGAGAAGGACAGCGACACTTTAATATCTCCATTTCCTCGTCTCGCTTCTATCACGTTCAGCCCAAGAGGGCTGTATTAATTATTCTGGTGTCGTTTCTGAGAAATTAATTTCAGTCGTTATTACCGCGCGCTCATTAAGCAACGACTGCACGGCTGCTTGAGAGGTGGCCTCGGAAAATCCTACGCACTGGGAGGAAATATAAGCACAGTGAAAACCAGGCACTGATACAACCGTTTCCTCCTCAACACATTTCGCAATCGTTATGCAATTAACCACCGGGGAAGCCCAGAAGAAGGAGGTAGGACGCGACACAATGGGCACCGGGCAGAGAGGCAAAGCAGAGGCAGCGAAGCCGGTTTGTGCTGAAGGTACACATGGCATCAGTGGGAGATCTGTGATTAAGACCAGGGAGGAGTAGGATCCCATTTTCTCTGATCAAAGTAACTGATTGACATCAAGTGTGTGCCTTATTTAAAATTCGTTGTTATGAATGCAAAATAAACTAAGTTTCTCAAAACTGATCCAAAGCAATAATGCAGAGAGAGCGACATCTCGGTCCTTCTCTTGCATCACACTGCAAAGCAAAACTGAGGTCTCCTTTAACTACTCTTAAATTACACAAATCACCTGGGTAAAATTTATACCCCAAACGGACTATTTAAAGCTCTATGTACTGTGCATGAACACATTACACAAGTTATCGTCCTTCAAAGCAAATATTACTTCAACAAAAGTTGGTTTTCCAAGAATAAGGCACTGGGATGCCTATTTCTCTTCCCCACCCACTCTAGGGAATATAACATAATTTACACCGTACAAGTGAAATTTCACTTTTTGTTCTAATTTTATTTTTGATGTCTAAAAGCTAAGGGCCCAAGCCAACAAACAGAACAGGTTACTCCACAGAAATGGTCTTCCCGCTGCTGTAGATGAGATGAGCTGTCCTTAGAGCAGCGTGATGTTGCCGTCTCCTATGCCATTTTTATTAATTTACATTATTAAAATGATTTTGAAACCAAACCACTTAGTACACAAGTCCCAAGAACGTCACCAGCAGATGTGCGAATAAGCAGCAAGGACAAAAGCATGACAACGAACTGTGTCTTACCAAGCGATGGAAAGGAAAGGTTACAATCATTTATTCCTCAGCCAACACTGGCCAAGTGGCTATTTGCCCTTCTTCACATTTATTCCTGTGATATATTTACAGACAGCAACAACATCCCCCGGTTCAGCCTCAGTTTTGCTTCCTAATTAAATTCAGGAGAGGCGGCAAGAAGTGAAATTGAGAGTTTGCCACTACTGAGACAAACCTGTTCAGAGTGGGCTCTTACTCTTCATCTCTCTTGTGGAAGAGGACTTCAGTTTAGAGCCAAAATACAGCCAGGACGTCCCTGCGATGACTTGTCTTGCTCGCAGGTGGACAGGATCATCCTAATACAACCCCCCCCCAGGTACCTCCACCACAAGTTGGCCACTCTGGGAAAACCCAAGGATAGAAACGGTCAAGGAAATTGTTCCTTCTTCCCAAATACATCAAAAAATCAACCAAAGTCTACAAAGTCTACTACCTTAAATCTGTGCTAGGTGATGCCCACAGCAAGTAGATAATATAATGAAAAGCAGTTTATTTATGTGTCCCTCTACTCCACTATCGTAAGACCTCACCTGGAGTACTGCATCCAGCTCTGGAGTCCCCAACACAAGAAGGACATGGACCTGCTGGAGCGTGTCCAGAGGAGGGCCACGAGGATGATCCGAGGGCTGGAGCACCTCTCCTATGAGGAGAGACTGAAAGAGTGGGGCTGTTCAGCCTGGAGAAGAGAAGGCTCCGGGGAGATCGTATTGTGGCCTTCCAGTCCCTAAAGGAGGCCTACAGGAGAGCTGGGGAAAGGCTTTTTACTGGGGCATGTAGCGATAGGACGAGGGGGGATAGCTTTAAACTGGAAGAGGGCAGGTTCAGATTGAACATTAGGAAGAAGTTTTTCACTGTGAGGGTGGTGCGGCACTGGAACAGGTTGCCCAGAGTGGTTTTTGAGGCCCCATCTGTGGAGGTGTTCAAGGCCAGGCTGGACGTGGCCTTGGGCAACCTGGTCTAGTGGGAGGTGTCCCTGCCTATGGCAGGGGGGTTGGAACTCAATGATCTTCAAGGTCCTTTCCAACCTAAACCATTCTATGATTCTATTAAAGCTAATCTGCAAAGATCAGTAAGTATAGACAAAATAAATGTGAAAAGGTAAATGAGATGAGGATATTCAGCTTAGGACTGAAAAGGGAGGTGGTTTTAATATGTAGTTACACAAATGAGTGAAGCCATGCCATTGCAGAAGCGCTCCTCCTGTCCAGCCGGAACGATTTCTCTCAACGTGACACAGTGAAATAAAATTTATAAATGTTAATAAATTTTTTTAAAGGTCAGGTCAGTATTTTCTGTAACACGTTGTCGAGGGGAACGAAATACATCTCGGCATCAGGTCACCATGGGACAGCACTGACATTCAAGAGAGGAGGAACTGCAACTCTTCTAGAAGTGAATTAGTCACTGAAATCAGGTTTGCTCCCCTCTCCCTTTCGCTCTGGTCACTCTAATGTGGCGGCAAAGTAACAGAAAGTTTAGAGAAACGAATCCTCTGTACAATCGTGATGCCGACCTGCACCAAAACGGTCAGAAAAACTGAATAGCTCTTAAAAAAGAAAAGTAAGGCAAAAGCGTTGTGAAATTTCAGTGATTTATGCATGATGCACAATGGCAGGGAAGGCAGTGAAGGAAAGGACTTCTTATTAAGGTGTGTTTCAAGTCAAGCATCAGACTGCCCTACTCTTTGAAGCTCGGCTATAAAAGAAAGGACGAGTAGCAGGATTTTCGAGATTTGTCGCCGTGCGCACACATCGCAGGCTGAAAGGCTGTGATTGCGCCGCTCACCCTTCAGCGGCTTTGATTCGTCTTCAATGAGGGAGTTATTTTTGTTGATCGCTCAGTGATTGTCACAGGGTGAAGATGACACGTACTGTCAGCGGAGGGTGAGAGACTGCTTAAACCTGAGGATCAGAGTTTGTAAGGCAAAAAAAAACTCCACGTGGTGCAGATCTCCCCGACAGCTCAAAGGCTTAAGACACTCAAATTCATTAAGGGAGGGGCAGAAACAGTGTTGGTGTTGTCATTTGTGCTGATTTTGACAATAGAATCATAGAATTGCTGAGGTTGGAAGGGACCTTGAAGATCATCAAGTCCAACCATTACCCTACCCTGACAAAACCACTTCTAAACCACGTCCCCAGGTACCACATATACCCTTTTTTTAAACACCTCCAGGGATGGCGAATCCACCCCCTCCCTGGGCAGCCTATTCCAATGCTTAATAACCCTTTCAGTGGAAAAATTTTTCCTAATATCCAATCTAAACCTCATCTGACATAACTCGAACCCATTTCCTCTTGTCCTATCACTTGTCACCAGTAGGTTAATCTTCTCAAAGCACATGTCCTACCAGCCTTTAATAGCTACACACAATTTGATCTCAAAATCCTTTGCCATCCCCCATCTTCCCTTAGATGACTCCCACGTGGAATATTCAAATGGAAGATTCCAGTGGAAGATTCAAATGGAGGGGAAAGAGCATCCAGACGTAGATTAACGTAAGAGTGGTTGGTGGCTGAGCCCTGCAGGGCACGGACAGCCCCCTCTTCCCAGAAGCTGCCTTGTTTTAATTACTTGTTGTGAAATGCAGCCAAGAGAAATAAAAATTGTCCACCCTCACCGTAAGACACAACTTAAAACATATTTATTTAAACATAAAAACAATGAGAATACTTATTCTAATAATAAATTATCCCAATAATTCTAGTATATAGGGTCACTTAGTATTTTTGGATACTCTAATACTTTGATCAGAGAAGTCTAAGGGATAGCTGTAAACTCAACAAGAGTGTTATCAGTTCTGCCTTTAGAGATAAAACGCTTAATGGAGATTTTTACCTTTTCCTCTATGTGCTTCTGTCCCCTCTCCTCCACAGACACACACATGTCAGTATATTTCAGTGCCCTTATAATGCAAAATGCCTTCTGAAAAAATTAATTTGCACTGAATGTAAGAGTCTTCAACGCAGCCCTGAAGGAGGACCGTAGTGTCCAGTAAAACCAGACATACAACACTATGCCCTGGCAAAACCAAACAAAATTAAAAAAAAATGCTTCTGTTTTCAAGGCTATTGAAAATTCTATGATGGAATAAAATTAATGACAAGGGCCCGTTTCCCTTCCTGATGTCTACTGCACTAATCCTTTGATGAGCTTATAAATAGCAATTCACAACCCAAGAAGAGCGTCAGATCTATATAAACAACATAAACTCATGATTCGAAGCAACACATCTAAATACAATGCACACAATCTCAAGACACCATAAATGTTATTACATCCATTAAATGCCAAGACTCCTCCAATTTCTTGCCCATTTTCAAAGCTCCTTTGCCTACAATTAACGTTTCAGTTTATAATGTCCGGCCCTTAGCAGACTGGCTCATCAAAACGCTTTATTTTTTGCCCTTGAGCTACACGATCAACTTGGAGTTGAGGCACTGAAAGAAGTGACAGAATGAGAAATGGGATTAAGAAGTTGGAGGAAAATGCTATATATCTATTAATGTTTCACTTGGGACTTTAAACTCTGGGACTGACACAGTCTGAGCTTAACCAAAGACGTTTTTTTTTGAAGTTTATCAATATCGGAATCTTTGATTCTCTCCCTCGGAGACATTACTTGCATGTCGTCACATAGTTATAATACACATGCATACTTCATTGCCCTCTTCGGTGAATACTGAAATTATGGAAATTCTAGGATCAATGACAAAAATCAGGGGTTTTGAAAACCACCCACAATGCTGAAAGACTTCATGTAGATGGAAAACGGGAAGAAAGATAATTAGGTCACGTCCCTTCTGACATTTATTTCAGTAAGCAGAGAATCAGACGGTGCTCTCTCCTCTATATGCTATTCAGGAGGTGAAAAAGTGTATTCAGACTGTACTTTTTTTAACTGTGGGAATAGATATTCCCACCTATTTGACATGCAAAACAAGAGCAAATTTCTCGCCATAGTTATAATATATATACATAGTTTTCCCAAAGGAAAATGTGCAGATTTCGTTATCGGTTGAGCTTTGTCCTTGTGCGTGAGACGAGGACGCGACTGTCCAGCAAATGGCCCGATGAGCCTTTGCTAAAGCTCATACCCACAGAGACACGTGTTCCCAACCACCTGTGGTTGCCTTCAGATTCTGGACCCTCGTCTACGAGACAAGAGGAGAATGAACAGTTCAATAAGAAAGGAAAAAACAACACAACCCTAAATGGCTAAAAAAACCCCTCTATTAAAGCAGTGTTAGTCACCTGCTTCCTTAGGGTGGACAAGACTTGTTTCGTGGCTATTTAAACAAAACTGCCCTTTCCCAGAACCTAAACTGATGTGTTGTCCATCCTCTTAAGAAAAAAAAACACACGTCAACAAGATTTTTCCTGCTGATGTGCCATGGAGTTAACAGTGCTCTGTGGCACTGAAAATTACGGGGATTGGGAAACAAACCCCCAAAGCATCAATGATCAGGTCTTATGGGCTACAAATAAGAGAGGAATTTAAGCTGTGTGTCTTACTTTGTAATCCGCAACGTTAAGAACATCGGTAGCATCTCAAGGGGAATAGAGAGAAGAGAATCAACCCTCACATCTCATCTTTCCATGCAAAAATTGGGCAGATCTAAGTGCAGACCTTCTCCTGGGCATCTCGCTCCCACTCACACCTTCAGACCTAACTTTCTGTGGTCGCTCCTGCTGAGCTGGTTTTCTGATGCAGTTCTGCAGCGGCAATTGAATGGAGGAGAACATCAGTGCTCTGCATCTGTTGGGTCACCCTCTCATTGAAACCACCTCCGTCTTCTAACTGTACCTCTATTCCTGGGGGACCGATGATGCAGTGAAAAGAACCTGTTTGAGGACTCCAGGAAAAAGCTGGTTTGACTCTCACACTAACAAAGCTCAGCACCTCCTCGTAACCCGTGGATACGCGTCTTTTTAATTCATCCTGCTCTGGATTTCATAAAGACAGACCAGATTGTATCAGTATTTAATTACTGCAGTGACTTGTGGTATAATAAGAAGAATCTGATAGTTCTTAGGTTCTGTTTCAAAGACTTGACAGTGTCTTCAGTGCAACCGCGAAATTTTCCTATAGAAATACACCAAAAAAAAAAAAAAGGGACAGCAACATGTGAAAAGACAGGAGATCTTTTTGGGCTACATGTCGCTGCGCTATTTGTTACACAGCAAATAGTTAAACAAAGGGGAAAAAAAAAAAAAAAACAACAACCCTAAGCATGGAAGTTGAAGTACAGTAAATTGTGAAAGGCAGTGATTTTCCAGCTGAGGAACGCTGACCATCTCCCCTGGCACCACAGGGAAGCCGCGATGATGCAAAGGCCTGAGGACACCATCGCAGCACACCCCTCCCCACGCGCGCCGGGGGCACTCCAGCCTGAGCCAACCCTCGCTCCTGCCCCAGAAGGGTCCCTTGAAGCACGCAGGCTTCATCTACCTCCATAAACCAACGTTCCCTATTAAAACCAAAGTGACACTGAAGTCACGCACCCCTTGCCAACAATTCGGTACAAGTGCCTTCTGGGCCAATAGTGTTTTCCAGACGCTACATGAGAGAGACAACCTTTGAGCTTCAAACGTCACTTCTTGCTATACCCCTCGGCCTCCTCTGTACACCTCCTAGATAAATATCAATGGAGCTGAACAAAGGAAAAAGCCACTTTCCGCTTTGTAATGATGAACATTAACGGCCTGTGACACCACTGCCCTCTCTGGGGTGACCCATCACGGACGGTGGGAATTTTTCCCCCAACTTTGTAATGCCGTGGATATCAAAAATGTCAAAAGCTTTACTGTTAACAGCACTTCCAGGCCAAGTTTAAGGTGACTTCCATGCTCTTGTTTTGGTTTTTTTTTTTTTTTTCTCCTCAATATATTTAGCTTCCAAAGGGGGAGTACTACACACACAACTACAAACCAAAAGCCGCAAGGAGAGGACTCTTACACACCCCCCGCCCAGTCTGCTCCTCACGAAACCAGCTGGTTCCGTGTTCACCCGCAGCCGCACCGCGGTTCTCTCTTTCTTTTTCTTGAGGGTATAACTACCGGTTCTGCATCTTTCAAAAAAATTACGCTGCTTTTCTTATTGTACAATTATTTTGCAAAAGTTACATATCAGTTCTAAAAAAAGAGCAACGAGACGAAAAGGCACAGGAGATGGAAGAATTCAAACATACGCTTTAAATGTCACAAAGAGCAAAGATCGGTACAGTAAAAGCCATCAGAAACTGGCAAAAACTGTAGAACTGCTAAATATAATTAGGTATTTAATTAGGGCACTGAAGCATTACTAATATATCCTTTAAATTTGGGGAATTCAAAGCATATAAACAAAACAGAACCCTTTCTATTTCTGGATGACTATGTGCAAAAAAAAAAATCTATATAAAAATAACTCTGTGAACTACAGTTTCAACACCCTTTGGGTAATGGCACCACTTTGTATCGGAAAATCTGGAGAAAAACCATCTAAATAAGGCTCCCAAAATCCAAGTCTCAGAGAAAGGAACAGAAAGGGAATATATTAAAAATATCCCCCTCTCAGTCTTTTGCTTCAGTGGTTACGTTGGAGCAATAAAGATCCTGATGGAGATGGAACTAAGAGCACTGTTGCAGTGTAGCTTCAACATGGACCTCGAGCAGAAGACAGGACAGAAGGAAATCTTTGCCAGTGACCACGGCTCTGGAGGGATTTTGCTATGATGGCTAAATTGGAGGGGTAAGGAAAACCCACGTGTTGACAGAAGCTGTGCAGAAGAAGCCTTCAAGGCTGGACCAAACTCTCACACTCCAGGAGACAACAAGGGATGAAGAACTTCTACCTCGACAGTGCTGGTTAAGAGATGTCATGACAAACCCTATACTAAAGATCATAGAATCATAGAATGGTTTAGTTTGGAAGGGACCTTAAAGATCATCCAGTTCCACCCCCCCTGCCCTGGGCAGGGCCACCTCCCCCCAGCCCAGGTTGCTCCCAGCCCTGTCCAACCTGGCCTTGAACACCTCCAGGGATGGGGCAGCCACAGCTTCTCGGGGCAACCTGCGCCAGGGGCTCACCACCCTCAGGGTGAGACACCAGAACAGGTTATTAACAAGATATTAGGTTATATATATATATGTATGTATAAACCAAGATATACAATTTATGTATATAACAAGATACTAGGTCATTTACCTCCTATTTAATCAGTCTCCTTTTCCCTTTGTCAAAACGCCCCGATGAACAATCGAGAAGTTCCTAATTAGAAACTAAGGAATAAATCTGTGGAAATGACAGAGGCAAATACCAACATTTAGCACTGACTTGTTTAGTTTCACAACCAACAATGGGAAGAGGGCAACTACAGTCCTTCCTGGGGCAATTAATTTAAAATACTACTTTACTACAATAACAGCGTTTGGAGACTACCTGAAAAAAACAGAGGTGAACCAATGTAGAAACACAATGAATTTAAAGTTCCGACATACTAAAGTTGTACGTCCTAAATCACCAAGTTTCAGCAAAGCTTGTCTAGCCATACCCAAAAGGTCTCCATCCCTGATGAAATCAAGCTTCAAAATGTATCATCCTCAGGGATTGGGGTATAAAAAGAGTCACCAGAGTTAGCAAAAGTTCTGGCAGAGCATAGAACTGAACCTCAAACTCCTAAATTCACCGTTTCTTTGCAGTCATAACCAAAAAGCTATGCACGGGTTAAATCCCAGCAGTTTTGTACAACATCCGATTGTCCTACTTACTTGAAGTAGTAGAAGAAAAAAAAAAATAATAATTCATTCCATTGAAATTCCAAAGGGGGAATTCCAGTGTGAAGGTCTATGAAGTGACAACCACTAATGACTTTTGACAATTTGACTTTTTCCTGCGTTGAGCTGCTGGGACTTGCCACCAAACACAGGGAAGTCTTCGAAAATGCCCGTTAGCGACACTGACATCGTCTTCTCCCTGAGCCGGGCTCTTCATGCCTGATGCTAATTCCATCCAGAGAGAGATTTACGCCTATTAAGCTCAACAAAAATCTACTGTCAGCCCCGGTTATCCCAGTTTGATTTTGTACGAAAAGGAGAGGAAAACAATGCATTTAAAATTGCCTTTAAAATTCAGCAGGGCACCTGAAGACAAGACATGTCTCTAACAAGATCTACCTGAGCTTCAGGAATTTGAAAGAATTATAAAGAAAGATTTTATTTCATCTTCTTTTTTGGAAGAAGAAAAAGACACCATTAGTCTTTTAATCTTTTTTTTTTTTTTTTTGGCAACATATGTTGAATTAGAGGAACAATCATTTCTTAAATGCCATGGGCTAGGGGAAATTCTGGGTCACGATTTTAGAGGGTTTGCAATGATATGAGTCCCATCGTGAGACTACACATGTACACGCACTTCCCTGCAGAACAACAACAAAAAAGATGCAATCAGTTTAAACCTCTTAATTGAAAATCTAGGCGAAAAATATCGAATATATTCATGATGTTTTAATTCACCTTTCCTGTGATGCTTTGTTGCCCAAACAAATTTCATATCTGAATGGGTGTGAAGTTTGACTTATCGATGCGGGATACGGCTCTCTTACACCGGGCTTTGCGACACCAACGATGGAAAGAACGTGATAAGGTGACAGTTCACTGGTGTTAATCCTTACGAATCAAGAATATTGCTATGAATTATAATTCATTTCTGCAGCAGTAACGGGACCGTGGCACGTGGTTTCATCAAAATTCAACTCTGCTGATTAAACATCTTCAGGAATTCCGTTGTTCTACATCAAAATTATAACAGCAGGTAAAGGTCATTGGGAGCCACACTTCTATTCATTAGACTTCAGATAATTTTTTTCTCTCCCTCCCCCTTTCTTTGCCAGACTAGGCACGCGACCGAAGCAACTAAGCATACAAATTTGGTAGTTCAGCCTCCCCTGCTTCATTTGCATCTCTTGATTCATTTGTGCGCGTAGATAAGGTCAATGCAAATGGAAACCTCTGCCTCGTTAAAAAACTTTGCCCCATCTACCATTTAGCACGATCATTTCTCACGCGGAATTAGGGGCAACACTACCAAAGAAGGTGTTAAGGTGTTGTTTTTGGTTTGTTTTTTTTTTTTCTCTCCTACTAAAGCCAAAAATGAATAGTAATCCCTTTGGGTTGGAACACAAAGAGGCGTTTCGGATGGCGCTCCACGCGAGACGCACAATCCTTTGCAAAGGGGGCGTGCGTGCAGGGAACTCTGAAAGAGCTTTTATTTATCAGCCCTCCAGGCACATTGCTTATTCTGCCAAGCTTTCGGGAAGGTTTAAGGGCATAGGAAGAATTTCTGGGAAAAAAACCCACCGCCCTCATTTTGTTTACCTAACTGACTTGATTGACAGTTTTAAATGATATTGTAAACTCAATAGCTATTGCCTTCAATTCAAAGAACTCAGCCACGTTACTTCAAAGATCACATTTTTAACATTGTAAAACGCTTGATGGTAGGTAATTACAACACATTATCAGAATAACTCTCATACTGCATATACTACATTACAAATGACAACCGGCAATTAAACCCATTACTACCTTTCATCAAACTAACCAGAAAAAAAACACTTAACTATTGGCCTGGGCATATCCAAAACTGATAATAAGTACCCATTCTGCTTACTCGAACAATAGTTCTCCGTCCTTGAAAATTTCTGATTGTGTTTTGAATACGGAAGAGGTGCCAAACATTTTCTTTAAGAGGCTCTTGGGGGATGCACACGGCAGAACTCCTCTCATCAGACCAGGAAAAATGTGCGTTTCCCATGGCTGGAACGGACAAACCTCTTGTGTGACCGGCCACACGCCAGCGGTGGGGACTTTGGGGAAAAAGGCAGATGAGGAGAGGTTGGATGAATTGTTTCATCAGCAGATCACATAGCCACAAGTTCGGCACCTCTTACACAGAAGAAAGATCGACCCAGACGAATGGGAAGCAGAAAATACTCCCAAACACTTTAAGAACAAGAAAGAACATTTTTTGGGAAGGAGATGAAACAATAATTTAGGAGCCAGGCAAAGGAGAGAGAGAGAAATGCCAACGTTAAGAAAAGATAGTGAATAGCAATCTAGAGATTCCTTGCAACTAATTAACTTCTATTACTTTTTAAGAACAATTTGCTTTCAGTTCAGATTAACGATTTACACGCAGACTGATTTTCCGAGTGAACTACAATCCCCGTTTTCATTAAGATCCATTATATGGTATGTATCAAAAAGGGTGACTTTCCCCAATGAGGAATGGACTGCAGTGATAAACCGCCCAGCCCTGTAAAATAAAACGAAGAACGATTCTAGACTGAAGACCTGTCTCCACCTTTCGTGAAGATGTAGCAAAAGAGGACGGGTTTATTTCCTCCCTGTAGTATTATAAAACTTGGGAACACTTCAATTTTCCCACTCCGTGTAGCAGTTTTGATTTTCTGTGCTGTGATCTCTCCACCGTCTGGCCACCCACCAGACCACGGTTCTCCGTGGCTGTCCCTCACCCTCCTCCGAAAGCAGCAGAACGGTGACTTCTGAGAGCTCTGGAGACCTATTAGTAGAGAACCAAATCTGACACTTCCCAATATTTCTCCCTTCTTGTCGTATTTAGCGTTATTCCTAGCAGGTCTCCGATTTTCCTTTGTATGTGGAACAATCGCGTCTCGTGTCCACTGAAGCACCTACCTGGCTCAGGACTAAAAATTATCAACTTGTGTATCCCCAAACCAAGGAGCAGACAATTTTTTGAGGGATCTGCATGTATTTAACAATATTATTTGACCTTACAGAGTGTGTAGATTTTTAATATTTTTTTTTATACTTTGAAAACACTCACTCTCTTACTGTTACTGCAGAGACAATGAGTTTACTGAAGAGAGTCACCAAAAATTAATAAAGGCACCAAGAGCTTCAGTCAGAACCTGATCATCGTTACTTCTCACAGTACACACTGCACTGCCAGTACTCTGCCTTCTCCGTAGTCTTTTTAGCCTATGATAAATCATCGGGGGCAGCCAAAATAAAACCTATATAAAAAGAAGTGCTTTTGTGTTCAGAGGCATTATCACATCATTTAGCATCCCTGGTACCACCACTCCACCAGTTTTAAGTATTATTGCAAGGATTGGTTCTTAAGTCACAATAAAGACTGGAAAAAAAAGCGATGCTGTTAGCTTCTGCTATTCTGTAACATTTGTTTTAGTATTTCCACAGAAAAAAAAAAAAAAGCCCAGAAACCAACTGATCTGAAGGTACAGAACTAGGGTGGTGGCCTTAACTGGTCCCACTGGGCTCCCGAAATCTCAAGTTGCCACTAGCATGAGTAGTAATCGCATCTAAAGGTCTATTTCAAAAATTTAGTTCCAGGTGATACGTCATTATCTGGGTTTTCTCCAGGAACAAAACTCTTTATTGGTGTCCATATACTCAAATAAACATCCGTAAAGCTTAGACAAGTTCTAACTCGCTGGAGTCCACCTCGATAGAAATGCAGCTTCGTAGTCTCCTTTTCCTGCCCCGTCCCTGAGCGCAGAAGCCCTTTACTGGCCATAAAACCCCACAGCACAAACCAGGCATGGTTGGCTGTCTACAGATGACAAACTACTCAGCTGACGTGCGGAATGAGAGTTGTCTCCAATTTACAGAGAAGGAAGGGGAGGCAGAGGTGACCACACGGCATCAGACGCTTGGTCCACTTGGCCTTGCTGCTGCCACGTGGGAGTGGGGACACCACCTCTGAGCTAAGAGGTTCCCAACATTTGATCCAGATTTCAGTCATAATGTCCTGAAAAAACCACTCCCATTTTAAAAGCCAACAGAAGAACCTGGCTTTAAGGAATGCAATAATGGGAAGAAAGCTGCTTGGAGCCTGCACAAGGCCTTCATAGGATCGTTTAGGTTGGAAGGAACCTTTAAGATCATCAAGTCCAACCATTAACCTAACACTGCCAAGCCCAGCACTAAACCATGTCCCCCAGCATGATGTCTACATGTCTTTTAAATCCCTCCAGGGATGGTGACTCCACCACTGCCCTGGGCAGCCTGTTCCAATGTTGGACAACACTTTTGGTGAAGACATTTCTCCCAATATCCAATCTAAACCTCCCCCGGTGCAACTTGAGGCCATTTCCTCTTGTCCCATTGCTTGTTACTAGCGAGAAGAGCCCGACCCCCCCTCGCTACCCCCTCCTTTCAGGGAGCTGTAGAGAGCGAGAAGGTCTCCCCTCAGCCTCCTCTTCTCCAGGCTGAACACCCCCAGGTTCCTCAGCCGCTCCTCATCAGACGTGTCCTCCAGACCCCTCACCAGCTCCGTCGCCCAACTCTGGACACACTCCAGCCCCTCAATGTCCTTCTTGTCACGAGGGGCCCAAAACTGAACACAGCACTCGGGGTGGGGCCTCACCAGTGCTGTGTACAGGGAGATGATCCCATTCATACCACCTTGTGCTGGACGGAGTCTTCAGAGCCGACAGACGCCCCCAAGGCAAAGTTAACTACAGCACCCAGGTACGAGCAGGGAGCAGAGCCGTCGCTACCAGGCAACAGAAGGACTCTTGGAGCTGAACCAAGCTGTCAGAGACCTGTTTGCACCACCACCCCTCCCAGCAAATCCCTTTGTAAAAATACAATCAGGAGAGACAAAGTTACAATCAAACGGAAAATCAGGACCTTGATTAATAACAGTGGGGATTTATGACTTACAGTTACGTTCCGCCCGTTCCAAACCTGCACAGAATTTATGACCGTTCAACTTCATCCACAACGGCTTCACCCCTGGCAGTTGCCTAACGCACGGAGCAATTTCACACTGAGGCGTTAATGAATCAATGTCTCTGAAAAGCTTGGAAGTCGTCAGACAAAAGGAGCTACAGGAATTCTCAGCAGTGGTATTACCCAATGTGCAACTACTGCTAATCCACCCGGTACTCAAAGACACCCGAGACCCCAAAATGATCAAAATAAAGGCCAACTTCTTTCCTGCAAAATTTATTTATGGCTATTCTGCAGATCTCTAAAACTTAGCAGAATCTAAAATTAAACTCTTGAGGAATACTCCACCACAAAAAACTGTTCTGTGTATGACCTGGTGTCCGAAAAACATGCTCCTCCGTGGGCTGACTTCCCTGCAAGGCATCTCCTCCAGCGCTATCAGGACTTTCCTTTCGCCGTGCGCCTTCGGGGCAGCATGAAACCCTACAAGTGGTTGTGCAGCCACATCTGATGTGTCCGGACCAAAGAACCTCATCTGTATAACAGGAATAAATGAGGGTCCCACGCTGTAATATCCACGACAGAATTTAGCTGAATGGGAAAATGCACTTTATTGGTGAAGTAACTTCAAACCCATTATTTTTAGCTCTGTTCACCAAACTGAAAAGGGGAATGGTTGAAATAAGCATTTCAGATTTCACTCTTTGAAATCATAGATGAAATTTAAATACTTTGAAAATCTCTTTTTTTCCTTTTTACTATCCTCGGAGAAGACAGAAATTCACCTCCGTGCTCTAACTGGGAGAACAGCTATAGTTTCCCCAAATGACAAAATTTTAAATTGTACACCAGGTTTGCAATAAGCAAGCAAGAATAATTTAGCTAAAGCACGGAGCAGATTGTACTCCGACAGGAGTGGCCCAAACCAAAGAGAAGTCCAGTTCACCACCAAAGGCTTTTCCAAGAAGATCTTTTAGCTACACCACGCGACATTTGTGTAAAAAAATAATTACTATAAAAAATTAACCCCCTTTCCTTCCAGATGCGTGTTCCTCTGATTGCTTTACAGGGGAAATAGAGTCCAAAAAGCACCGTGTCATTCGGGGCTTTATGTCTTGGCTTCTAGCAGCAAATACAAAATACAGGAATCTACTTTTTCATAGATTCCATGGAATGGCCTAGGTTGGAAGGGACCTTAAAGCTCACCTAGTTCCAACCCCCCTGCCCTGGGCAGGGACACCTCCCCCCAGCCCGGGTTGCTCCCAGCCCCGTCCAACCTGGCCTTGAACACCTCCAGGGATGGGGCAGCCACAGCTTCTCTGGGCAACCTGGGACAGGGTCTCACCACCCGCACAGGAAAGAATTCTTCCTCATACCTAATCTAAATCTCCACTCTTCCAGTTTGAAGCCATTCCCCCTCGTCCTATCACTACATGCCCTTATAAAAAGTCCCTCTCCAGCTTTCTTGTAGGTGCCCTTCAGATATTGGGAGGGTCTTGGAGGTCTCCCCGGAGCCTTCTCTTCTCCAGGCTGACCCCCCCAGCTCTCCCAGCCTGTCCTCCCAGCAGAGGGGCTCCAGCCCTCCCAGCATCTTTGTGGCCCCTTTTGTTTTCATCAAGGAACAGCTCTCCCGTATTTCAACCAAAAATTTCATAAAGCTTTAAGAAAGTAACCACACGCACTCTCCACAGTTTTTCAGGGCCATAATACAGTAACTTGGACTTACGCCGCCGCAGGTTTTCATCCTTGGATTTCCCCTGTTCCATCCAGGGAAAGCCCTCAGCGACATATTTTCTGAAGCAGCTTCCACAGACAGATCACAAACTCGGAAGCTGTCACACTTTCTTCCCTTTTCCTCCACACCCAAAGTGACGGATGCTTTTCTAGTTTTGTCCTGCGAGTTTTTCCTCACGATATTTTTTTTTTTTTTTTGTCTTTTCAGCAGCAGAGCAGTACTTGCTCTACGTGAAATGAGAGCCGGTGTTATTACGGCACGTTTTAGCTGCTGTGGCACTTCATTCCCCAACGCCGAGAGAGCTGCTGGAAAGGCACCAGCTCCTGCCCGGCAGCATCTCACCTTCGGACTGAAGGGATTTATAGCGTCCGATAAGCCCAAGCGTTAAACGTGGATCTCAGTGTGTAACTCGGGCTCCTTATAGCATCCTGAGATTAAGCCGTTTTGACCTTAAGATGGTTAAATTAAATAAATGGATTCACTCTTCCCTTCCAGCTTTGCTAAACGCTCTTCTGACCAACAGGTTTTTGAGTGCCACAATACTCATGCTTCCGGTGGAGGGAAAAAAAAAAAAAGGAAAAGAAGAAGAAAAAAGTAAATCTATAAATTTCAATGCCTGTAAGACCTATTTCAATCATATTTAATCTCTCATTTCGTGAATATAACACCTACAAACATTTGCAGGATGGTCCGTATAACAGGTTATCATGCAACTAATACAATTTGACAAAAATAAAAATAAAAGAAGTGTGATTTTTTTTTTTTTTTTTTGGTCCGTGCTTCTACCACACCAGCTCCTTTCCTTCACTCTGAGTTGCCATCTGAAAAGATGACCTTCTGCTAACAAAGGAAGGTCGCTCGCCATCTCTAATCAACTTCTTGCACCCCTGTCCTGCTAACGAGGCGCCACTGGGTGACGGCAATTCACAGCCAGTTCGAGTTCACACAAGATTCCAAGTTTCCCTGGAAATGAGGTGACGCGTTTCACAAGCGCCGTGTCCCCTCGCAGGACCCCGCTACAATAACCTGAACTGACTCGTTTGTCCACCCGGGTAAAACACAGGCAGCAAATCTGTCAGTCAACGCGGACGCCTGTAAGTTGGTGTTGGAGGGGTGCATTAATGGGAAAAAAAACCCCAAACCTCTTTTTCCCATATTTTTTTTTTTTTTTAATTCTGCCAAACAATTTGCAACCATCACAGGAAGACTTACAGAAGAGATTTTTAACTGAGCGCACCCTTGTAAAATTCTAGAATTTGGTAGAGGTTAGCTAATAAACACAGTTTGACATGGAAACGGAGCTAAAAAAAAGCCCCAAAGTTTCAAGTATACTCGATTGTCTTAAGAAAAAACACACTATTTTTGCTGGTTTTATGTTTTCCGGCCTGGAAAGCACGCTAGCAGAATTGATTGATGGGTAAGATGTAAAATTATTTGGGCCGGTGACACGATGTGAGAAATAGAAGAGGAATTCCCCAGACCACTTGCCACACCTGGCACCGGGCGAGACCCGCTAAAATTGAAATTCCTCAAATTTATCCTCTTCCTTCTTAGGACTGCTCCAAAGATTCCCCAGCCTGTAAGAGCCTTGGAAGAGTAGAGTACCTTCTTGTGGAGGGTTAGCCAGACCCCCACTCAGCCGTTCTCTCACTCAACAAGACAGGGAGCAGAAAATAAGATGGAAATGGTTGCGAGTCAAGAAAAAGACATGGAGATCATTCGCCAATTACCATCCCGGGCAGAATAGACTCAACTATTTTATTTTTTAATTAAATTATTAAAGAGAATTAGTAATAACTTGATAACCTGGTCTATAAATTCAGATTTTTAGAACTCTACTGTAATTTCACTGTAAGTGTACTTAAAAGTTCTATTTTGATCAGACTTCGTAAAACACCGGTTAGATTAACAACAAATTCCCGGGTCCGTATACAAGATGCGCTGACTTTTGTCCATGGTGAAATTTTGTGTAACACTACAGCAAGCTCAAAAAATCAAAAATAACTCTCTTCCAGTCCAACATCAACTCCTCAAATCGCAGGAAAACCCATGCTTATTCTTTGCACTGTATGAAATCAGCACTTTTTGCCAACAACTTCTTAACCCACTTCTTAACCACCATCCATGCTCACCACTTCTTTGGAAAAGAGCCAGATGAGCAGATCTACACAAGGTCCGCTGGTGTATCTCAAGAGGAAATGGCCTCAAGTTGAGCCAGGGCAGGTTTACATTGGGTATTAGGAAAAATTTTTTCACGGAAAGGGTTGTTAAGCATTGGAACAGGCTGCCCAGGGAAGGGGTGGAGTCACCATCCCTGGAGGTATTTAAAAGATGCGTAGATGTGGTGCTGAGGGACATGGTTTAGTGGTAACTTGGCAGTGTTAGGTTGACAGTTGGACATGATAACCTTAAAGGTCTTTTCCAACCAAAACAATTCTACGATTCTCCAATAAGACTTGCTGTCGTTCCCGCTGTACTTAACATTTAGCGTGACCTCACCGTGAGCACCGTGTGCAGTTCCGGGTCCCACCATTTAAGACAGATGTTCAGGTCCTTGAATGCATCCAGACAAGGACAACAAAGCTGGTGGAGGGGCTGGAAGGAATGGCCTGTGAAGAGCAGCTGAGGAGAGTGGGATTGTCTAGTTTGGAGAAGAGGAGGCTGAGGGGCGACTTCATTGCTCCCATAGCTTGTTGAGGAGGGGAAGTGGAGAGGGAGGTGCTGAGCTCTTCTCCCTGGGATCCTGTGACAGGACACATGGGAATGGTTCAAAGCTGTACCAAGGGAGGTTCAGACTGGGCATTAGGAAACATTTCTTTACTGAGAAGGTGGTCAAACATTGCAAGACGCTTCCTAGAGAGGTGGTTGATGCCCCAAACCTGGCAGTGTTTAAGAGGCATTTGGACAATGGCCTTAATAACATTTTTTACCTTTTGGTCAGCCCTGAAGCGGTCAGGCAGCTGGACTAGATCATCGTTGTAGGTCCCTTCCAGGCAGCTGGACTAGATCATCGTTGTAGGTCCCTTCCAGGCAGCTGGACTAGATCATCGTTGTAGGTCCCTTCCAACTGAACTATTGTCTTCTAAAGCACAACTTGGGTCTTGTGATGCAGTACTCAAAAAGAATAAGTAAGTCACTGAAAACTCATATGACATCATAAATCTCTGCTTACACTCATAGAAATATTAGCGTTCAGCAATACGGGGATCTTCATCGTGTCCATGAGAACACGAGTTAAATACGAGAACTAAACTTAAGCAGCACTTCCATTAAGAAATGAGCTCAAACGACTTTGTTGGCTTGATGAACATAACACAAGTTAGAAGTACTTCATTATCATGGAATGGCATTAACACTGTTCTCAGCAATTCAGCGTAAGTTCTTGCAAATGTCAAAATTTTTATGTTCCTTCAGGTTGTATTTGAACCGAAGGAAAGGAGGAGCTGGAGACATGTGAAATTTCTGACAGGCTGTTGATTTCCCGTATGGATGAAGCATGTTTGAAAACTCAAAACTTGACTGATCTGCTGAAGCACATTCTCTGACAGACAATATAAAATCAATGCATCGCATATTAAGAGTTTTTGTGGTGTGTAAGTTTTTGTTTGCGTGGGAGGTGGGGGGGGGGGGGGGGGAGGGATTGCTTTATTTTCTGTCATCGAAAATGAACAGCCTTACCTTAAGGTTTTTATAAACTGTCATCTTTAATCAGACACACACAGTACGACTGTCAGTTCTCATAAAGCATCGGGAGGGGGAGAAAAAAAAACAACCCACCACACAAAAGCACAAAATGTGAAGCTGTTGCCCATCCCCTTCCCGTGCCTGTGTCCCGCTCCCGCCACGGCCTCGGTCCCAACCAAAGCCTTCCCTTAGCAGTGTCACGACAAGAAGCTTTTCTGAAATGTGTCTTTATCATTCGGCGACGCCGACTTTATGAGAGCTTGTCAAAGAGGAGAGAGTTGGGATTCGCCCGCAAGAAACATTCGTTCCCCCTGTTGACAGATATAAAGTACTAAATGTCATCAGCAAGGGACTCGTCAGCTAAATGTCTTCTAAACACTCGTTAAACTGGGGGAGGGGGGAGAAAAAAAATTCAGTAGGTGGGTGTCAAATTGCTCCCTTAAGATTTCGATTCAGGTCAACTGAAGTATACAGCGAGTGTACGAAAAGTTGCATCAAGCATCTGTCACGCTCAAGGATGAGTGAATATTAACGATTCCCAAATAAAGATGGGAATATTAAGCACGGCGGTGACTACCGGCACTGGAACGAGAAGCAGGAGGTGAGGTGTCCCCGTGCGAGCGCCGGCCGGCCGCAGCGCCGAGCCTACGGAGAGGCACCACCTCCCCGCCTGGGCAGTCTCCCTCCCAAGGGAAGACGTCACCTCCCTTGCAAAAGCACGATTTACATTAACTAAGCGATTATTTTTCCCTTCTCTTTGAAGGTAAGGGACACGTCCGAATGTAAGACTTAAAACCCCCTGAATTTATAAAATCCGGGTGGTTATATTTTTTAAGGGGTCACTGACTTTAAAAGTTTGCAAATAATGTTTTCCTGTGTATGTAACAGCATCTCAGACTTTGTTTTTCACTTAACCTCTTATCCTCTGGGTATTATTCAACCTGAGATACAACTTTAAGCAGTCCATATTATTAAGTACCCTCTCCCAGCTTGAGCCGCTTTTATCAATTTTATCAATTTCTCAGTAATCAAGCATTTTAGGTTTGATTTCAAAAAGCCCTCCTTATTTAGCACTATCTTTGCCTTAAGATTATTTGCCATTTCCACGTACTTTAAGAATAACATACCCCTTAGACTGATTAAACACCACATATTTTTCTTAACATACTCTAAACCTACTAAATGTAACTAACAAACCAATCTAATTTTCGCATTCCTTTTCCTTCCCCAACACCACATTCCCCATATTATCAAATATTCGTTTGATAGTACACAACTACAAGATATTGCAGCCTATTTTACAACCAAATTAGTTGTTTATTATTACAGCTGTACAAATGTACTATTAAAAGGGATGATCGGTGAGGTACAGAGGGGTTCTTAGTTATATACGCAGTTTTGTATCAATTAGTGTTATGTAGTTATGAACAGCGCTGAGCTGCAGCGGCAGTTGATGCTCACAAAGCCCAAAGGACTCGGATGCCCCACCGGAACCGAGGACAACTCTGCCATCCCCTCCCGACACTTTAAAGAGAAACAGCAGATTTAAATTCTACGTACAGTACCTTTTATCTTGTCATATCCTGAATTAAACAGAAGCTTGACACGATTAATCCCAAAGCCCGGAAAGCTAAACCATCCCCGCTAATACCCGCGTGGATGTAGCTGCTCTGGACGCGGTGCACCTCCCGCCCAAGGACAGGTTACCAGTGGGGTCTGAAACTTGACCTTCAGCAGCTCAGAGCTGATTGCTACCAGTTGGTGAGGAACACGCTGCTATCAACAGGCAGCAAAAGTAAATTGCGAGCCTCCTTGATTAGTCCCGAAAGCATTTCTTTTATTTATTAAAAGAGCAATCACTCTTTTCTTAGCATTAACATAACTGCAAGAGAAACAGGAAATTCCAAAAATGCTATCAAGGAAAAAAAAAAAACAGATTGCTTCAAATGATGGAGACCAGTATAAATTAACATAATCACTTAACTATTAAATTAAAACGGCAAATCATTACCTGCTCTTTCCCCCCCCACTCCGACCAACCTGAAATACCAACAACCAGCAAACGCTGCAGTGCCGTGGGACCGCGCGCACACCGGAGTGGGAAACTTTAGTCTTTGCATCTCAAATCAGGAAGTTTGCCTTTTTTTTTTTGGTACTCTAATAAATCAACACTTTGTTTTTCTCTTTCTTACTCTCCAGACTTTGGAATCGAAGGCAGTGATTAAAGCAGTTCTTCCCAGCCGGCAAAGGGGGGATGCCCCGGGACAGACGCTGCCCGGTCGGTAGAGGGGTAACGGGTGCCGAGTCAATGTAGCCTCTACGGTCCACTTCTTCGCAAGGACGCGGTCTTGCTTAGAAGCGACTGTTTCTTCCGAATCAATGAACGCTCTGTTTTCTCTGCCATCCTACAACCTTTATAATTGCTGCTTGATCTTAATGAAGTGTGGCTGATATTAATAAATGGATGCCCTCGCGACCTTAACGCCCAATAGCCAAACAACGTTCAACCGAGCTAGCATCAGCGATGCTTTCACAATTCCAAACGCCACCGTCCCCTCCATCTCCGGTCCCTCCTGTCCCTCCCCCTTAAGCCTCAAGACTGCAGACATCTGTTCTTCAATTGTCTGGTAATAAACATACTCTATAAAGCATATGTAAGATGATTATTACCCTGAAGAGCCAAGTGCCTTTCAAACGCCAGCTGAAACAAATAAACAACAACAACAACAACAACAACAACAAATCCCCACCAAACAAATGTTACAACAGACATCACTCAGGCTGTTGGATATTCCACAATGTAAAGGGCTTCGGTGTCGGTGCCGCGCGTTTTCTTCCTCCAACGGGAGACGTTAGTCCGCAGCCCCGTAACGCCGGGGCTTTCAGGATGCAGGCGGGCGCTGGTTAGCGGCGAAGGATGAAGAAAGCAACCGGACTCTTTTGGTAACTTTTATACTTTGACACCTCCCGCAATATGTAATTAAGGAAAATCAGATGTGTATTCCTCTTCAATTTGTAAGCGCAATTAGTTTTCATATGTAGTTAGTAAAACCTATTCCCAGGAATCATCTCCGCTACAATACCCACTTGCCTTCCAAAAATTCACTCTTCATTTATTACGTGTGCGGTGGTGTCATTAAGTCCTGGTAATTAATCTGGGGCTTGGTGCGTCTCAATTGTCCTAGTGGAAATTAGGGACCCACATCCCAAACGGTGCAACATCTCACTTCCCAACTCCGGCTCGTTGCTCTGAATGAATTTGAGGGCAAAAAGACTTTAAAAACCATTCGTAGGTATTTGCCCTTACGCTCTCCACGGTTGTAGGTTCAGAGTTTCTTGACACAAACCTTCGTTACTGGAGATACGGGGGTTAATTTACAGCCCCCTGAAAGCCTGCTGACTCTGTGTTCTTCAAAAGGATCCGGAGCCACGCTTAGTCTCAATTTTTAAATTAAAAACGACCAAAAAAAGAGGCTATTATAGCAAATAAACCGAAGAGTGTGATTGTGCAACTCTCTGATGTGACAGACAGTGACACTTTTCATATCAGTAGTATAAAAGAGAGAAATTCAGGCTGATGCATATGAATGCGCTGGTTACGACTCCCCACCCAACCTTACTGCGCTGAATTACATTTGAAAGCCATCACTTAAAGCGATGCTCAGGCTTTAAATCTTCACGCCAGCGTCTGCTTCCTCAGCCATCCAGTTAGCTTAATACTTTTAGAAGCACTCAGCTTCCTAATAAAATCAGCCGGGCCATAGAGCGCTAAAGCTGCTCTGTCAACGTATTTATGTGAACTTGATAAAAATAAGAAAAAAACAACCCTTCTAAATAAAATATTGATCATTTTGAATTCAAAACGGATTCATTTTAAGCCTGTACGAGCGACATCGATGAAAGATGTTTGAGGAGGGCCATAAAGAACCTCAACAACAAATGGAAAATAAAGCAAAGTGAGAACTTCACACCTCTGCTGCAATTACCTCCTCAAGAGCTTGACAATGAATACAATACCGTCTAGAAAAGGGCGACAAAGATCTAACCAACAAGGAATGCACATATAAGATGATGTGCTAGAAATTATTGCAAACATCAATATTTTAGCATAATCCACCATATTCAGCATTTTGCAGCCACAGCCAGCATCACGCAGCCAGAGTTAACAGGAGTCAGTGGGTGAAGCCGGTTTGCTGTAGGACAGGTCATTGCTATCGACTCCCATCAGAACAGAATTCCCTCTACAGAATTATTATCAGCAAAAGAAATCCAGTCCTATGGTCATCCCAGATACGCTGCATCCCATGCGTCACACGTATGCCAAAGTTGAGGATCATGAGTTCATACAATGGTTTGGGTTGGAAGGGACCTTGAAGGTCATCCAGTTCCAACCCCCCTGCCATGGGCAGGGACACCTCCCACCAGCCCAGGTTGCTCCAAGCCCCGTCCAACCTTGAACACCTCCAGGGATGGGGCAGCCACAGCTCCTCTGGGCAACCTGCGCCAGGGGCTCACCACCCTCAGAGTGAAGAATTTCTTCCTAATATCAATCTAAATCTCCCCTCTTCCAGTTTGAAGCCATCCCTCCTCGTCCTATCGTTACATCTAAGATAGCACAGACTCACACATTTACTCTGCCCATTACTAAAGTAAAATCACATTAAAAAAAAAGTTTCTGCAGCCTTGACTGACACCCAAACTCACCCCATTCTGCAGCGAGGACAGGGTAAGCCGGGTCACGGCATGTTTTCGTTCTCTCGATGCAGTTATTGATGAACTAACTACTCAACGCAAGGAAGTTAAGATGCTGCAGATGGTTGGCATGAAAAATATATTGTACGCAGATACCTTCATCTTGATGCAATTATTTTTTCTGAAGCAAATTATTTCCACTGCCTATCTTGCAAGCTGGTAATGAAAGTGAAGTGTTTGCGAGAAGTGCTATTTAAAGCAGAGCACTCATGTTTGACTCGGATGGCAGAAAAGGGGGAAAAATTAAGCAGGAAGGCAAACAGAAAGAAAGAAGTATTTTCACCAGTTTCTAAATCAATGTTGAAGTACCTCATCAATAAAAATAAGAGCATCACCACCCCCTCGTGCGCTTGACAGAAACCTCTAAATTCATTAAAGATGAACAGGCTGAAGCCCATGTCAGTGGTCGTATCTTGAATGGCATACTGCATCTTAACCAGTGGCCATCTTTACTCATAATAAAATGGCTGAAAATTAGAAATCATGCCCTAGCTAGTTTACTTTTTAGCACATTTCTTCCATTTTAGAAGAGAGAGAGGTTAAAACAAAATGTGCTTATGAAATTATCCATTTCATTACAAACATCCAGCAATAAATGAAGAGCGGACAACGTACGCAACCCTTTTTTTCAAGGACGGATGTGAAAAACCATAACAAATTTTAACATGTCCTAACAACAGGTGGTGTTCTGAAGATTATTCCAATAGCTACTGTCACGACATCAGGAATTTACGTTTGGAGGAATTTACGCGCTTTCCTCCTGCATTTTTAAGTCCTGAGAAGTCACAAATGACCACAGCTCTCAGCTACCAAGACGGCAGTCAGAATATTCCTTCATTTGGGGATCACATTCCAATTACTTTTTATTATTATTTTATTCTTGCCTGTGGCCTGTTGCCTAAGTGACTCACGATCGTGAGTAATACAAACAGAGGCAAGGAGGGAAACGCTCGCAAAGGCGCTAACGTGAATGGGGAAGGACACGGCTGACGAGAAGGGAAAACCCTGCAAGGAAAAAGAAGAGGTGGAAGACTGATATAAACCGAGAAAAACATCTTATTATTGAATTCCGGCAAAACTAAGGAGAGGAACTGTTAGACTGCGAAGTAAAAAGAGCAAAATTAAAGTAGCAGAGGTGAGTGACTCGGTGAGAAGAGGCTTATTATAGACTTGTTCTGTTTTAAAGTTCCAGCAGTCCGTGATGAGCTGTGAAGATTTTAGTAATCGGCACGGCACTTCAGATCAGGCGTTGAACTTTCCATCCATCCATACTTGTTTTATCGAAGAATGAACTTACCTTGCAGCTCATAAAGTATCCTTCTGACTTTTCAATAAGCAGAACGGACAGTCAGCGATAAACAACTTGTGACAGGCGGCAACTAAACTTTTCCCAACTTGGGTCAATAACGTATTACAGCGTTCACTGAAAAGGGGTCACCACTTGCAACGCCGTCCCACTGGGCGCGCCCGTTAATTTTGAAAAAAAGATTCAAGAGCGTCGGCAACAAGCTCAACTAGTGGTTACTTTTTACACGTGCGCACATCAACAACTTTACAGCAAACCCGTTGCTGTGGGGTGTTACCTCAGGAGTGGCAGCGCGCCCATAAAGACAGTAGGGTAATTCTATTTTTTTCCAATTATTTGCACCTGTAGAAATACGTAGAAAAGCTTTACTTACCTGAGGAGGGGATGAAAGATGATGGTAATGTTTCTGGCTCCTGGTTTGCAGACAAACTTGGATCCGCCACCTTCAATTAAGTTATCATCTGGTCCTCCTGGAAAATAACACGAAACAAGGTGTCTAACGGACCTGAACGTCCCTTGAATTTTAGATAGTAAGCGATAATTAAACATTTAGGTCTGTCTGTAAATGCTTCATTCCTGGTGAAGGATCAGCAATTAACGTAAAGATACGCTCTTTCTATCCTCTTTCTGCTCAGACACCAAACTCCAAATGCACTGGGAACAGTACAGACAGTGTTTACACATTGCTTTGAGCTCCTCTTCCCATAGTTCACAACGTTATTGCAGAATGACTGGGAAGCACAGGTCTCCTATGGCACAGGACCCAATTTCAACTGCAGAAGAGTTTCCCAACCATATGGGATGAATCTCCCAGTTGGGCTGAAGACCAATGTACTGGACTGGACGTGCTAACACCATACCCATCACACAGATCAGAGATCCCAAATGCCAACAAGAGATGAGCCTCACAGTTCTTTGAAGTGTCACCCACTGACAAATCATAGAATGGTTGGAAAGGACCATGAAGATCCTCTAGTTCCAACCCTCCTGCTGTGGGCAGGGAGGGACACCTCCCCCCAGCCCAGGTTGCTCCAAGCCCCATCCAGCCTGGCCTTGAACACCTCCAGGGATGGGGCAGCCACAGCTTCTCGGGGCAACCTGCGCCAGGGGCTCACCACCCTCACAGTCAAGAATTTCTTCCTAATATCTCATCTAAATCTCCCTTCCTCCAGTTTGAAGCCATTCCCCCTCGTCCTATCGCTACATGCCCTTGTAAAAAGTCCCTCTCCAGCTCTCCTGGAGTCCCTTTAGGGACTGGAAGGCCACAATAAGGTCTCCCCGGAGCCTTCTCTTCTCCAGGCTGAACAACCCCAACTCTCTCAGCCTCTCCTCACAGGAGAGGTGCTCCAGCCCTCAGAGCATCTTTGTGGCCTCCTCTGGATCTGCTCCAAGAGGTCCGTGTCTTTCCTATGTTGGGGACTCCAGAGCTGGATGCAGTACTCCAGGTGGGGTCTCAACAGAGCAGAGGGGCAGAATGACATCCCATGACCTGCTAGCCACACTTCTGATGCAGCCCAGGATACAGTTGGCTTTCTGGGCTGCGATCGTGCATCGCCAGCTCACGTTGAGCTTCTCATCAATCAGCATCCCCAGGTCCTTCTCCTGGGGGTCCTGGGGACCTCCAGCCTGAAGTTTCAGTGACTTCAGCAGCTTTTGGAACAGCTCAAACCCAAAAAAGCAGGTCTTAAACTGCACATGAGGACTCACTTAAATTATCCTTTCTCAAAAGCACAAGGGCCTTCACCTTGTCTAACAAACACCCAAGGTTTTGGCCATGTTGATGAGATGTATTTTGAAGCACATCATGCTCAGAAAGGGTTTTAAGAGCAGCGCTTCACTGAATTTTGCGGCTTCCATACTGCTGTACAGAAGGCTCCAACGCCTCTGATGATGCCACCATTCAATCCCTTGGAAGGCAGCTTGGCTTTGATTGCCAGTGACATGACGTTTTAACTTATTTATTACATTTAACACTATTGGGTCTCTCGGGAGTCCATGTCCTATCCAGAATCTTGTCATTTCCCGGCAGAATTCTCTGTTGCCCGAGTTCCAGTTGCATACAAACAGGCTCTCAGCTATGCGAAAAATAAACTTGCTGAGTTTGGCCCTCTCCTTGGGAGTAACACACAAGCTCAGAGAGCATTATTTACACACCTCAGGCCCAGACGGAATGACTTTGAGTGGCATGAAAACACCCACCTACGTGTCATTACGTCTGAACCAAAGATACTTCCATAAGCAGCTTCTAACACCAAAATACTTTAAATCAGGATATTGAGTGAGGAAAAAGGGGGAAGGGCAAATCTCAGTGTCGTGAAACCCATCCTATGATTCTACGATTTCCTGACAGTAACAAAGTCCACTTGTTACCCTTCCAGAAGAAAACACGTTCAGAAGAACAAGCCAGATGTCCCAGGCATAAGCAAAGGACACCTTCAGAAACAAAATCTCATTTTGAAATTAGCAGCAATTCCGCACATAATCCCTTGCGTTTCAGTCGTGCTCCATTGTCACAAAGCGCAGACCATCATCTTAATGGTATCATCTGACAAGTAACCCCCTCAAGTGTGGTTTGGGGGCTAAAATCATCAAATAACCCCAAATATGAACTTGGGCGAAGTCTTTATATCCCAAATGCTATCAAGTCCTTTTCATCTTGCATGTGAACTCTCCTTAATGATTGAATAATAATAAATACAGAACCTAATCACATTATTACGATAGCTTTATAGGCAGGAAAATGACAAAGTACTTGAAATCAAAACACCACCAGCAGATTATTGAATTTTTTGACCCTGACATCTGCCTGCCTCCAAACGAGAAGAATGTCTCCAAATCAGAAAGTGCAAGAGGAGGAACACAACCAATGAGTACGTGACTCCAATCTTCTTTTCAAAGTGAAGTTTATGTGCTTCAGGCCATTACCTACAACCAATCTACATTAAAAAAAAAAAACCTCTTTGATGATTGATTTGACCCTCCTGTGAGCAACCTCACAGCAACGCACAAGGACCCAAGCAGGTGACCAAGGCCAGTTCTTCCATACCTTAAATGGTCCCTCAAGGTCACAGAACCACAGAATGGTGGGGGTTGGAAGGGCCCTCTGGAGCTCCCCCACTCCCACCCCCCGCCAGAGAAGGGGCACCTCCAGCAGTGGCACAGGACACGTCCAGGTGGGTTTGGAATGGCTCCAGAGGGGGAGACTCCCCCCCCTCTCTGGGCAGCTGTGCCACTGCTCTGCCGCCCCCACAGGAGAGAAGTCCCTCCTCAGGTTTAGAGGGAACCTCCTATGGTCAAGTTTGTGCCTGTTCCCTCTTGTCCTGTCACTGGGCACCACTGAAAAAAGACTGTTCCCATCCCCCCGGCACCCTCCCTTTAAGGATTTAGAAGCGTTGATAAGATCCCCCCTCAGTCTTCTTTCCTCCAGACTAAAAAGCCCCAAGTCCCTCGGCCTTTCCTTGTAAGAGAGATTCTCCAGTCCCCTCATCATCTTTGTAGCCCTTCGATGGACCCTCTCCAGCAGTTCCCTGTCCTTCTTGACCCGGGGAGCCCAGAACTGGACACAATACTCCAGATGCAGGAGTGTTCTGTACAAGAATTGACCGCACTGGAATAGACTCCCAAGTAAAAGGGACAACATTAAATTCCCTGCAGAGTGGGAAATCCATGCAAACTCCGGATATCTGCATCCGTGGAATTTCCACCAGCTGACTCAACTCCCCAAATGCACCGTTCGGACACGGAGCTCAATAGATCCTACACTACCATAAGGAACTCACGAAGTTCAAAGAAGCGGCTGAGAACAGAGTTTATAAAACTTCACTGACTGTAATTAGAAAGACTCAGCTGTTAAAAAAAAAAAACAAAAAACAACCAAACAACAGTTCAGGAAGTTCATTTTGCATTTGAAAAAGTGAACTTGCACATGTGACAGTTTAATCGCGGAAAAAAAAAAAAAAAAGAGGCGCAACTTCTAGGAAAAGAAAATTATTCATTTCCCCTAATAATGTCAGACCCTGCAATTTCCAGTGGGGTCTGTGTCTTAACTGACTTATTGAAGAATTCATCCAAGCATGAGCTACTGAGGCATGAACCAGGAAATCCAGGCTCAAATTAAGAAAGGGGTGTTATTCTCGTTGCATCAAGTCACCCTGCGCTAATCAATATTATTGACTGGGACGAACTCCCTGGCAAGGAATAAAACGATCTGTCTTATCTGCTTGGCCACATCACGGGAGATTCGAGGAGAACAGAACACCAGCACCGAGAGAAAAATATGTTTTTACGTCTTCTCTGCTCTTAGCTTTCAATTAATACTAATGAATGCTCTGCATGTAGGTGTCAGCTACAAGGAAACAAAATTTTGTTTGTATTTAAATATTTTACCTTGAAAAATAGACTCAGATGTAAGTCTTATTCCTGGGGATGCCGTGTACATGCCGATAACAACTCAGCACCGCAACAGCTTCTGCTAATACCAGCAGCGCGCACGGCACCTTCACGTCTCTCCTACCCCTGCGGAGCCTGAGCCAAGCTGCCATCGCCCGACACAGCAGTTTTGGAGAAAAGCCCTAACTGGAGCAAGAGAGAGCTCACTACGCCTTTGCCTGGATATTCCAATGCAAATCTCTAGTGGAGACTCTCCCTGACTACATCAAGGTGCGAAATGTGCATTTACACTCACCGGCCAACACGACACCTCCACTGCAAATGATGCTCTGTGGTTGGAGAGCCAACAGGTATCTCCATGAAAACACACCATGAATATCCCTTCGTCGTCACTGATTCCTACCAAGAGCATCTCTTGGGGGTGTTCAGCCTGGAGAAGAGGAAGGCTCCGGGGAGACCTCAGAGGCCCTTCCAGTCCCTAATGGGGCTACGGGAGAGCTGAAGAGGGACTCTTAACCCGGGAGGGGAGCAACAGGATAAGGGGGAACGGTTTTAAACCAAAAGAGGGAAGATTAGATGAGATATTATGAAGAAATTCTTGACTGTGATGGTGGTGAGCCCCTGGCGCAGGTTGTCCCGAGAAGCTGTGGCTGCCCCATCCCTGGAGGTGTTCAAGGCCAGGTTGGACGAGGCTTGGAGCAACCTAGGCTGGTGGGAGGTGTCCCTGTCCATGGCAGGGGGGTGGACTAAATGATCTTTGAGGTCCCCTCTAATTCAAACCATTCTGCGATTCTATGATTCTTTGATCTCTTGTAGGGCGGTGAATGATCATTCATCCAAAGAAACCAGTACCAGGCAGCTCCACAGAAAGCAGGGAGGAGATGAAGAAGGAGCGGAAAAAATGCCCGTTGTGGGGTTGTTTTCTTTTCCCTCCTCCTCAAGCTGATTCTCAGAGAGGCATTTTGCGTAGTCTCTCCAAGAAGAGCGTGCAAATACTGTACCGCTGGGCTGTCCCGAACACGCACCACGTCCACACGAGCAGACTCAGGGAGAAGAAATCTCTCCGCCTTATCAGGGAGAAGGAGCTGTAAAGCCTAATTCCCAGTGAGCACTGAAGATTTTCAACTGTATGTAAGCGCTCAAATTTATTGCCATGACAGCTCCCTACAAGCACCGACTACGGGACCGACCATCCACGCTCACTGAAGCACAAGAGCACTCCAGTAACCATCTGGACCGAGCGTATGTCGGTGCTTCAGCAACACCACACTACAGAAATCTTTCATTTGGGTTGCACGGTTTGAGGGATTTTGTACTTTTTTTTTCACAGAATCACAGAACCACAGAATGGTGGGGGTTGGAAGGGCCCTCTGGAGCTCCCCCAATCCCACCCCCCGCCAGAGAAGGGGCACCTCCAGCAGTGCCACAGGACACGTCCAGGTGGGTTTGGAATGGCTCCAGAGGGGGAGACTCCCCCACCTCTCTGGGCAGCTGTGCCACTGCTCTGCCACCCTCACAGGAAAGAAGTTCCTCCTCAGGTTTAGATGGAACTTCCCATGGTCAAGTTTGTGCCTGTTACTTCTTGTCCTGTCACTGGGCACCGCTGAAAAAAGACTGTTCCCATCCCCCGGCACCCTCCCTTTAAGGATTGATAAGCATTGATAAGACCCCCCTCAGTCTTCTTTTCTCCAGACTAAAAAGCCCCAAGTCCCTCAGCCTTTCCTTGTAAGAGAGATGCTCCAGTCCCCTCATCATCTTTGTAGCCCTTTGCTGGACCCTCTCCAGCAGTTCCCTGTCCTTCTTGACCCGGGGAGCACAGAACTGGACACAGTACTCCAGATGTTGTCTGACGAGGAACGACTGAGGGACCTGGGGGTGTTCAGCCTGGAGAAGAGGAGGCTGAGGGGAGACCGTATTGCTCTCTACAACTACCTGAAAGGAGGGTGTGGAGAGGTGGGGGTTGACCTCTTCTCCCTGGTGACAAGAGACAGGACGAGAGGAAATGGGTTCGAGTTATGCCAGGTGAGGTTTAGATTGGATATTAGGAAATTTTTTCACTGAAAAGGTTATTAAACACTGGAACAGGCTGCCCAGGGAGGGGGTGGATTCGCCATCCCTGGAGGTGTTTAAAAAAAGGGCGGATGTGGTACTTGGGGACGTGGTTTAGAAGCGGTGTTGTCAGGGTAGGGTAATGGTTGGACTTGATGGTCTTCCAACCCTTCCAACCTCAACAATTCTATGATTCTCTGTGGCCTCACCAGGGCAGAGCAGAGGGGGAGGATGATCTCCCTCGACCTGCTGGCCACACTCTTCTCAATGCACCCCAGGACGCCATTGGCCTTCTTGGCCACCAGGGCCCATTGCTGACTCACTTTTGTTTTACTGTAAGGCAAGAAACTATAATAGCCACATTTCATAGGCACAAGGAGAAAACCTCAAACTTTCTCAGCTGTCAGAAAGTCCTATTGTTGTAGCAGTTCCTTCTTGAGAGCACCGGCTTGCTGATTTAATCTGTCTCGTAATAAATTATGAAGGGGGGGGGGGGGGGGGAAGAAAAAGAAAAACTTTGAGGCGAAGTGAAATTTGTCATACAGTTAATGATATCCTCACGCTGTGCTGGCAATGAAGTGTGCCCACCTGAACACCGCTGCGAGTGGGAGTCAGCGACGGGTCCATTAGTAACGCAGATGAATGTTTCTGAAATGGAGCTGAAAATGTCACGCTTCAATATGAAAAAGCGTTAGATTACCGAGCAAGCGAGAATCTCTGCACGCATTTGAAGTCTGAACAAATGTTAAGAGGGCTTCAAGTCTTCCATTCGGCCTACTAGTTTAAAAATTTAAATATTGGCCGTGGATATCCCAGTTTTACCGCTAATGTCCCGTTATCTACGTACAGAGGAGGTCTCGGAAGGATGATGGCAACATTTCTTCTCCCAGAAGGGATCTCCCCAGAAAAACAGGAGTTTCTTCTGCCGTTCAAAGTTCAAAGGTTCAAAGTTGCCCACCACAACGTGAGCTATACCTAGACTTCCCTAAATTACTCCGTATGGAACACACACCGAAGCACGTGACAGAAATGCTACGGATTAACATTCTTCAAAAAGCGCTTTGAAAATGAATTAAAATTTCTTCTCGCTATTCCTACATCTATTTTATGTACTGAAACAGCACCGAAGGCAAACCTTCGGTTACACACACACCATCACACAACTCGTGGCTCCTCACTTAAAGACAAAACCCTGGAACACACTACAGGGAGTCTCCCGATCCTTCATTTTGCCATTAATGCAATGCTGGTTGCCTTCTATAACCAAGCACTGCCACCTCTACAGAATAAAACTTGATCTTATTTTGTAAGGAAAGATCACACTGAGAAATACCCCACGATTTCCTCGTTTATTAAGATAACTTCTCCACCACTAAATTGAAAAAAAAAAAAAACAACAAACCAACAAACAACCAAACCAACCCACAAAAAAACCCAGAGACAGTATCAGCGTTTATATTTCCTTTTCCTAGATTATTGCGGTTTTGCTTAGGTTTGTTTTTTTTTTTTTTTTTTTAATTAAAACAATTTTCTCTGTAAAGGTTCAAGATTTATATGGAATGTTTATATGAAGGAGGTGAAGACATGAGAGAGGCAGCAGCTCAGCGTCTTGTAGGAGGCCCCCCTGTACCTTTGAAAATCACAGTAAGCAATAACGTAACATTTTTTTTAAACAACAATGTAAGGAAAGCTCTCTCTCTGTCTCTAATCAGAGTACTTCTAAAAGGTGACATTTCTTACACTGTCACCTCAGAGCACCATAACACATCACCTTATTGCTTCAGAGCTGTATTTATCGTAATGCCTCTCATCCTCAGCCCAGATGTGCTTTAGATTCTATCAGACACAAAGATATTTGGCTAAGAAGTAAAGCCTTTTCCAAAACAACCAAGAAATATTAATTTAGCCTCAACGGAAACCGCAAACACCTCCAAACCACGAGGACCGGAGGCAGTCCTATATTTGCTCTCTTTCCCCCCTGTCCCCTCTCTGAGCACAGGACAATGTCATTAGTCTCTCCGTGACAGCAAACTTTCCAGCGCAGCAGGTTCCAGGCACGTAGGGAGCAATTCCCTGAAACCTCTCTGCGAGACACTCCGCGTTAATCTACACAACCGTAAAAAGAATAAAGAAAACAGGATTTGAAGCCACAACAATCAAGCAATCAACGTGGCTCGATAATTAATGCCACCTCCTCTCCTCTGAGCATCGGAGCAAACCTATAGGAGAAAAGGAACCTGGTCAGATGTTATGGTCCTTCCCAAAAGTTCTTGATTATGTGGAGATCAACAGCATAGCTATTACCTGAACACCGTCCTCGAGGTACGGAAATACAAATTTTCATTGAGAAGGAAAGGGAAGAAAGCAACAGCTGCCCAAGGAGAGCAAAGCAGGTTATTATAAAACAGAGCGCAATAGAAAAGAGCGATTGATCTGTGCTATGACGGAACGGTAACTATGGGCGTTACGATGGATGTCTCCTGATTTTCCATGTTTCTGTACATCAGGACTCTATTGTCTTACAACGGCATCTGCTTAAACAAAGCCACACGCAACACAAGCATCGAGTCCTCGTTATACTATGCTGATTCGCAGCAGCGATTCAACATTATCGCCTTGCACATTTAAGTTCTTTTTGTAAAGAAACAGACGTAACTGATCTTCTCTAAAATTTTGCTGTGTGCCTGTCTCGAATCATCAAACTGAACCGCATCCAGGCCATTTTCCAAACTGCTCTGGTACCTGCTTCAGTAGAGCCCACGTGGTGCAGCCCATGCTTGAATTAAGGGCTCAGCAACCAGCTGTCCCAGCACGTGCTCTCCTACACCATCAGAGCTCAGCAGGGAAGGGACAGGGAAGGATCTCGTCTACTTTCCAGACTGGTCTCCACTGGGGAACAAAGTACATAGGGAATCCAACACCCTGCACCTAAACTTAGTTTTTGATCTTGACCTTAGACAGGCAGGCCTAGAATCACAGAATGGTTTAGGTTGGAAGGGACCTTGAAGATCATCCAGTTCCAACCCTCCTGCTGTGGGCACCTCCCACCAGCCCAGGTTGCTCCAAGCCCCATCCAGCCTGGCCTTGAACACCTCCAGGGAAGGGGCAGCCACAGCTTCTCGGGACAACCTGCGCCAGGGGCTCACCACCATCACAGTCAAGAATTTCTTCCTAATATCTCATCTAAATCTCCCTTCCTCCAGTTTGAAGCCATTCCCCCTCGTCCTATCGCTACATGCCCTTGTAAAAAGTCCTTCCCCAGCTCTCCTGGAGTACCTTTAGGGACTGGAAGGCCGCAATAAGGTCTCCCCGGAGCCTTCTCCTCTCCAGGCTGAACAACCCCAACTCTCTCAGCCTGTCCTCACAGGAGAGGTGCTCCAGCCCTTGGATCATCTTTGTGGCCCTCCTCTGGCTCTGCTCCAACAGGTCCATGTCCTTCTTATGTTGGGGGCTCCAGAGCTGGACGCAGTAGAAGCAGCGCGGCAGAACCTAGGTAGGTCTTCCCTGAAGCTGAGCAGGTTTATCCAGGTGAACAAACATAATGGAAGCCCCAGAAGTGTCGAGCCCCATGTTCCAACCAGCCCGAGTCTGCAGGCCAGCTCCACAGAAGATAGTCATTAAACTTCCACATCCATAGACCCTTCCTTTTGAACAAACACCATCTTTGAAGACTCACACTTTTATTAAGAATCCTATTTGGCAGACACTGCACTTTTCCCCTGGTGCAGGTCAACTCCGGGTTAATAATTTTCTGTTTCTGAGCCATGTTCTCATCCCTTCTTGCTGGACTCCTACAAACCACACACGGGAGCTGTTACGGGTCTGCCCATGCAACTGGAACTGAAATGCAGCACTCCTAGTAATGTGGTAACGCAAAGGTTATTTATAAGTGAATGATACAAAATTCTTCCAGAAAGCCCTTCTAACACCAACCAACTTAGGACTCCATGGACTAGACGAGAGATCTCATCTTCTAGTGGCATTTAGTGGACTATGTAGCAACAGTGTTCCCTCTGTCCTCTTCACCCCCAAACTGCAGTAGAATCATAGAACTGTCTAGGTTGGAAGGGATCTTTAAGATCATCAAGTCCAACCATCAACCTAACACTGCCAACACCACCACTAAACCATGTCCCTCAGCACCACATCTACACGTCTTTTAAATACCTCCAGGAATGGCGACTCCACCACTGCCCTGGGCAGCCTGTTCTAATGCTTGACAATCCCTTCCATAAAGGAATTTTTCCCAATATCCAATCTAAACCTCCCCTGGTGCAACTTGAGGCTGTTTCCTCTTGTCCTATCACTTGTTACTCGTGAGAAGAGCCTGACCACCCCTCGCTACCCCCTCCTTTCAGGGAGCTGTAGAGAGCGAGAAGGTCTCCCCTCAGCCTCCTTTTCTCCAGGCTGAACACCCCCAGGTCCCTCAGCTGCTCCTCATCAGACGTGTGTGTGCTCCAGACCCCTCACCAGCTCCGTTGCCCTTCTCTGGACATGCTCCAGTGCCTCAATGTCTTTATTGTCGTGAGGGGCCCAAAACTGAACGCAGTGCCGAGCACAGGGGGACAATCGCTGCCCCGGTCCTGCCAGGGACGAGGGAGCGTGTAGATCAAGCCCTACACAGCTGCTGTTTCTGGCTATGACCCACCTCCCGCTGACGCAGCACGTGGGGCTCCCGTTCCCTCTCTTGCAACAGGAGGGAGGGAGGTGAGATGCACCAGCCAAAAAAAAAAAAAAAAAAAAAACCCAACAAAAAACAACCAACCAACTCAATCCACATGTTATCACGATAGACAAGAATAAGCTCCGGCCAATACTTGATTACTTCTTTGCTTGAGGGGAGAAGCAATTTAGCAAAGGTTTCTGACAGAGGAAAGATTGCATTTCTTGTTTGCTTCTCTTAATCACACTCTCTATTTTTTAATCATGGCAACTGTGAATTTATAGACCAGTCCATCAGGAGCCCCGGCCTGATGTTTAAAAAACACACGGGCACCCTACCTTCCACCCAGACCGCCAGAGCTCAGAGAGACGATGACATTGGCACTACAAGAGACCCCAAATCAACGGGAATTAGGTGGCCAACTACTGGTAAACTACGGGCTGCCAGTCCTTGGGGAGAGGGCTCTACAGTGCTCGGAAGGGAGCTCCGAGATGATTAAGTGTCTCAAAGGGCAGCAGACTGTTCCCAGCTCCCAGTCTGTCCGTCACTTGTCACCGGCGCTGAACTCCACACAGGAGACGCCACCGCTGCTGCGGCCAAGTACAGGTACACCCTCCATCCACACGGACTATGTACTTCCATCTGTTCAGATGGTTTGTAAGTACTTTTCTTCTTTGACAGAGAGGTGGTGGTGGGGAGGAAATGAACACAAAAAAAAGATGTGAAGTGAGGGGAAAAAAAAACAAACAAGGAAGCTGACCTTTAAGGTTATAAAACACATCACATTTCATTTCTGTAATATTTCCTTAGGTGAAAAAAAAAAATCACAGCAATTCTCCCAGAAGCAGCGTTTGGGGTGATGCCCCCTAACGCGAGTTGCAGAGCAGCTTTCCAACCTAAAAAACTTTCACTGGAAAACACACAAACACTCAGAAATTCAGGCAGGGCTCCTCTCTGGTTCTTGGTTGGCCTCCTGGAGCAATGGGGCTGTTGTGCCGGGGGACCAGTACAAGACATGGGAGTCCAGAGCTTCCAAAAGATGCACCGGCCCCTGTTGGGTTTGAGGTTGGGACCATGTCAGTCACCACAATGACTTAAAAATCCCAGCTGAAGTCACGTCGGGTCTGATGGCCGGACCATCACAAATGCCTTCCAGGCATAAAACTGGGGAAGAGGCTGTAGCTCGCGTTCAAGTTTGTAGAGCGCACGCTCGGCTTCAAACCATGGAAAAATGATTTCCAAAAGCAGGAGAGGCGATACCACCGTGATTGGCCTCTCTGCTCAAAGGGACCACAAACCCCGTGGTGACAGCAGCGTGGCATTTTGTTCCGTGCAGGTACAGAGTTCCCAGCCACAAGAACAGACATTGCTATCAAAATCTTAAATATCAATCCAGAAATCAGCGGGCAGCCAACACGGATCGTGCGACCCAGACCCCGTAGGAAAGTTTTTGCTACTGCAGATCTGGATTCGCGACGTGGGTCTGATACGGCCTCTGTGGCCCTGATCAGGTTTCTGTGTTTCGCTTTCCCAAAAGGGGAATTGAAACAGCGACTCCAACCTTCCCCCGGTACAGCTATTTTGAGAAATGCTGTAGACAAAAAGGAATAAAAGGTTTTAGTCACTGTTCTTAAATTCATGTTTCGACTTCAGCTTTCCATTTCACACCGAACATGGCTCCAACTTACCAAACTGACTGCACCACCTACTCCAATCGCTGCCTGAAATTCCTGCCTGAAACAGCTCCTCCGGCTTGTTTTTGACCGGCTGTCATTACCCGTCCTTTCCCGCACAGCGGGACTGCAGTGCGAGGAGCTGATTTGGATGCAGTCACATAGCCGGTGCGCAGACATATTGTTCTGCTGATGTTCCCATGCCCAATCCTTTTACGCTCTCCTATACGGTCTTGTCTGCGATCCAACACCATATGCATTTAAATAAGTTGCTCTTTAATGTTTCAAAACCTGATTTATTAGTTGCTCACACTCCATCTGCCTTGAAAAACTGCAGCGTGCCTTCACTTTCGCAGGCTGTACAAAAGGTTGAGGTTCACTTTGACTCTACTTTATCACTAGATCAGCGTGTCAGCCACAGACGTAAAGTCCCCTTTCAGCTACGGAATTTGTTTAAAACGCATACTTTTCTTTCTCCTCTTTTTTTTTTTTTTTTTTTTTTTTTTTTCTCTTTCCCAGGCCACGCGACTCAGCAGCAGGCACTTTGATTAATGGATTTGTCAGCTCGCATATTTACTATTTTGTTGGTTTCCCTAAAACCACTGTGTGCAGATGGAAGCTCTTCCAAAGCACGGCTGCAGCAGAAATCCTTATCCGAAGGCAGAAAACACGCTGGAGCTAACGAACTGTGATTCCTTACACACTGCATTCACTTTTCAACCGTTTTTTTCTCGAAGCTTGCTTTCTTTATCTTATCTCCTGTAGTGGCAAATGGCTCCTACCCGAATCTTTTATATTCCTGACATGTCTTCTATTCAGTTTTAATGTCAGAAGGGAAAAAAAAAAAAAAAACCACAACCCAGCGAGCAAACAGAGAAAGCAAGTGAAATAAGACAAAGATATTCCTTGACATACAGTCATTTACGGTTTGATATTCTTACAAACTGTTTAGCTCTAAAACTTCCCACGTCTCATCTTCCTTTTTAATACTTCAAAGCTCACGGCCATTTTAGACGATGGAATCGGTAGTTACAGTAAGCGGGATCTGGTGAGCTCGTGGCGTGAGGTCGGACAGGAGAGCAGCTCCGCTCACCGCTCACCCGCTTCTGCCCTGGGGAAGGTTTGCCACAGCCCCTCTTATGGGCCCGGTGTGAGAAATAATGAAATAAAAAGGTGTAAAAAGTTGTACGGTCTTCTAGAAGCAGTATACATCTACGGAAATACTGATTTTTTTATTTTTTTTTTTTTTTTTTTTTTACCATGAGTGCACAGGAAGGGAACAGAGGATTTGGAAAGTGTACACAGCTGGGACTCCAGTAACCATCAGGCTGTCCAAGAAAGCTGTCAGAGACTTGTTTTCCACGTATTAATGAAGGCATCCCTTCTAATGAAGATAAATTTGCCAATCTTTTGACAAGTCTTGAAAACGTTACAGATCTGGCGCGTAAAACAAGGCAAAATAAATCCTACTTGGTTATTCAACACCGTGATGCCTCTAGAAATGTATAACCAACAAAAGAACGTCCTCGCTCCTCATCTGTGCGCACGCTAGTGTGAATTAATTCATTTTCTGGCAATATGCAGAATGATCCCTACTAATAACACGGGTTTTCCCCAAGGGCACCGGAAGGGATTGTCCACGCCGGCGCACAAAATGCACAAAGCAACTCCCTGCGCCGGCAGAAATTCTCGGATCGCTCGGAGCATGACCTGTCAGGCAGCGTTTTTCAACCTGTTCATCCATAATCTCTTTTAGATGGGTTTCCCCACCTCCTTATCCTCCTTGCTTTGTTTTGCCCGAAATTCAATCAAAGATGAATTAGACTTTAGACAACAACCACCACCGTGGCTATTTAAGTGGCGCTGGAAATTCTAGACCCCCGCGTTAATTTTGCTACAGCTTTTACTTCTTGCATTTTAATGCAAAACCGCTTCTCCCCCCGGAGACCGTCCCCGATATTGGCACGAAATCGCACGGGGCTGTAAGAGAAACTCACGCGCCGATAAGAAGGAGGGAAACTCAACCCTCAGCAGACATTAGCAATTGCAGGAAAACAGCCAGAACTTTAATCACAATTCTTTCAAACGCAGCCAGGGATTTAGAAATGCTTTTATTCGAGGATATGACCCTAACACAGTGCTTAATCAAAGCCATTGCCGGCACCAGAATAACCTGACGACTTTAATAAAACCCCGTTTCATCGGAGGCAATATGTCAGAACCACGCTGCATCTAATATAACAACCTCTAGAACAAAGAATGACCCGTCCTTTCCATATATGTTTCTCGCCATTTCTATAGACAGGGAACTTCAGATTTCTCCTACGCAATGACCAAGAACTCCCACGAGCTCTATTTTATGGAAATTTCTTAAGAGAGTTGTTGAAATTATTTTTAGTTTTCACTTGTTGCTACCGCTGGGCAGGTATCACGGATAAGAAAAGCTCAAAAGGTACATGTTGAAAAAACCATTCAAGTACTGACAATTTTCTTATTTTAAATTTTACCTAAAAGCAATTCGACAGTCACAGGCTAAAGCAGCCAAGATTTGAACGTTTCAGCTTCATCGGAAAAAAAAAAAAAAAAAAATATGAATTTGCGGTTTCTGCTGATTCAGCAGGCTCTACCAACAGGAGCTCGGTAGAGTCTTACCTACATCTTGGAATACTTTGTATTCTAATTTCACAATTAAAAGAAATACGTTCGCTTTTGTTCAGCCACGAGGAGCAGAAGGACGCGCGCCAGTACAGAGCGACTAGAAACTGCCCAAGCAAAAATTCAACTTGGCACCAAGCGCAATACTTTCGAAGAAGTCCCAGGAAGGGGCACAAACCAAAGTTATTCCTCCGCCTCGGAGTACATTCCCTAAGCCTGGAAGTTTCCTCTTGCAGCAACGCCGAAAAACCCCGACAAGGGGATCTCCGAGCTGTGTCGTACCACCTGTAACCGCAGTCTGCAAATCCACCGTTCTTTCTTTAAAAATAGATGTAAGCCGTTCTGCATCTGAAAGGAGTACCGAGTTCAGAGGTCCCCCTCTGCTGTGGTCCTAACCTTTCCGCTTCAAACAGCCACAAAACTTACTTTGAAAACTACTGCTCATCAAGAAAAACCCGAAGCAGAAGAAGCCTTCTCTGATGGAGGGAGTATTGAGAGCGCTCCCCCCCCTCCGTCTTCCCCCTCCGTCGGCTACTTACAACTGAGGAAAGCGGCCAAACTGTAACACAGGGAAAGAGTCGTGTTATTCGGAGCGCCACTCGGTAATACAAAGGGTCCCACAACACAGGAGAAGCTGCAGATCTGAAAGGTTTCCCGCCTCCCACCGAATTTGAAGCCGCGTCTCGTACTGCCGGGGCAGGGCGCCGTGGCGCGGGGAACCGAGAGGGAAGTTATCGACTGGCGCTGAGCAGCGGGAGGGCACCGATCCTCCGTGCGCGCGGCGCTCCGGCACCCGCCCAACCAGCACGTCCTCGGCATTCATGACGACCACGCTTCAACCTCTATAATTAGAGATGAATTAAAATAGTAAGAGTATCAGCAAGAAGTTGGTTGTTCTTTCGTAAGGAGGAATTTATACCCTTCGTAATAACGGGGGTTCTTTGGAGAGCTGATGCTTGGCTCAGTTTTCCAGTGTTGGTTTGGTTTTTTTTTTCAGAGCAGTGAAAATCAAAGGATTTAGGCATCAAGATGACTCCGTGCCTCTCACCAGCATCTGAGGGTGAGAAGATTTTCCCACCACTGAAAAAAAAAAATCCATCACACTTGCCCAGGTGAAATATTATAAGGAATCAAAATCATAGCATCACAGAACCGTTAGAGTTGGAAGGGACCTTGAAGATCATCCAGTTCCACCCCCCTGCCATGGGCAGGGACACCTCCCCCCAGCCCAGGTTGCTCCCAGCCCCGTCCAACCTGGCCTTGAACCCCTCCAGGGATGGGGCAGCCACAGCTTCTCGGGGCAACCTGGGCCAGGGGCTCACCACCCTCAGGGTGAAAAATTTCTTCCTAATATCTAATCTAAATCTCCCTTCTTCCTCTTTGAAGCCATTTCCCCTGATCCTATCATTACATGCCCTTGCAATAAGTCCTTCTCCAGCTTTCTTGTAGGTGCCCTTCAGATACTGGAAGGGGCTATAAGGTCTCCCCGGAGCCTTCTCTTCTCCAGGCTGACCCCCCCCACCTCTCCCAGCCTGTCCTCCCAGCAGAGGGGCTCCAGCCCTCCCAGTATCTCGGTGGCCTCCTCTGGCCCCGCTCCACCAGATCCATGTCTCTCCTGTGCTGAGCCCCCCTGAGCTGGAGGCAGCACTGCGGGGGGGTCTCCCCAGAGCAGAGCGCCGCAGAGGGGCACAATCCCCCCTTGCCCTGCTGGCCACGCTGCTGGGGATGCAGCCCGGGATGCCGGGGGCTTGCTGGGCTGCCAGCACACATTGCTGGCTCGTGTTGGGCTTCTCATCACCCAATACTCCCAAGTCCTTCTCCTCAGGGCTGCTCTCCAGCCATTCCCTGCCCTGAATTAAGGCTGGAAACCACCTGGTCTCAAATGATGACCTCTATCCAATGTAAAATAGCTTTATATCATTAAAGCAAAGCGAGCCATGCAATAACTGGATAAACCTATAGCTTTGCCTGTAGAGCTGTGCTTACAGTGGGGACTTCGGCTGTAGAAGACAAGACTCCAAAACATCCCTAACCGCCATCGCAGTGCTGGCAGAAAGCTGGGAATAGCTGGAAAGCTTTAAGCTCTGCCAGAAGACTGTTGCCCGTTACCAGAACACAACGTGACGCGCCTTTCATGGGATCATCACAGATGAAGGTGGAAAAATATCTACTTTGTTCCCCTGCGAATAAATGACAAAGCCTTCCGACGCATGAGATGAGCTGGCTCCCTACGCTACCACTTAAAGACTGCAGAAAAGAACGAAGCAGCGGCTGAAATCAGAAAAACATTGCACCAGCATCCATTATTCTTAAAATAATGGGCTCCAGCAACAAAATTGTCTCCGGTGCTACTATTGATGTACTTAACACACCTTAAGCCAGACCTCTGAGTAACCCGTTACTATTTTTACATCTCTCTTTTTTACCACGTAACATCCTTTTCTAATGACAGTTTTAAAAGTACCCATGTACGAGGGAGTATTGCTTCATTCTTTTTTTGGCAATAGATCGCATGTCCCAGCGCTACACGCTTACACACCATAACGTAGCCTCCTTTTCCAACCATCTGCTTGTTGAACTAATTCAAACTATTAACCAGTTTTACCTACAAGAAAAGACACTCCAAGCTTCAAGGAGACAGCTACAGTTTCACCACGGGGAAAAAAAAAAAAAAAAAAAAAAAGCAGCACAAAGAAGTTATTCTAACAATGAGAGAAATGTCAAGAAATAGAAATGTCAAATCCCTTAGGGTGGGGAGGGGGGGAAATAAATTCCAACTCCAGTTCATCTCCAAGCACTATATTTTGTAATGAAATTACACTCTATAGTCTTCCCTCGGGGAAAACCTGCTCCAACTAATCAGACTGTTGTTTTTTTAAAGTTCAAAACAAATGCAAGACTGTCTGTGCAGCATTCCTGCCCTAGCTGTCAGGAACTGCATTTAACTCTTTGCAAGCAAAAAGGTCCGAATCTTGCCACCAAAACCTGCAAAATGGCTCAATATGGAAATAGTTCAAAATATCCCAACGTCCTCCTCGACGCTTACCCGCTTACGGCAGCTTTCCCCTGGTTTTTTAAATCACTCTTCAAAATCGTAGAATAGTTTAGGTTGGAAGGGACCTTGAAGATCATCAAGTTCCAACCCTCCTGCCCTGGGCAAGGACACCTCCCCCCAGCCCAGGTTGCTCCCAGCCCCATCCAACCTGGCCTTGAACACCTCCAGGGATGGGGCAGCCACAGCTTCTCGGGACAACCTGCGCCGGGGGCTCACCACCCTCACAGGGAAATATTCCTTCCTAAGATCTAATCTAAATCTCCCCTCTTCCAGTTTGAAGCCATTCCCCCTCGTCCTATCACTACGTGCCCTTGTAAAAAGTCCCTCTCCAGCTTTCCTGTAGGCCCCCTGGAATAGACAAGTTCTAGACTTCTAAAAAGGAGTGTTGTTACTTTTGTTAAAGCCCCTTTTTTCAAGAGCGTACATGGAAAATCGAGATAAGTCTTTATAGATGCAAATGGATGATGGTGTACCCTCTGCCCATGGTCTGAGCTGCCGGAGGCAACACCAGCTCCCTGTTGGAGGCCACATCACTGCCTAGCACACTTCTGTGCCTGAGCTAATAACCCCTTTCCTCCTCCAATATCCGTAGGAACTCATCCATGTAGATATGCCCATAAAGAAATACGTTTCAGTTGAGTCAACACCAACTTGTACAGTATCTTGCCTTTTATAAGGATTTCATCGCATGCAGCGGGGTGTCCGATCTTCTCTGTCACAAATTCCTTTAAAGACATTAAGGTCGTCACTAAGCCTCTGAGATAACTCCAAACGGACCCGCTACAGAAGCTGCGGCAGACCCAAACGCGTTGCCTGTGGGGCCAGGCGAGGCGCTCCTGCTTTCCAGCCCCTAACTCAAACACAGAAGAGCACATTTTCAGTTGTTTCTGCAGTACGCTTAGTTACACACAAAATAACAGCCAAAAGGCTCGTATCCATCCAGCTAACTGTTCACCCCGAAGACTTTAATTATTTTGGTTCATACAAACGAAATGTACGCCCTCCTCCCTGCTGATACCTAAAAAGTGCTGGATCTCTTCTTGTCTGGTTATGTTTAAGGAATTGCTCTTTATCAGCACAATGAGTTGTAAGGGTTAGCCGGATACTTTTGGAGCTACCTTTCATTAGGTGCTACGATTTCAAGATTTTCATTCTCTTCTTTGAAACTACCTTCCAGTTGGAAATATTTACTAGCAGCCTGCGATGGCATACACTCAGTTACCAATGAAACCTTCAGCTTCCTCAATTTAAAGCCAGCAAGAGGGTTTAATTTCATTTCTGTGATACCACCAAGCATGCTCATTGTAATGACACTGAAGATATGAAATGGGCACAGCTGAAGAGACGACAGATCATAACTGGCCAAAAGATGCAAGAGCAGGCTGCCTTGCACAGATATTGTAGGTAGAAGCAGAAACCTGCACCTACAGACTGAAAACGCGAGCAAAACGTAGCAGTGTAGAATGGTTAGAGTTGGAAGGAACCTTGAAGGTCATCCAGTCCCACCCCCCTGCCCTGGGCAGGGACACCTCCCACCAGCCCAGGTTGCTCCCAGCCCCGTCCAACCTGGCCTTGAACACCTCCAGGGATGGGGCAGCCACAGCTTCTCGGGGCACCCTGCGCCAGGGGCTCACCGCCCTCATGGTCAAGAATTTCTTCCTAATATCTAATCTAAATCTCCCCTCTTTCAGTTTAAAACCATTCTATCTCACCCCATTGTTCCCCTCCCTGATCCAGAGTCCCTCCCAAGCTCTCCTGGAGCCCCTTTAGGCACTGGAAGGACTCTAAGGTCTCCCCAGAGCCTTCTCTTCTCCAGGCTGACCCCCCCCACCTCTCCCAGCCTGTCCTCCCAGCAGAAGGGCTCCGGCCCTCCCACCATCTCCGGGGCCTCCTCTGGATTCGCTCCAACATCACTGTAATGCGTTTGAGGGTGGTTTCAGGTCTGCATTTAAGGGTAAATCAAGCTCCCCACGCCCTCAGCCAGGCTGGGGGATGCTGTCGGAGCAGCAACGGCTCCAGCCAGATGTGGGGGAGCAGCAGAGGTACCCACAAGACCCTTTTCACAAACTAGCAGGCAGCAAACGCAGAGCAAATAACATCCTCCTGTCTTCAAGGAGAACACCAGCCTCTCTGCAACCTGAAAACAAAAAGGCAATTTCTTTTCGACCTCCACTCTTCATCGCATTTAAATAAAACTGTTTATGGGTGTTTGGAGACCTAAAAACCAAAGTCTCAGCCTGCCATTAATATTTTAATTGAGGACATGAATATTCATGACCATTTTGTTTCTTTAGAGGACAAGATACGATAATTAAATAATTCTAATATGTAAATGTGTTCCTGTCATGACACCTTGCCTTCATCTACATTACAAAACCAAGGCATTTTTAGCTCTTTCATTATTTATGTAATTCTGGTTCTTTCGGCTTTTTTTTTTTTTTTTTTTTTTCCTCTAGACTAACTAGAGCTCTTGAATGCAGACAGCACCTTCTCAGTTACAGGCTCAGTAATTACGGACTATTTCAAAGTCATCTGTCTCTCTTGACTTCCGCAGTTGCGGAGGCTTTTTATTTGGGGGCTGTTTTGGTACGATGCATCTTCTGTTTCCAAGCTAATTTCAAGAGCACCGCAAACACCCGACATTTGCCACAAGCCCAGGAGAACACAGCCAAGCACAAAGTTATTAAAGATTTCATCATTTCTCAGACTTCGAGAACGCTTCAGTAACAACAAAAACCTATTGGTTTCTACGAGAGACAACAGCAGTAGCTGTTTTCGAAAATAAATACAACATTTCTTTCATTTGCAGCTATAACCGATGACAGAAAACTCTGGATGATTCCAGCACGTGTTCCCTGTAATTGCTTTGAAATCCCTCCATTTAAATACAAACCGAACTAAAAACCCAAAGCATGTCAAACACGGACAAAAAACTGGAAAGGATTTCCAGGGTCATTACGTTCCCCCTCAGCTCCTCCGAATACAGCCTCCTGCATCTCCCCCTTCGTACCTGTCTCAAGCTCAAACCAAGTTTCTCGCCTTCGCTGTTCCGACCTCGCTTTTCTACTTGTTCGAAACCTTTTTCCAATTTCTGGATTAAATTGCCTTTTGGCCAGTTTATTCCTATCTGTGGCAACACCAGTTTTCAGCCAACAGCTCTTCACCACCCCTTCGAGGTGCCCGGTACCTTTTGTAGGCAACTGTATCACCTTTCAGCCTACTTCACTCGAGCACGAAACAGTCTTTTTTCCTCCCCAAGATAAGCAGCCAGAAACTGCATCCAATATTTCAGATGACTTCTAATCAGCGACTTGTACGGGGACATGAATACTTCCCAGTCTCTGCTGGAAATGCCCTGCCTGGGTCGCATTTGCCTTTTCCCGAGCAGCACCGCTTTGGCAGCTCACAGTCGTTCGGGGATCAACCAGTACCACTTCTTCTCCTCTGCCATTTCCAACTCATTCGCTCCCTAGTTTAGAGCCGAAATTTCTGTTATCAGTCCCCCGGGTTTGTGACCCTGCATTTAGTGCTCCTGAATTCCATCCCCTTTCTTTTGCTCCGGTTCCTGAGGTCATCCAGCTTCTGTAGGTTGTTTCATCATTGCCACCACAGTGGCCACCGCTATAAGGAATCACGGAATCTCCTGGATTGGAAAAGACCTGTAAGATCATCTCGTCCAATCATTACCCCAACACTGACCAGCCCTCCACTAAACCATGTCCCTCAGCACTATTATCTACACGACCCTTAAACACCTCCAGGGATGGGGACTCCACCACTGCCCTGGGTAACGCGTTCCAATGCCCGATGACCCTTCCCATAAAGAAATTCTTCCGAATATCCAATCTAAACTTCCCTTGGCGCAGCTTGAAGCCATTTCCTCTTGTTCTATCACCTGGTACTTGACAGAACAGGTCGACTCCCACCTCTCTGCAACCTCCTTTCACATAGTTGTAGAGAGCGAGAAGGAATGAGAGTCATTAAAGTATTTCCCCAAACTGACATAATGAGAAAGCAGAGTCCTGGAGGGCAGCGAAAGGCATCAGGTAACAGACTGCCAATTAAACACTAACATCGTTTGAGAACAATATTTGACATAACTTCTACTAATTTTGCATAACGCGATCTCTTACCGAACTGCAGACTCCAAACACCACAGCAAGGGAAGGCCAATTCGGCAGCTCAGATGGGAGTGGGCAGCTGCTGAGAGAAGGAACCCATTCCCAAAAATACACCACCGCCGCGAAAAGCTCCAGCAATGGCTGCAAAGTACTTCTCCTTTTAAACTCAAGTGAGTTTGGTCACAACAAATCCGTCGGTAAAACCCATTGCTGCTGTGAAAAGTGCATCGACCCCCTCCCAGCAGATAGCTCCACGTTCCAAAGATGCTTAAAAGCTTTACATTGCCCTCGGCTCACCTGAACATGACCTTCCCACATGGAATATTTTCTACATAAAACCACTCAGCCACCGAGATACAAGTGACAGTCACGGCGGCTGCTACACAACTGAAGCAGTTGACTTAACTCTGGTCCAGAGTTATTGGACTTTCCCGACATGGGTTGAGCACGGCAATTTTTGACAACGTTGCTGTGCTGCTGGATAAACCAGATGGTGACGTTCTTTCCTCCTCTTTGGCTTTATTCGGGCCATTTCAATAGAAAGGGGAAAAAAAAACCTTTTCAAAGTAATTAATCTCTCCGATTATCTTAGAAAATGAAGAGCAGTGTGCTGAAAGAGAGCAGACTTTGCTGGAAGTCTGACTTTATTGCAAAGCCATCAATGCCACGATTGACTAGCCAAAACGGTGGATCAACTAACCTGGAGCAGCTACGCTGGGGAAGAAAAGAGCATCACAATCACTTGAGGCAGTCAAACCACTGAGGGTTTCCCAGCGGTGTTCAGAGAGCTTTCAAGTCTCCTCCAACACAAAGATGCTTTAACGTGGATACCATGGAAAGAGGCCAACAGCTGCTGCGTGTTTCTGCCGCCTTGCCAATATCTGCGACGGTCGCTGACGCTGGCACACTCAGATGTTTCCTGGTGAGCTTCATCATGTCTGGTTTGGCTTTCCCAATCGGTACTACAACAACGGCATATATCAAAATAGCATTGGACTCAACACCTGTACCGGGTTTATTCAAAATGAGTATTTTTATACATCACTACTTTCCCTGAAGGTGAATATCATCTTTGATAATCCCGGCACATATACGAGTCTCGGAGGAAGCGATGAAAATAGTCTTTTGAGTTACTCAGCCTTTTAGTGAAGGAGGTTGTGCGAAAGCGGGTTATGGCATATCTGTACTACTGAAGTCAGCTGGGTACAGAGATGCCCAAAAAGGTATCGAGCAAGTTGGATCTGCAGGAAAGAAGCAGGACGGTCATTCGCAGTCCACGCTATCCTCCAGGTGTGCCCAGGAGCTAAGCAAGGTTGTCTCTGCCTGGCTGTGCTTTGCCATGCCAACGCGCTGCTCTACCGAGGAGCATCGCAACGACACGCTTCACTCCCTAACGCAGGAAAGCTCTCATACTTTTAACTGTTCTGATCAAAAAAAGGTGTGAAACACCAGGAAAACACAAAAAGATTCTCCATCTCCCAGCTGGGGACGTATTTCAGTGTGTCGAATTCCAGGTTGACATCAGCAAGATTTCCTTCCGATGATGCAATTGCTGCTGATGTAAGGATCCAGTTCTGGGACTGAGGCACTTGTCCAGGAGCCACTTTGAAATCTAAATCCTTAACTTCCAAAATATAGCTTTAAAGAAAAATAGTTAAAAAAAAAAAGTAGGCGAGAGAAACACCAAAGATTACTTCCATGTGCTCCAATATTTTCCCACTAAATAAACACAGGGACTGAAAATTCCAAATCAAGAATGAGGAGTAGCAGCACTGAGGAAGTCATCAATGAAATCAAGCGAGGAACAGAGAAACGCAGCCACCGGTCTTTTCAAAACAGTAAAATCCCACAACACAGACGCAGAGGAAAAGCAGTGTGAGCTGCCGATGTGCTCCGGTCAGAGCCATCTCGAGCTTTGAACCCACCTGCATCTCCCGCTGACAGATGCCACAGACGGTGGCAAACTTACCCAACTTCTGGCCCCTTCCCCTCATGTATCTCAGGCACAGTCCAGCCATACACACACATATATATACACATGCACACATCAGTTTCGTTTTTTTCCCCTAATTAAATCTAGCACACTATGCAACCATAACAAGATGTTGATTAATTTACTGATTTGATATAAACGTATCCTTGCTGCGTCAATCTCCTCCCTCTAGATCTTCAGAACAACCTTCATTCCTTTAAATAAGGCCGGGGATGTCATCATTTCCTTCTCCTTTTCGCATATGCAGATAGGACAATTATCCAGACATCCATCAGAACGGCTCGCAACAGCAAGCAACTCATTTTAAAGCCAGTTTGCCGCGTACACTCGCTGAATACACAAATCCGATCCAATGCGAAAAACGTGCTGAAGATTATTACAGTCCTCACCGCAACGTGAGATAAAAAAAAAAAAGGGGGAAGAAAAAAATCTGAGATAGCAGCAAAAAAGATTTGTCTATCCTGGTCCATACTCGTTGGTTGATGCTCCCCCTTTTGCTATATGAGAATCTGGATGTGTTTTGAAAGACCATCAGAAGCTTTTTACGAACATAAACCATATCATATCGCTGATGTGTGGGAATGGTACAAGAATCCAGTTGTACGTGGCCAGAAATGTGCCACAAAACCACAACACTTATCACAAGAAGATGGGAATGAAGGAATCTGTAGAAAGCAAGATATGCTATTTTGCCTTCAGAGTTTGTGGGATCAAAAAGCTACCTAGAAGGGACAACGATGTCAAGTGTTTCAAAGCAAGAAAAAAATTAGAAATAAGCGTGTAAGAGCGAGCGTGTCTTCCTTATAAGATGTTTTTACAAGTCTTATAAAAAAATGATGCAGCGTACAGTTGAAAAAGTATCAAACTCGCAGCCCGCAGGCCAGGCAACCCGTCCTAAACCAAGGTCTGCAGGCAATTTGTGGTCCATGAAATTCAGATGGGTCACATAAGCTGATTTACGTTGTCTGCAGCTCCTAAACTGCAATAAGGGGATGCCATAAATAAATTGGCGACTTTCCCACCAACTCCTTTTTTGCAACTCTGGAGCTGTCACAGGTCTGGTAAATGATTGAAGACCATCACTTTGGAAAAAAAAAATAAAAAATTGAGAAGTCCTTCCGGCAATAAAAATAAAAATGAAATTTATGACTGACCCAAATGCTATTTCTTCTAAGACAATATCTGCCAGCCCTCACAAAGACTACAGACCCTAATATTTCCGCTCTGGGCCATATGTGCCATTCTCAGGCAAAAATAAATTTGTTAACAAGTCTGCGAGAGCAGTTGGCACTTACTTATGCCAGTCTGTACTAACATCTTGAGACTTTCTTTAATAAGAAAAAAATAGAAAAAGAGAATGTTTCAGGAAAGTACAAACCCAGCAAAACATGCCTAAGACGTTGGGGGGGGAAAAAAAATAGTAATTCAAGGAAACATTTTAAATTTTCCTGCTAATAGACAACAGAAACGTTGGCAACGTTTGTGGTTCATAAGCTTAGGGATCATCCAGGGGTCCCGAACATTTTAAACATTCAGTGTGACCATCTGTCATTGACATAGTCACCGAACAGAACGAGCAATTACCGAAGCCCTTCTCAGACATAATCTGTCAACCACATCCAGTTTGGCCGCCAAGAGAAATCAAGCTGAGGGCTACGAAAGCAGATCGCCCTTATGGGAAACGGGTACACTCCACCTGAGAAGGTGAGCAGTGGCTGGGAAACAACCAGCATCCAAAAAAATCCTGCGACAGTCCCCCGGTCCTCATGCTGTTGTGCGCTACGGTTTTAAACATGTTGGTATCTCACACTCCATGCCCTGTTCTGCAGAGCGAGAGAGGACAACCGTATCCTGGGCTGCACCAGAAGTGGGGCCAGCAGGTCAAGGGAGGGGATTCTGCCCCTCTACTCTGCTGTGGTGAGAGCCCACCTGTAGAACTGCATCCAGCTCTGGAGCCCCCAACATAGGAAAGACACGGACCTCTTGGAGCGGGGCCAGAGGAGGGCCACAAAGATGATGCGAGGGCTGGAGCACCTCTCCTGTGAGGAGAGGCTGAGAGAGTTGGGGTTGTCGAGCCTGAAGGCTCCGCGGAGACCTTATTGCGGCCTTCCAGTCCCTAAAGGAGCTACAGGAGAGCTGGAGAGGGACTTTTTACAAAGGGATGTAGTGATAGGATGAGGGGGAATGGTTTCAAACTAGAAGAGGGAAGATTTAGATTAGGTATTACGAAGGAATATTTCACTTTGAGGGTAATGAGCCCCTGGCGCAGGTTGCCCAGAGGAGCTGTGGCTGCCCCATCCCTGGAGGTGGTCAAGACCAGGTTGGACAGGGCTGGGAGCAACCTGGGCTGGTGGGAGGTGTCCCTGCCCAGGGCGGGGGGGTGGAACGAGATGATCTTTAAGGTCCCTTCCAACCCAAACCATTCTGTGATTCTATGACAAGCAAACCACGCCAATTCAAAAGGCAAAACTAAAGGCCATTTAGGGACGGAGGTAATAAGGACTGGGTCAGCGTTCACAAAGGTGTTGGAACCTGAACCACCTGAACTTTTCTTAAGGACTGCAAGAACATGACCCATCAGAATCACGTTCAGATAGAGGACGACTCTGCCTCACCTTCAGCACAGCTACACTGATACGCTCAGGGACATGTCGTAACTGCAGAGAACTGTCAAATCTTCTAATAAGAAGAACGAGCACTGCTGACATTCCTAATTGCTTTTAATTTTTGTCTCATCAGCCTGAGCTGCAGCACAGCAGGAGAAAAAAAAATGCAGCAGACTATAGAATAATCCTTTAAAATAACTCCTGAAACCCTACAGAACAAAAATCCCAAACGTTTCCTAATGGAAACTCGTGAAGCTAAATGTATTCCCAGAACTTAGGGCTGGAAGGGATCATTAGATCATTTGGACTCTCCTCTTATACACAAGACTCCATTCAGTCTTACTCAACAGCTTGTTTTTAACTAGAGGTCTAGGTAGCATCTAGAGTCAACCAGCCAGAGCCAGAGAACCTGTCTCTCCCCTTACTACTTCGTTGCCGTGCTACGTCAGCTCACGTTTAAAGACTGCATCAAGTTTGAATATATCTCACTTTAGCTTCGAGCTACTGTTTTTTCTTACATCTTTGTACACCAAAAAAAAGAAACAGCCCTTCAGTACTCAGTATTTTCTCCCTTTGAAGGTACCACCTTCTTTTCATTATTTTCCCCCCCCAGGAGACAATAGAGAAACTATATATTCTGTATTCTTTAACCATAATTAGCTCTCCTCTGTACCTGCCTGATTTTTCACCACTATTTAAAAACTGCCGTCTAGGCATAGGATCGGTATGACCGCTCAAGTCTTCTTCAGAGTTGTTGCTTCCAGGAAATAGTGGTTTAACCTCAGTCCTTTTTTTTTGGTTTGGCTTTTTTTATTTATTTATTAGTTTTGTTATTGGTTGCACAAACCCGAGGTCAGAACAGACAACGGTTCACAAAGGTCCCAGATCATTCTGCGTAACGGCGTAGCCACTTCCCACTCTGTAAATCTTAATACCCACAGCAAATTTTTTATCAGTAGGATTTATCAGTAGGAACTAAGGCTAAAACTCTTAATCAGAGAATCTAGTGGGTTATGCCAGCACAAACTATCCACCTGCCCAGAAAAGCTTTCTCTGGTGATTACTTGAATCCATTCCTAGGGTTGTGTTGAAGAATTTATCATGAATTTTCAGAAACATTAGGCTTCTCCTCCTACAGGTTGCATAAAACTTAGCCAGAAAGAGAAGAACTTCAAATCGGCGCCCCCTCCTTATATATGACTCAGAGGAAAGAATAAGAGGCAAAGTCACAAGCTGCAGGAAGGGAAATTCTGATTGAATTTTGGGGCAGAGATGGGGAGAGATCTCAGAGTAGTGAAGCACTGGAGTCCCCACTCTTGGAGATCTCAAAAACTCAATGAGAGATCTCAAAAACTCATCTAACCTGACTGTGACCCTATGTTGAGCAGGGTGTAGGACCAAAGACCTCTAGAAGGCCCCCCCCAGCCTCAACAACTACGCAAGAAAGGTTGAGCACAGTCCTAAGAGCTCCCATACTGAATCAAGGCAACAAGAGGCCCATGTGGTACCCAGGATGCTCCACTCTATGAACCATGAGAGGACATGAAGGACATTGAGCTCTTTCTGGAGGCCTGTGCTGGCAAGGTTACTGGTCGGGCCATCTAGTAACTTCAGTTAATAAACTACTTTAACACAAGGCACAAAATACACACCGTGATCCTGTACCAATCCCCAATAACGAACTTGTCAAAGATCTATGTCCTCATTAATTATCTGGTGTAACAACGCATCTTGCTCTGAAGGAGCTACCAGCACTGCTGTGAAGGGCCAGAAGAGGTGCTGCAAGAAGCTGATGTTACTGTGAAGTCTCTGAAATCAAGGTTTGGGGGACAAAGGACCCAAAACTGAAAGAATTCAGTGGTCAAGTTTCTTAAAGCATATGTTCAAACCACATTTCTTAAAAATACATTTAATGGACCTAATAGCATAATAAAAGTACACAGTGATAAAGGAAACTGCCAAGGTGGAGAAGGTGGAAATTGGTAACCCGACTGTTCGGTGGTTAATAAACTAAAGGAAAAAAATATAATTATTTATGCTGAAAGAACTTCTGAATTGCAAAAAGTTTACTAATAAAAATCCTTAAGGATTTTAGGAGATATTCCTACTTACTCTTTAATCACAACTGCACACAAGTTAACGTGCAAAAACCAGTTCCTGATGAAACCAGAGATGGAATTTATTACCAACACACAGGAGAAACCGAAACTCTACACCTTGACCGCTGGAGGAACAGAATATAATTTGATACTGTATATTTCGATGCATTCAGGTACTAATAATTTTTCCTACAAAAAGGGACTGCATGGCTTGAAATCTTAGAAGAGAAATTCCAGTATATCCATCAATCACAGAAGGGCCAGGGGCCACCCAGAGGATGCAGCTATAAAAGCAAACACGACCCAATATACAGCAGGTATACTATTTCCAGTAAGGTCAGGAGGGGAATACTGTGAATATTTAAGGAACTGGTGAGGCACCATCTGGAATACAAATTCAAAATGAGGAGAAACCAGGAGAGAGACAGAAAGGCTGTTCAGATGGCAGGAGACCGATCAGCACATCTTGCAAGAAAAAAAAAAAAAAGTTGATAATTCAGTCAATTAAATAAAAAGATCAGGGAAGTAAACACAAGGGAAGAGAAGAAATTATTTAGAGACAGTATTAAAACATGAAATGTAATGTGACCCTGATAAAACCCAGATGGGATATCAAAGTAACATCTATAAACGTCAAAGCAGTGAAGTTCTGGACTGTTTCTCAGTAGGAGGACAAAGGAAAACTAAGTCTTGATAAATGTGTTCCTCTACTTGTGTGGTTCATTGACTGCAATGACTGGAAGAGGACGGGATAACTCAAGTAGCCTCTCCAATCCCGTCGTCTTGCATTTAGAGATGATTAATGGAAATACTAAATAGTCTCTCTTCAACCTCATTCTTGCAGAACTTTGCTACATCTCTCCAAGCTAAAATTCTTTAACAACTATTGTGATACATCAGCTATAAATATCAGCTATCAAAATATTGTACGGAGCTTGGCAAACACTAAATGAGAAATAATGCTTTTTAATTAAGTAATTAAAAACTGTAGTATCGGTATCTAGGAGTCTAGATGTTGACCAGAACATTAGTGCGCTCGTCGCTGCATAGTGACAAAAAACAGGCGCGATCCCCCCGGAGTTTACAAAGGAGATGTAATTTAAGGCAAGAACAGATGGATGCAGAGTAGAAAGGATGAAGGTGGTAACTCTCAACTGCTTAGCGTGATAGGTGGGGGGGCTCAGAACAACACACATCCAGCAATTTCCAATGACTTCTTTTTTTTGTGGCACCTGATACATCTTCTAAATTGGCTCATTTATTACAGAATCGACTTTAAAACAACTTTCAAACTCTTTTTTTTTTTTTTTTTTTTTCTTTTTTTTTTTCCCCCAAAGAGACCTGCGTTTTCTCACAGCTAATCTGCCTTATGGAACTTGGATTTTAACTGAAAAGTACATCAGTAAATTGGCATCCCCTACTGAGAGAGATAAGAGCTTCAGTCGCTGAATAAAGATGCTGAAACAGTGACAGGTATTTCTGAAAGCTCTTTTGAAAATTCCTTTATAAACAGTATTTATTTGGCTAAAATACCTGATCAGTGCAGCACTTCTGTAACGTGAGTGTTTGCAAAGTGCTTTAGTTCTTTAGATAAAAGGTGCTACAGAACTATTAGTATCATCTGGAGAACGAGTTTCCACGTTCGTGTCAGAGGCGTTTGTCCCCAGTGAGGTCTAATTTCACGGCATTTGGGCTTATTTTGAAATCTTTATTCCTGAGTTACCCACGTACACACAAGGCACACGCGGAAAAAAAACCCACATTAGGTCGGGAGCAAGTTTCCAAAGCGACAGAACATGTTGGCGACGGAAAAGCCGACGCCATTAACCGCATTTGGACGGACCCGTTGACAACGAGACTCATCGTTTATTAGAAGAAAGCACTGCAGAAGCACACGACTAAATTCCCCTCCTTCACGTGCAATCATCCGCCCGGTCTTTGTTACCGCGGTATTTACAGCCGTGCTCCTTCTGCAAAGCTGCTTCCACCAGGTCGTGTTTCTCCTGCCGGAGGCTCAGCGTTTCAACTATTAAAGAGTTAACAAGTCTTCACCAAATAATATCTCTGCAGGTGTCAACTCCTTGGAAGCAGATAGGTCCAAAGGGCAGACACATCGTTATAATGAGAGAAAGATTAAGAGGGGGAGAGAAAAGGAGCCAGCATGAGGCATAAGAAGAGCTTTGATGAATGATATAGCCCAGCATTAATGAGATCTGGTAATTTTACATTTCCAGAAAGCTACGGTCGTTAGGACAACGAGGATCATCGTTTTATTCAACTGGAACAGAGAAAAGTTTAGGACAAAAGCCGGCTCATCAAGAAATCTGTCTCCTCCTTTGAGTTACCCCAGCTGTGATTTGCAGCGTCTCCCGTCCCCGCCAGTACCCACCATTTGTTTAGTTGCTCTTCTCAAAACACACCAGCGGCTGCCGCTGCTGCTGCCCTCAACAGACCAGACACAGGTTCGCTAATAACTGTCCGAGCAGGCTTTGCCGCTCTTAAAAAAGAAAAAAATAAAAGTGTCATAATCTTCCCTGGCTGGAGAACTGTCTCTGAGCACCTCCCAACAGCCAAACTCACAGAATCCCAGACTGGTGGGGGTTGGAAGGGCCCTCTGGAGCTCCCCCAGTCCCACCCCCCGCCAGAGCAGGGGCACCTCCAGCAGTGGCACAGGACACGTCCAGGTGGGTTTGGAATGGCTCCAGAGGGGGAGACTCCCCCACCTCTCTGGGCAGCTGTGCCAGTGCTCTGCCGCCCACACGGGAGAGAAGTCCCTCCTCAGGTTCAGATGGAACTTCCTATGGTCAAGTTTGTGCCAGTTACCTCTTGTCCTGTCACTGGGCACCACTGGAAAAGGACTGTTCCCATCCCCCCGGCACCCTCCCTTGAAGGATTTATACGCATTGATAAGATCCCCCCTCAGTCTTCTCTTCTCCAGACTAAAAAGCCCCACGTCCCTCAGCCCTTCCTCATAAGAAAGACGCTCCAGTCCCCTCATCATCTTTGTAGCCCTTTGCTGGACCCTCTCCAGCAGATCCCTGTCTTTCTTGATCCGGGGAGCCCAGAACTGGACACAGTGCCCCAGATGCAGCCTCACCAGGGCAGAGCAGAGAGGGAGGATGACCTCCCTTGACCTGCTGGCCACACTCCTCTTGATGCCCCCCAGGATGCCATTGGCCTTCTTGGCCACCAGGGCCCATTGCTGGCTCATGGGCATCCTGTTGTCCACCAGGACTCCCAGGTCTCTTTCCACAGAGCTGCTCCCCAGGAGGTCAGCCCCCGACCTGTACCCATGTGTGGGGTTATTCCTTCCCAGGTACAGTACCCTACACTTGCCCTTGGTGAACTTCATAAGGTTTCTGCAGCCTTTAGCTCATCTGGCCCAAAATTCTGAATTCTCCAACATTTCAAGGTCCAAACGGTCCAAAGAGCTCAACATCAGGATTTTTTTCTTTTTCCAAAATCTTGGTGTAATTTGATTTTCAGTTCCGTAGTTTACTCCCGTAAGACCTGTGCTGTAAACCACAGCAAACACACAGGAGCAGATGCGACACACTAAGGGTCAAGTCATACAAAATCCACATGAATATGAATTTAAATGTTTGTGGAAGTTGCAACAATGCTTTTTGCTGCTTTTTCAGCAGAGAAAACAAGATCTATGGTTATTAAGTGATTACCTCCAAATACTCTGATGGGTTTTTAGGTTCTTAAAAAAAAAAAAAAAACAAAAAAAAAAAAACCAAAACCCTGCAGAACTTCAGTAGCATCCGAGAGCTTAACAAAAGCCTTAGTCCTGCTGTGGCTGGGAAAACTGCGTAATCTCCGTGCCTACACCTAATGGTCAGAACGGCTGAATTTGGGAAAACATATAGGATAGAAACGGACTTTAACACAAACAACAAGCCAAGATCAAAATCCAGTTCCCCAAACCGTAACCCCTTAAATACCCCGGTGCCCCAGGGCAGAGCAGAGCCCCTGTGACATCTTTGGGGCATCCTTTCAGTCTGTATTCCAGTCACTGTGAATTCCATTTTATGCCTGTTTGCATCCAAAAAAAATCTTTTTTTTTTTTTTTTTTTTTTTTTTTGTCAGCCATGACACTATAAAACAAACCAGTCTGATCCATTTGGAAGCCACTGTCTTCCATGTCCAGCCTTTTTTTTTCCCTCCCCATTTCTTCTCCATTCAAGAAAGCACTGAGCTGACGCTCCGCTGGCTGGAGTAGCTCCCACCGTACGCCACCCTCACACGTCTTCCCAGAAGTGACGCTACACCACTTGGTACTAACCACAAGTAATCATTAAAAAAAAAAAAAAAAAAAAAAAAACCCAAGCAAAAAAAAAACAAACCAAAAACCTTTACCAAACCTCAATGCCTTTTTTCCTGCCTTCAACTCGCTTCAAACGTAAGATTCATTCTGAATGATCCACCTTTTTATGAATTTAAATCATCTCAAACAAATCTGGGTGTTTTGATTGACACGACGCCTTCTGAGATGGCTTTGCTCCCTCACTAGCACCATTCCTCCTCATAAATATTTATACACAATTTTCAGTTTTTAACGAATTCCAAATATTCATACTTATTTTACTTAGAGCTTCCCCATACCTTTAAAAATAATTTTCACTGATCTTTCGCTTAACGTGTTTGTTTTGCCACAGCACACGGATAATGGTGCTCACCACTGAGCAACAACAGTGAATAAGAGTCCTCCGCCCTCCACATCTCCCGTCACCTAACACAGAGCCGCTCCGACACTCCCATACTGTGCAGCTAACAAACCCCAGTATTTTAAAAAACGTTAAAATGAAACACAGCAAAAGCAGATACTACTAAAAAAATAAATCAGTTTAAATAATTTCTCTTTTTTTTGTGTGTTTGTTTTTTTTTTTTTTTTTTTTCTCCTCACGTTGCTTAGAACATTCAAAAGCTGCAGTTTTTCCTTTGGCAATTATTCCAAGCCAAACCCAAGAAAAGTCTAATTATTACAAAAGGATTCAGTCGGTTTCTGTTTCCCACAGGCTGGCTCAGCTCCCATCCCACATTTCACACTTCTCAATGCGCTCCTGTCGGAGTTTAGCCAGATTTCAGAAATATGCAACATCTGATCACCTGTTCTCACGTATCCTTCCTTTTCTGTATGTTCTTCTGCTTCTTTTTTTTTTTTCTCTGACATCTGTTCCACCACCTTCCTTTCATAACGTTAAGCTCAATCACTTGTATGATGATTTGCTAAATATAAACCTCATTCTTATTTATATTTTACCTTCTTTCCCAAAACTCTTCGTCTTCTCCTGATGGGGGAAGCGTTCATGGGTGGTGCTTAAAAAAAAAACATCTGTACACATCAGAACACATTTTACAGCCTCTCTTCTCCGGGCTGCTCCTCTGCATCATTTTTATTCCCTTGACTTCATCCCGCAGTCATTCCTCTCTTCCCTTTCAAATTCACTTCACAAGCCTGTGCCTCACCATTCAGCAGCCACTTCACGCCGACTTTTCATTCCTTGATTTTCCCCTTAAAAGAAACGCACGGCCCAGAAAAAGCCCAAACATTAACCAAATCTCAACTTTCTTTTCTTTTTCCCCTCCCATTTTTATTTTTGTCATTTCTTTCATTTTCATCTAACCAGTCTGCCACGCTTAGGAGATGTAAATATCTGCCAGACCTTTCTGGTCTCCCAATGAGACGTGACACCGGTCGCTCTTCTACCAACATCCGCTGCGACTAACCCAAACGCCCCAAAATTAAGCACGAACCTCTCTCGCACGGGGGGGAATTTCTTCGGAGATGACAGGAACCAGCAACCGCCGTGCCCCAGCTGCTGGAGGGGTCACCGCTGTCCCACCTCAGTGACCATCTACCATTTAGACCAGTGGTCTCCCAGCACATCCGACTTACTAATCCGATGCCTTCAAACCGTTTCCTCCACTGAAGTCACGCCAGCTTCCTCTCCATTTCGGTTTATCTACTCCAGCCTGGATCATCACCCGCCGGTTCCAAAGAAAAAGCACCAGCTGTTCTCCATCCCTCCCACAAACAGCCTAATCCTTCCTGGCAGAAGAACAAGCCGGTAGGAAAACCCGTCATTAACAAGTTTCAGCTGGAAACGAGAAAACAGCTTCTCCCCATCAGGAGCACCATTACCCCTCTGACTGAACAGGGAGGACAAACAGCCCAGCTGGCGCCCAGTTTGACCAGTTTACGAGCCGAAGGGAAAAATTTCGCCGCCTAAGAAACACGCGGGAGCTGGATTGGGTGCCGCAGGGAGCCCTCCAAATCCTCTAATCTTCACTGGAAGTATCAGCCTTTAGGAGAGAAGCCAGTTAATATTTTATATAATAATATATTCTACTCAGTCACGCAATTATATTCCCACCCCTAAATGCACAGGAGTTTGTTTTCATTCTCTGAAAGTAAATATTTTGGCAAAACAATGCCACGCACTTCACCAGATGTGCCATCAAATGTTATTAAGTATTTTAGGTGCTTTTTAAAAATAAATATATATTTGGCTTGCTCTCTGCACAGCAGCTTTGCCCCCAGCTTTTATTTCCACCCACCCTCTCTAAAAACTCATAATTATAGGTGCTTCTTGCTAAATTTTCTAATTTGGGTTTTGCAAAATCCAGGACAGATGATATGATTTTAACAACGTTAACACATGGCAACGCATCTAGCTCTTTTCTAATATAAAGCGCATTTTTACCTAGGGAAAAAAAGAAGCAAAAAAAAATCTAAACCTGCAGAGCCAGTTTTAACGCTTTAAGTTCAACAAATGGTAAAAATTAATGGTTAGTTAATTACTAGCCCGGAAAAATGAGCAGTGGCTCCGGGGAGAAAATAATAATAATAATAATAATAATAATAATAATAATAATAATAATAACAAAACAAGTTAGGCCATTCAGTGGGGTTTGTACTTTGAAATCATGAGTCTTCAGCAGATCATTTTAAGGCCATAGTCGCACCTCAGAGCATCCTGTGGTCATCTAATTCTGCTCTCTCTGCCAGTGGACAATACCGAGAAAATGACAACCAAACGCGTTCTTTATATCATTTCTAAGGGACTACGAGGAGAAAAGCAGTACTATAACCCCACTGTTATATTCACATCTCAGCGTCTGTCCTTTCCCTTCTCGCTATGCAAAGCTGAGTTCTGCTACACGAACCATCCACCACTGCCTGCTAGCTCCTTCAAACAATAATAATAAAAAAAAAACCTGGAAAGAATCTAAAAATGGGTAAAACCACAATGTAAAGCAACCGAATCAAATAAACCGAGTTCCCAAACCCCTTTCACACCCAGCCTCCATCCCCACAAGCAGCTGGAACCCCTCGATGCTCAGGCAGTAAGAGGTGCCTACAGAAGGATGCTCTACCAGATAACTCCACTTCTCTTCGGGGCTCTTTGAAGGAGATGTGTATGGGTTATGATTTACTTTTTAACATGCAGGGGAAAAAAAAAAAAAAAAATCCACACCCAAAAAACCCCACACATGACACCAGGAAACCACAGGGAAAAGGAAATGAGATACTAAGTAAAAGGGAAAAAAATAAATCCCCCCCAAGCTACAATGAGAGCCAGCTGTAGGGCAATTAAACTCAACAGTTTACAGATGTTCACAGGAGAATACTCATTCACAATTTAACTAAATTGATCCACTTTCTTAAAAACTCTTGGGACACAAAGCTTACTTTTCTTCAGGGCTCTCAAAATAAAGTTTATAGCCCCTTTTACCGTAACGTATGGCAGCAAAACACTCCCTGGAAAAAAGGAGATCAAACGTCGTGTTTAACCCTTCCCTGGCGGCCCCTCTGCGACTCCCCTCCCACCGCTCCCGGGCAGAGTTTTGAGAAGTTCAGCCGAAACTCCAGAAATCATTTCTTTCTCCTTCGCGTCAGTCTCGACCATCCTCTCTCCCAGCAGAACAACACACCTCACTAATGATTCTTTCTATTATTAAATTTAATTAGGAAGGTATTTGGTTAGGACACAGGGGGCCAGCAAGAAAAAAAAAAAGAAAAGAACAAAAAAAAAAAAATAAAAAGAGGGATGAGTCAAGGAATTAAAGTTAAAAGCTCCTATTAAGAGCTGTAACAACTAATAATGGCATGTGAAGCTTTTATTTTTTTCCTGGACTCCCTACAGCGGTTAGATCAGTACGAGAATGGAGATGCAGCATAACTTGCGCTATCTGAACTACTTTGTATAAATACAGCTATTCTTCCCCAGGATTTCTCCTGCTTTAACTGACTTACCCAGGATTATCTCAGTTTAACCCATAACTTGGGTTTAGGATTTTTCCCCTCCCTCTTAAGACTCTTTTACAAAAATGCTACCAACGTTTTCGTTCACGTAAGAAGGAGCCATTATTACTAAATACTACACTATGGAGCATCTCCCGCGATTTCTAAGCATTAACTAATCAGTCTTCACAATCAGTGAGGTCTTATAAGTCGTTAGCGTCATTATTCCTCTTCCACAGATAAGGAAATCAGGGCTGAGGATACTCGAGCGGTTTCTCTCAAAGGACAGTTAAAGAGGAGAGACGGGACAGGTCAGCAACCGCCAACCCCACGCGTATTCCAGCAGACAACATTAGGACTTAAATACCAAAGTAGTCTCCAGTCAAGTTGCTTTGAGTCACGCTGGCTAATGAGGGGCGCCAAGCCAAAGCTGATGCTCCTTAAAACTCAGAACGTTCTCCCCGCTGCAGCTCTTGTTTGCCTCATGTTTTCTGTCGCCAAAGCTTTTTTTTTTGTTGCTGCTCTTATAAACCCACATAACATTTGTAAAAGACTCGTCCTCCTCCAACCTGAACAAACACGGGAGCGGCGAGCGCCCGGTGCAGCACTCTACCGACGTTCTCACCTCGGAGAAAACAGCACAGCTATTTCTGCAAAGCTCTTCCTGCAACACCTCTTCTTGATCGAAGCTGGAAAGGCTCCAGATGAGCTACATACCTACGCACAGAGACAACGTGGAGCTGGAAGAACTCCGAAGAGGACCTAGGTCATGCCAAAACCATATGGAACAAGTACCCATTGCTCACATTTACACAGCCAGGAAGACAGGAAATCTCGTTTAACGTCTCTCACCAGAGCTAATTAACCTCAGTACCACACTGTGCTAATTCACACAACTTTTGTCTTGCCCATACTCCATACTTGCCCATACTTTGTGCTCTGCTCAAAGCAAAAAGGCAGTCTCAAAATCTCCACCAAACACTCCACTGATGCATATTTAAGGGTGCTGCAGTGGTGCTAAAAGTCCCCAAGACACCCCCATCCTTCGAAGAATCATGGAATGGTTTGGGTTGGAAGGGACCCTTAAGACCATCCAGTCCAACCCCTCTGCCAAGGGCAGGAGCATCTTCAACTGGACCAGGTTGCTCAGAGCCCCGTCCAACCTGACCTGGAATGTTTCCAGGGATGGGGCATCTACCAAAGAATGCCAGGAGGGTGTGCAGCCTCAGCAGCCTCGGGGACGTCCACATTAAGTCTCCTGAAATCAAGATATCTGATTCTCAAGAAGCAAGAGTTATGTTTTATATGCGTATACAGGTCAGCAAGAAATCACGGATGTGGGGTGGGAGAAAGAAGCGAGTATGAGGGAATCGATTTTGACTTGAGAAAAATAAAACTCCACCGTTTTCAGACACGCTGAACACTTGGACTGCTTGTTTTGAGTTTGCTTTGAGTGTAGTAGAGGATGCTGAACAGATGAAAAAATCGAGCCCAAAAGTCTATAATAAAGATGCCCTGTAGAAACTAAATGCTACTTCCATTTCCAGTTCCAAAAAAATGTTTAAGGATCAACACTTAGAGAAACAGATGCGTTTCCTTCGTCCCTTCAGCTTCCCACACTGCAACATCCACAGATCTCCGTACGTTCCCTACAACATTTGCCCAGGAGACACCATCAAACACGGGTGGTTTGAAGCTCTGTCTCTCATCCATGGCCAGTGGCTTCTGCGAACCAGAGCAGCCAAGTTTTACCTGCTTCTCCCTCGCTGTTTTTCTCCTCTGTGCCATTGCTGATAGTCACTACTTTTTTTTTCCCCCCAGGAACTGATACGCCTTTGCATCTTCTGCTTCTTTCAGACTTGGCTGGTATCAATCACATTAGTGGGGAGGGACAGACAGAACCACCATAAAGGACTCATTTCCTTTATGATAGGACTCATTTCCTAGAAAATCAAGCTAAAACCATAATATAGCTGCTATCGACTGAATTTTAAATCTACATTCATCTTTTGGTAAGATAACATTCATTCCCCTCACTTCTAAAAAGACAGGGTTATTTTTTCCCAAATCAAGAGGATATTGAAGAAATTATCACTGATATAGCAGTGATCAAATACCTGAAAGCACAGCCACGATCAAGATATCAATTTCTCCTTTCTATCAGTCATCTTTCATGTAGCCGAAAATCATCACTTCAGCAGCACTCTGAGAGGGATGAGCATTTCAGAGAGAGCACACAGTAAACCACGTATTTATGAAACAAGAGCATTCAAGAATACAAAATAATAAAGGAAAAAACTTGTATTCCATCCAAGTCGCACTATAAAGGAGCGTTCCTCTGGTTCCTTGCACGAGAGGTTCAAGTTGCATCACTTAATGCTTTTCTGGACACTCACCACTCTGCAGAGTTAAGGTTTATTTGGAAAACGGAGTCAAGGAGAAAAGGAAACACACCACACGTATACTAATCAGCATGGCTGGGAGAACGGTCTCCCTTTAACTACTTCTTAATTTCATAAATATTGAAGATGTGCAAAATTCAGCATCAATACGAAACGCATTGATGGCAGTAAAAATTTCCTCACTCAAAAATTTACGTGATGTAAAACTTCACTAAACTTTCACAGCTTTTTCTGTGAATACTCACAGGGTATTTTCTGCCCTCTTTTCCGACCCCCGCTAAGCGTGTGCACCAATGCACCACTGCACAACATGGAAAATGTATACACTACCAATGTGATTCGCTTTACATAAATCCCTAAGGATTTGGGAGGAGGTAAGATTCATGTCAGATGCAGAAGTCACCCATAAAACCTCCACAGACCTTCCCCAACTCTTTTATGGCAACAGAAAGGAGGAGGGGGAGACTTTTGTCATTTCACGTCTCTGTTGATGACTAAGGCTCAAAAAATGATAAATATCCAATTAAAAATATCTCAGAGTAACATTGTCCTGTCGGTAAATCGAGTCCCTCAGTTGCTTCAAGTTTTACCTCACTCTGCTTCTGTTTCCTCCATTTCTTCCTCCCTCCTCATTAGTCAAAGAATCACAGAATCATGTAGGTTGGAGAAGACCTTTAAGATCAAGTCCAACCATCAACCTAACACTGCCAAACACCACCACTAAACCATGTCCCTCAGCACCACATCTACACGTCTTTTAAATCCCCCCAGGGATGGCGACTCCACCACTGCCCTGGGCAGCCTGTTCCAGTGCTTCACAACCCCTCCTGTGAAGAAATGTTTCCTAATATCCAATCTAAACTTCCCCTGGTGCAACTGGAGGCCGTTTCCTCTTGTCCTATCACTTGTCACCAGGGAGAAGAGGTCAGCCCCCACCTCTCTACAAACTCCTTTCAGGGAGCTGTCGAGAGCGAGAAGGTCTCCCCTCAGCCTCCTCTTCTCCAGGCTGAACACCCCCAGGTCCCTCAGCTGCTCCTCATCAGACATGTGTGTGCTCCAGACCCCTCACCAGCTCTGGTGCCCTTCTCTGGACACACTCCAACACCTCAATGTCCTTCTTGTCGTGAGGGACGCAAAACTGAACACAGCACTTGAGGTGGGGCCTCACCAGTGCCGAGTACAGGGGGATGATCACTGCCCCAGTCCTGCTCACCACACTGTTCCTGATGCAGGCCAGGATGCTGTTGGCCGCCTTGGCCACCTGGGCACACTGCTGGCTCATGTTCAGCCGGCTGTCTGCCAACACACCCAGGTCCTTTTCCACCAGGCAGCTTTCCAGCCACTCCACCCCAAGTCTGCAGCGTTCACGGGGTTGGTGTGACCCAAGTGCAGGACCCGCCACTTGGCCTTGTTGAACCTCATACCATTGGCCTCGGCCCATCGGTCCAGCCTGTCCAGATCCCTCTGTAGAGCCATCCCACCCTCAAGCAGATCAACACCCCTGCCCAACTTGGTGTCATCTGCAAACTTATGTTGAACTAAAGCTCAAATTCCACAAATGAGACCATACAGGGGCTCTTAAGGAGGCACGAAGCTAAAGACGGTGCCCCGCCTCACCAAGCTCATAGCCTTGGTTGAATGGTGAAATACCACAAGAAATAACGCAAACTAATGGGAAAATGAGCAGATCTCGCACGAGGCGGAGGGACCCGGTTCTGCACGTGCTGCAACAGCAGGGATTTTGCAGGATTTTCCTTTCCAACGGATCTCAGGTGAATCCCCTCTGGTCCCAAAGAGCGCACCAAGGGTGACCCACGTGGGGTACGTGGGGAGCTGAACAAGATCAAGTGGATCGCCTGAAATCTGTGTATGTCTGATGAAGTTTAATGGAAAATGGAATAAATTTTTCAGGTGCCAAATAGCTTTAGACACCTGTGGCAAGAGTCTGTCTTCATTTCTGTAACACACACTTGCGAGTCTATCGTAAATTTAAACGTCTAAACTAATTTCTTAGACACGTCAGATTACAAAAGTCCCATTTGGACTAATGTGGGAAAAAATAGTATAGACTAGGACATTTTTTTTTCCTGCAATCTGTCTACGTTACTTGCTATAAACATGAAGATTTTAAAAAAAAATAAATAAAGGAGATGTCTAAATTATTTCCATGTTAGTACTCACAGGCCTTGATCCCACCAACAATTAGGCATACGGACGCGTGATTAGTCAAAATGACTTCCATACATTTAGTGACATTTTTACAGTATGTGGACATATGGTAATATTAAGAGATTAAAATCTGTCAATATTTTTAATACAAGCTTGTCTCTGAGAAACAGAGGGAGAAAAAAAAACTTGAAGGTTTTGATTACCACATACGGCTAATACTGAAAATTAAAGAAGTCATCAGCTCTTTTGAAACCCAGTGCCATTTTATACAGACTCCATCTATTATAGTCCTCATTAAAGGCACTTTTAAGCTCAAAATCAACATACTGAGGATTTTCTAATGATGCTGGTTTCATGTGGCACCCCCAGATAAAAGCTGAGATTATTATACCTGTGTATCTGCCTATTGTGTATCACTACATTTCTTCCCTTTTTTGACGTGTGTAACTTCAACACCCAAACAGAATGTATGTAGAACATCTCTCTATTTTTTTTTTGTCGTTGCTAAAAACGCACACGGTAAAAGAAAGCTCAGAGTATAAGCACACGGCGCGCAGAGAAAAGACCTCCCAGACCATCGCTTCTAAGGAAAATGCAGTTGCAGCAACTGCATAATACATAACACATCCTCCTCTTTAGGAACGAGGTGCAGAAGTAGAAGGAGAAAGCTCCTTCAGATGTCAGAAGAATTAGCTCCAGACACATATGGAAATTCCATTTAGGATAAGAATCAGTGACAGGAAACAGCCAGGAGGGACTATTTGTACTGAAATACAAGCCATTAACTTGAGCCAAGCTAACAGCAAATGACTGCACCGGCAACTGCTGGCTGCAGATAATTAGTTTAGAACCTATTTTAACATGAATATTTTATCGTGCAGCACAAAACTCGTTATGGAGAAGAATTAGAGAGCCAGGACGTCTGGAAGCACTGGAGAGGTGATCTGTCAGGTCCCTGTAAAGAGCCTTCCTGGAGAAAGCAAGTTTAGTGATTCAGTGAAACTGGATTTCATTAAAGCTACACCAATGCATTAAGAACATATCTGGTGACGAGCTCAGGAGCGCAGGTAACGGGCTGTGTTTTAATGAGTTAACTATGTGCTGCCGCACACGCGCACAGAGCAGCATTTACAGAATCACCCCAGCCTGTACCTTCCTCGGAGACGTGGCGCTCGTTTTCATCACGAGCAGTTAAAACATTCAGCAAACTCTTCCTGGGAAATTGAACAAATTTACTCCTTTTCTGCAGCGGAACTCCGTGTCCCGATAGGTGAAAGCTGGACTGGTGCATTAAAACCTGTCCACTATACGCGTAGTAACACTAAAAAGGTGGCTTGAATGCATATTTGGTACGCTGGTTGGAAAGAGAACCAAAAAAAAAAAAAAATTAATTTCATGGCACTTCTCCTTTTTTCCTGTGGCCAGAAAATTAAATACAGCTCCCCAAGACCTTGAGTACGCTCAGTCGTAAAGAATGTTGCGATTAGCTGAAAAATACGGTATTTTCAGTCTGTAACGGCAACTGTTCTTCTAGTTGGAACCGAACAGAAAAGCTGGGGCTTTTAAATAAAATAAGAGGTAACAAAGTAAATGAGCACATTTGAATTTTTCCATTCCACATGCATCTACTCGGGAAGAAAGACCCGCGCAAAATAATTGCGTAGACATCGCAAAAGCGAACGTCTTCTGATTTGTCCTGAAGTCGTTCCTTATTACGTTCAACTCCTTAAACTGCCTTCAGCATTTAGAGCCCGAACACCATCCAACATACGTTGAGAACTGTCTTATCCAGACGAGTATCGCCGCACGCAGTTCGCATCTGCGGCACGGTTTCAACGTCAGCAGCAAGCAGTCCTGGAAAGCAGAAACCAGAACTTCAGATCTCCAGCGCTTCTTCCTTCGGGTTATAAAATATTGCACGCTTCTCTCTCGCTGCAATCCGGACAGCAGGACAAAAATTAAGAAATATAATACCGTGCCAAAATGACCGATTATTGCAAAATCCCACACGACGTTACTTACAAAAAAAAACCTAACCCAAACAATGTTAAAAATGAGATATGGTGTATATATATACATATAAAAAAATCCCTACTAAGACAGGAATCCAATCACATCCCAATGCTCAGTATCTCACACCAGTGCAACACCCACAACACTGTGTTGCACCAGCACAGAGAACCTAACTGCTGGTGTCAGCAAATGAAATATATTTGGCAGAAACTGGCCTATGTTTCACCTCTGCTTGTTTCGAAGACTTTCCAGATCAAGCTTCCCTTGGGTCCAAGGGGAAGGACTTGGGTGGGCTCTTGGTCTACTCAAGGTAACGTGTCCATCCCAATTCTAAACCTGGTTCCACAAAGGAAAACCCATTTGGACAAGAAACAAAACAGGGCCGGAGAAGAACTGGAATTAAAAAAAATTGAGGTTTGATGCTACTCATCTCAGCAGCAGATGATATAAATATATCTCAACCATATTCAACCACGACAGCTATTGGCAGGACATGTTTAGCTCCATTTTACTCTACTTATTACACTTCATCGAACAAAAATACGGTTCCTCATAGCTTCTGCATTTAAGCCGACTCACAAAATAAATATCCTCCATTGAGGAAAGACATGAAATACAAATGTTTAAAAAGGTGACAGAAAAGAAGCACCACAGAAGCCTGCGGGTGATCACTAGAAGAAATTTTTAGTTGCCAGGGTAAACGGTTGTGATGATGAAGATGGAGGAACTCTCTCGTGAAAAAGATGAAGCAAAGAGCTTATATCCCACTCAGAAGGTCGGTCTCTTTCTCTGGAGCACCTAAACATGTTGCTGGATCCAGTACTGGGGTGTAAACGCAAAGTCTTGCACCCGCAGGCTCTTTATTTCAGAGCCCAAATGCTCACTTTATAAGTGAGAAGCAAAGATGGCATCATGCCACAGCAGCAGAAAGTTCTACCAACATTCGTTTAATTCAGTCGCATCAAACTCTTATCTGCGTGGAAGATACTGATTCCTGCACCGACTAAAAGACGCTGGGGAGACATGAGAATTACAGCTGGTTAATGCAGTGGTTTACATCGACCCTGCTGAACCGGGTAAAGTGGTCTTGCCTACAGGAGACCCCAGCTGCACGGATCAAGGAAAGTTCCTATTCAAAACTCCCCGCCAAAATGTCAGCCAAAGGTTTATAGTTATCACAGCTGTACCCATGAGAACTTTTAAAGTCTGGTCCCTACTGTACGGAGCCTTGGAACATCACTCAAACAGCCAAGGGCACCCAACCACACAACTCTTTTAAAAGAAGCTAACGAGATTCTTTCTGGCTGTATGAGCGTGGAAAGGTAAATATGGCGAGATTACCTAAATCCTTTCCATCAAAGCAACACAGTGCTTATTCCTCAGGTGTGGGTAAAACTGCAAGCAATTTGGCAGAGCATCTAACACTGAATGAGGAGATGAGTAGCTGAAACGCGAGTATGTGGAAAGACTTTACAAAGCTGGATGGTATCATTATCACCAGCTATCAGCGGAAGGTCTGAAAAATACAATCCTAAAAACATGAAACAGATGTGCCATCTCCATAATATCACAAGAACAACCTATACGCACGAGAAAAGTAACCTATGGAAAGCAGCAGGAGACAGAGCAGCATGTTGGTAACAGAATAAAAAAAAAAGAGAGGAGACATCTACAGGTCTTCCTACCTACAGAAGAGCTACGAGCACTAGAAAACTTAGTTGACTGAAGCAAAGTAGCCCAAAATTGTATCCTTTGACTCTGACCTTTAAAGATTAGGTGTCACACTAGCCCAAACTACACACCGTGCACCTGCTTTTTACACCACCGGACAGCCTGTGTATAAGCTACATCTGACCCCACAGCAGTGAGGAAGGCCCCAAACCGAGCCAGGCGTTGTCCATCCAACAGGCGTTGCAGAAGAGCATTTTATTTAACTCCAGATGGCGGGTTGGCCAAAACTGTTGAAAAGACGGGCTGAACCAGCCCCAGTTCCGTGTATTTGCTTACTGACACCTGGGGAGGTTTCAGCATTACTCCCTCTTTACTCAACGCTCTGCCAGTAAGAACTATTGACGAGCCCACCACAACGTAATGGGGGTGTAGACTTACTCCACGGCCTTGCTACTGGTTAAATATTCCAACAATTCACCGTGACGCAACTGTATGTCTTTACATCATCCAAAGCAGTTAACACAACCGCTCGAACACAAGACGAGATAAAAGATGTTAAATATACGTACACACACATATTGCATTTTACATATTATATTTATAAAGAAACTCACCTTAACAGAATAAAGCTATGGCAAATCATGTACAGGATGTATTTTCTTTTTTATAAATGCTAAATTGTAAATGTTATTCATCGCATTGTTATTTCTGAACCGTGAAGACACACGTAAACCAGTCAGCAGTATTTAAAGACGGTCAACCTGCTTTAATTCCATTTTCACACAGAAGTTGAATCAAAACAAAAATTATTTTGTCTTTTTGGAGACAAGAAAGTGTATGGAGCCCACTTCACCTCCACTAACGGGTGTTGGAAACACTTGTTCCTGGATTACTGACGTGCTCATTAAATCCATTTGTTTTGTTTTGGTTTTTTTTTTTTTTTTTTTTTCTCCTTCTTCTAGTAATTACTGCAACAACAGCAAGTCAAACAAAACTTCAGCCTTTACCACTGCAATCTTATTTCGCTGCTGTACTTATTTTGCTTTAACTCTGGAGCGAATTCAGCTTGACTGAAAATCAGCTTGACTACAGGTGGTCGAAAACCAGAGAGAGTCACCATATGGCGATCCATATGCTTTGGCACCGTATCAGCCTGTGACAGAATATGGCGATAAGACCGCAGAACCAACCGAGGGACACCGCGTTGCGTTACTTCTTTCTCCGCCTGACCTCCGGTATTTCAATTTTAATCCCCTGCTACAGAAGGCGTTCAAAATACTGTACGAGACATCAAGTGTAGAGGAGCCAATTTTTCCTCTTTCACTAACGTGAACGCTCCGGAGCCGGGCAGAGAGCGACAGAGCCAAATCATGGAGGATTTAACGTGCTGTTAGCGGTGAGCACTTAAACAGTCCCTTTGCAACAACGCTACACGGATAGCGGGTGGCAGACCTCGGGCTCGCTGCTCCGAACAGCCACTATCACGTCACCACAACTCACGATACGGGTCCAACTCTGGAAGCTCCCACCTCGCTCTTACGGCTCAGCCCAGAGAAGAATACCACCAGGCGGAAGAGCTGGCACCGCGCTCGGACAAAGATCCCGCACGACGGTTTGTACCTAACTGTAATACAACGCGTTGAAACTCAAAATAGGAACTGAACTGGCTTGGGCTGAACCCATCAACGGTTTTCATGCATCTCACTTTAATCTCAAATAGGCATTTAACAGGAATCTTTTCCACAGCTAAAAAACTTCCAGACAAAGCTCGGCTTCAGGTCCCCTGGCTTTTATCACTGGTACAAGGCGGAATGCGAAAGCACGGAACGAAGCACAAGATTTATCCCCTAATAACCAAAATCTGATCTCCATCTTCTTTCACACCGCTAAACGCAAAGATAACTAAAACACGCTCCTCCGGAAAAATAAACTGGGAAGATAACAGAGCATTTTCTTTAACGACTTCAACCCAGTGGATCAATATCCTGTTGCTTAAGAAAAGAAATGTAAAAAAGACGGGGCTTTAATTTCCATTTCAAGAACGGGGTTCAACATCACCTACCATTCAAGCAACAGCTAAAGTGCTTTTTAATTTTGTCCTCGTGCCGAAGCATTCAGAGAACGACAACCAAAAGGACAAAGCCAAAGTTCAAAGATTCAAGACACAAAGCAGAGCCGAAGCTCTTGTACAGATGGGACACCGAGCTGTAACCTCATTTAATTTGCTGCGAGGAGATGTATTCAGAAATTCCTGTTAATGGCAAAGAAAAAAAAAAAAAGAAAAATGAGAAAGGCACTCAGAAATCAAGATGTTGGAATCAGAGAATTTAGGGAAATGGTTTTTTCACACAAAAGGGTAATGAGTGTTTGGCGGAAATCACTACGATAGGTCATTGTGCCAAAAAGGGTTTTGCAAGAAATCCATTTATTGCCCACGTTGAAAGGATTACAGAGACTGGGGGTGAAAGAAGAGAAAACAAAGAAACACTATTTTTTCAGGTCACTCAAGATTTAAGAAATTGCCACCGGTCCTGCAATGAATTGAGCAGTCGTTACTATCCTATATCCTTACCCGACCACGGACAGGAGCTCATACTCGGCTTTTCCCCAGATGCTATATTTGGGGCAACAGAACAGAAACGAGGAAGAAGAGCGTATCGTAGCTGCCGACTTCTCCTACGTGGCTGCTTTTAGTAGTTATATATAGAATAGTTCCTAGATTACTGATGGGTATTATCATTTGATTCTTTCCAGGCAGCAATGCCAAAAATAGGTCACAATCCTACTGAATCCTTTGGGAAAGGTTTGAAAGGGAATTGAAGAAATTGTGTGCTAAGTCAGGGGAGTCCATCCTTCGCATCCATTCACTGCCTGTCGGATCAGACATATCCGAGGACCTTCCTCTGGCAGCGGAGCTGCATTACAGGGTGGCACTGGATTATCCTCCTCCTCCTCCCTCTGCTACTAACCTGGGGTGCAGGTTAATCCATGCCTGGGAAACTCGGACCCTAAATGAATGGCAAAATGCCGGAGTGAGAGGGGGGAACTCCGCGAGGTGGAACGAAGAAGGAATATAGCGTCTCCCTCATTCCTCTTCCACTGTTCAGGAAAAAAGCCTACAAAAGACGACACAGAAGGCGGGAACCTTTACAAAGAAAAGTGGAGGAAAGTTGAACTGTCCATAACTGCACAGTAATAGACCCTAAAATGAAGGATTTTGTACCCAACAAAGCATGGAAGCAGTTTAACCCATGCAGAGGTGCTGTGGGTTTTGCACGATCCACCATGAATTCCGAACAAGACTCTCGGATGATGTGGATCAGGACACATCCAAGACAGCCAAAAGAGTGAGGCTGCGCAATACAGCCTTCGGTACCGCACAGAAACGAAGGGAAACCCCTCTCTGCTCCTTCTTTTATTATTCTGCAAAACTGACTTCACCTTAGGACACTTTTCACAAGGATTACACTGGTTAATTAGGAATATTTCTATAACACTTAAAAAAGCTGCTATACGAGGACAGTATTTAAGAGGAAAATGTTTTGTTAACTTTCGGTTTTGTTAACTTATAAAGCTCAAAATGGTCTAAAGAAAAGAGGGATAGTTAGCATAATATATGGGAGCTCGGAGACTAAATGAGTTTAAGAAGAGAGATGAGAAAAACAAGAGTATAACCGGGAGGATGAAAATACATAACTAAATCGTGCCTGTGCTAAGGAGATTGCACTGTTTTGCAAAAAGCCTTGGGAATTTTCGGTAATAAACACAACTTCAACTCAGCAATTAAAAAAAAAAAAAAAGTGTTTATAAAAATAAAGCTGTTCTTAAACTCACAATGTTCCTTCAACAGTTTCCTTAGGGAGCAAAGATGTAATTGTGTATAAACAACTGAAATTACTCTTGTTTGTAAATTGTGTCATTGCTTTTCATTTCCCCTGTGCGGCAGTTCCAGGAAAATCTCAGCAACAATCCAGTGATAAATGAATTCTCCCAAAACCTGGTATTTTTTTCCACCGTAGGTGGATATCTTAAGAGAAAGGTAATGTTTTGGTTTTAATCGATAAGCACGGTGCAGCTTACAAAGAAGAAGTCTATCAGAATGCCACTCATTTGTGATTTAGACGGCAGAAAACTTATCTAAGGATTCTGGGTTCAATTAAAGCCTCAGACAAACAGGTATCAACACATTATTTATCCTCAAAGAACAATCTTCCTTTGGTAGCAGTGATTTTCATACAGCTACAACTCCGTAACGCCTCACCACACGGAAGATCTAAAATAGACGCTGAGAAGGGAGAACGCTATACCTCTGTCCTTAAGCGATCCCTCTGTGCTCAGAGTTACGCTGATTTTTATACCTTCCAGACCCCACTACAGCCTTAAAACCGTGGCTCAGAGCAGCTGCGAAACCCAAACCTGAGCTGATTTTAGAACCAGACATGAGCGCTGTAGCTATAACCTGTCTTTATATCTGTTGAGCTCCGGTATGGAGCTTTCACCCGCAGATGCTGCTATGGCCATTTGGAAGATACTCCCAGATTATGAAGTCCATTTTGTTTTGTGAGCAGCTTCTGTGATTCAGCTTCACTGCGGATCTTGAGCCCAAAAGCTTTCCACACCACCAGAGGCTTCAGAGGATCAAGCAGGCTCTGCCACCCTCGTATACTTCATCTCCCGTTCAGCCCATCTCTACGTTAAGCACCGCAAGTTTCCAAACACGAGGTCTCCTTCCATCAGCCCTTTTCTCGTTTCCTTCCAGCTGCCCAATGCTGCGAAGCCAGAGCTTCAATTCACCGCTGCTTCAGCTGGGGGAATTCAGAGGCAGGAGATGCCGAATCCTGACAAATCCCATCCCCGGTACTACAGTATTGGAACGGGATTTTGAATAGATCCTACGAACAGATCAAAAAAGAGAAAAGCACAGGAGGAAACAAGGGACTGAGCTTATTCCTAAAGAGTGGTTTCTTCAACAAGTGACTCCGTCAGCGCTGGAAGCGAGACACCAGGGTACAGGAGCCACCAGGGCTTTCTGGTTTAAGGACTCCAATTAAATCCAGGACTCGCTAATGAAGACTGCACGCAGGAATTAGTTGTTTCCAACACGTGTGCTCTCGTACTTTGTTGTTTTTGTTAAGACGGAGCCTGCATTTTTTTTTATTTTATTTTTTATTTTTATTTTTAATCTTCACAGTTGCTTTGGAGGGTCCAGGTAGAAAAAAATCAGACCCCGGGTCAGGTGGGCTCTTGGGAAGACAACGGTGCCCTGGCAGGACTCCGGTGCCAGAAGCAAGATGTTAACCTTTAACCGGGTCTGATGACAGCTAAAGAGGATGGGAGCACCTTTTAGCTGCCATCATCACTGGTTAAAGGTTAACTGTAACTCTCTTCGACAGAGCAGATCTGCCGCTGACAAATACCATATGACAGTCTTTTTCCTTCACTTTAACACAGCTCGTGCGGTCTGTCATTAATTAAGTCTAATGCCAGTGAAGTCTATGGCTGCACCGACTCAATTATAACACTAAAAGTTGGGCAAAAACTCTTGAGAAAGCACCGGGCGCAGAAGCTGAGGGAGGAATTGGGGAAAATACGCCTTTGCGACTCAGCAAGGCCCCGCTCGTCTCACTTCAGCCGGAAGGAGTCTGGTCTTCACCCCAGAAAACGCATTACCAGTCCCTTCGCCCAATGCTTATTCCATCACTGAGTCTTAAATGCAGGCACATATGCCTGTGCGTAGTTCTAGCATAAATATACTTTTCTCAGCGTGGAGAAATTTAGGGGTTTACATCGGCATTTAATTCGGTGCCTGGCTGGCTTCATTCTGACCCTTCGGACTCCTGTTTAGCTACTGGGCACCACCGCTGGATAACTTGCAATTGCAGCTAATTACTAATAAATTACCAGAACGCTTCTTGCACTGGACCGGAACCTTTTGTGCTTACAGTTAAATAAAATCGCCAATCGAGGAAAAGCAAATTATTTTTGTAAGGAGATGTGGTAGGCCCACAGGTAGGCAAACACCTCTTCTGAATTCAACAGGGAACCGAAAGATTTGCTGAATAACGGCAATCGTAAGGTTTTTATGATCATACTTTGCACTCACGCTCGTAATCCATAAAAACATTTTCAGGTTTTTTATTCTATACGATGTTACGTCCAAGGACGTTCGCTGGCCGTTGCGGGTATGGGGGGGATATTTGATCCGTACGCGCACAGAGCAACACACAATTTTTGACACCAAAACGCACGGCACAGGCTGTGTGTCTGCGAGAACACACACGGTTGGAGGTGTCCGTGTCGGGTTCCAGAGTCAGCGGTTCTGCACCCACCTGAGCATCACTTGTGCTCCTGAAATCACATCCCATCGCTGCTCCTGCCAAAACATGCTTTCTGCCGCAGCGTGGAAGCTCTTGTCTGTCCTCTGAGCCCACAGAAGTAACAATGGGAAGACCCCAAAGCTTTACCTTGTACCTTCAGAGCAAAGCGTTCATCACCCTGAACCAAACCGACACGTAACCTACAGTTTGTAGATAGGACCGGACCGCTTGTTTGGGTCAAAACCAGTACAAGACCTGGGGAAGTGAGCAAGGTAGAGATGCGGGTAGAAGCACAGGGAAAAGGGATGCAACAGAGGCAATAATCACGGAAAACCCCGATTAATGATGCATTGAAGATTTATCCCAGGGAAAAAACAGGCAGCGCTCTGACACGTGGTTCTCCGCATTAAACGCCATCCATGCTCCCTCCCTCCTTAATGATTTCCCACCTTCCCGATCTTCAGTCTTAAATACCAATTCTTAAACACTCTGTCTCATTAACATTGAGGGCCTGAGCTGTTAATATGACAAATGCTTCAGCCTAAAACCAGGTTTCTGCTCCAGTCCTGATAAGAGCGTGTGTTAAACAAAAATAAGGAATGCGTGCACGTGTTAATGCAATTCAATAGCAGGAGGATAAAAACGAGCCAAGAAAAGAGTTACGAGCCCTTGATTAAGGCCTGCGTTAAACTACCAGGGCCCATCAAAAACCTCATTGATGAGCAGCTATTTGGCCACACACAGAGCTGTGATTTCCATCCACTTTCATAATCAGGGAGTTTGGATTTACTGTTAATGTGACATTGATGAACAGGAATGATGCTAATGTGACATTGATGAACCGGAATGACAGTTCAGGCTTGATTAAAATTAGCCACAGCTCTTCAGCACAGGACAAACCCGAAGGGTTTGACACGTAACTCGCAGCTCAGATCCTCCCAAAGCAAAAAGAAAGAGGGTGAGGCAAAGGACAACGCGGGGGGAAAGCAGCAGGAGACTGCTAAAGAAAGCCAACAAAGGGTATTCTCCCATTAAATTCAGGGTACTTCAGTGGGTCCCATCTCAAACCTTCCTCCCACTGCTCAATTCACCTACTTTTTATTTGTCCGCACACTCTTTCTTACAAAAACCAAGCCATTCCACGTGTTCTCTCTTTAAAGCTGCTTTCCAGAAGCACAGGGAAATTCTCCCCAGCTCAGTCCCACCTGCCAGACATGGCTGTCCCCTCTGCTCTCTGCCCCTTCTCCTGCCCGCACCCCAGCGAGGGCCGGCATGTCACCGAGATGGCACGGAACCACGGAGTTTCAGAGTCGGAAGGGACCTCTAGGGATCATCCAGCCCAACTCCCCTGCCAAAGCAGGACTGCCCAGAGCACATCGCTCAGGACTGCATCCAGGCGGGTCTTGAAAACCTCCAGAGAAGGGGACTCCACCACCTCCCTGGGCAGCCTGTGCCACTGCTCTGGCACCTGAACCGTAAAGAAGTGTTTCCATGTATTTGAACGGAACTTCCTATGTTCCAACTTGTGCCCATTGCCCCTCGTCCTGTCACTTGGAACCATTGAGAAGAGCCTGGCTCCATCCTCCTTCAACCCACCCTTTAGATACCCGTACGCCATAATAAGGTCTCCCCTCAGCCTTCTCTTCCCCAGGCTAAAGAGTCCCAGCGCTCTCAGCCTTTCCTCATAAGGGAGATGCTCCAAGCCCTCAATCATCTTAGTTGCCCTTCGCTGGACTCGCTCCAGCAGTTCCCTGTCCCTCTTGAACTGGGGAGCCCAAAACTGGACACAGTATTCCAGTTGTGGCCTCACCAGTGCAGAGTAGAGGGGGAAGCGATGGATTGCTTTCGTTCCATTTGAAGGTCTCGCACCTCTTATCACATTTCTATATTTGTCCAAATCTCTAAATTAACAGATAAAAGAGTATAAGTTAAAATGTTAACGTAGAAGGTGCTCACCTGCCTTGTATTCATAATTACAGCCGTGAGGGACTTCACTGGGCATCAGCACTTAGCTTTAGTAACCCCAGACCGAAGGTACAAGGCATGAAGGCTTATCAGAAGCTCCCAAGGAAGCCAGCAGTAGATCTGCGAACAGGACAGCGCAGTTCTGCTTGAGAATTAGGAAAATAAAATTCTGAAGTTAAATAAGTCAACCCCAGCCCTTCAAAAATCGGCCTCCAAACAGTAAACCCTGTTTCTAAAGGAAAGGACATACTGCCTCACCAAAACGGGCTGAAGGACATTGACAGGAACGCCAAAGAAAAATTTAAGGAGAAATATTCCACCTTCCACCCTTCCTGGGTTCTGTTCGCTAAAACCTTCCCTTAAGGTTTAAATTTAGTACGGCCACGTGCGTACTCTCACCATAAAGTTCATCTCCACAATCACCAACACTTCCAGAGTAACGTTCTGCGAATGTTGCAGCTATTTGTTCAGCAGATAATAGTCTTGTTAAAAACCCCGTGCTAACGTCTCAGAACACACAGCATTTATCCCGCAGTCCCGAGCAATCTCCCAGATTTTGTTTCCAGCTGTGAATTAGCTGAAATGGCCCTAACCTGCTGTAGTTACATTACTTGTTCCTTTTATAAACAAAATATTCCTTCATTCATGATATAATTTCCTAGATTATCCATTATTAAAATTCCCCTCTCAAAAATGAATTTACATCTGAATTATCTCATTACTTCTGAACAAGCCAATTATTGCCTCTAGTGAACAAAATAATTAAGACTTGTGCTCACTGCATTCGAGATCTTCTCCAGCAGTCCCAGTGCAATCACAGCCCCAGAACACAGAACCACATAAAGCAAGAGATACAAACACGTACGTGCATACAGAACAAGCGAACGGAGCAGCTTTTTTCTCCTGAATATTCTTTATCAAATGAATAGGTTAATTTTTTATATATATATATATATACACACACACACTCACCTATTGAGTGCGCAGTGCAACCCAGAAATTTAAACTCCCCTCATCGGGCAGGATTGACGGCAGCAAAGAACCTCGTTGGATTTACTTCTCCGCAGCCGCAGTTCCGAAGCCGCCTCTCTCCTTTGACATTCTCTCTGAGCTGTACGGTGCAACCACAAATACCACTGCCTGAAGATGGGAAGTGTCTCCTAGAGGGTGGTGACGGGATTCATTTGCAGCGCACTTGATTTTAAACTGTATTTATAGTAGAGAACGCAGAATAACATTTAAAAGTTGCCTCCAACAGCCTGATACCTTCTCCTTCTATGAACGGCTGGTATGGTCCGCAAGACTTGAAGTATCTATTCTCACTACAGTATTAATATAAAAATGCTTCAGTATAGGATCGCTATTTCCAGGCTTTGCACCGCAATGAAACACACGCGTAGCTTGCCCTTGCCAAAAGAGCCTTTACAAATTCACAATTAGATCTTAAGCTCCCGGGAGCTTGGTCAATGAAGGTACTGAACATCTGCCCGCCTGGCTACTGGCGAAGTTCTAGTGTTCAACCGCCTTGTCCACACAGAATGTTGGCTGGAGACACAAGGGGTACGGACCTACCCAAAAGGACCTACCCAAAAGTCCTACGTGAAGCCGGCATCAGCTGGAAAGAGAATCAAGCCCAAATCCAACGTTTCTCCTGAGCTACCAGCTTTCCCACCCCAACAAAAGCTTTGCCTTTGGTTCCTTCTCAGATATTTGGTCACGTAAATATAAAACATTACAGAATCACAGAATCACAGGATTTTCAGAGTTGGAAGGGACCTCTAGAGATCATCTAGTCCATCTCCCCTGCCAAAGCAGGACTGCCCAGAGCACATCCCTCAGGACTGCATCCAGGCGGGTCTTGAAAATCTCCAGAGAAGGGGACTCCACCACCTCCCTGGGCAGCCTGTGCCACTGCTCTGGCACCCGAACCGTAAAGAAGTGTTTCCGTGTATTTGAACGGAACTTCCTATGTTCCAACTTGTGCCCATTGCCCCTCGTCCTGTCACTGGGAACCATTGAAAAGAGCCTGGCTCCATCCTCCTTCAACCCACCCTTTAGATACCCGTACGCCATAATAAGGTCTCCCCTCAGCCTTCTCTTCCCCAGGCTAAAGAGTCCCAGTGCTCTCAGCCTTTCCTCATAAGGCAGATGCTCCAATCCCTCAGTCATCTGAGTTGCCCTTCGCTGGACTCGCTCCAGCAGTTCCCTGTCCCTCTTGAACTGGGGAGCCCCAAACTGGACACAGGATTCCAGTTGTGGCCTCACCAGTGCAGAGTAGAGGGGGAGAATGACCTCCCTCGACCTACTGCCCACACTCTTCCCTAAGCAAAAAGAGGATAATTCTCTATGGATTTTGACAGTTTTACAAGTCTTTATGCTTTCAGGACTCCGGCATTCTCTGGTTCTTTAAAAAAAAAAAAAAAGGAGAATGCCACAGTAACCCGAACACAAAGCAACTCATCAACATGGGTGTCACCTACTTCTTCCTGTTTTGCCTTTTTTTTTCTTTTTACTATTATTAGCTTTGAAAACCTCCCAATAAGACCCTGAACTTTGCTGTTGGAAAATCAGCTGACACCCCAATGCTGAAATATGATCGCTCTATCCCTCTGATGACTTTCTTACGTTCCTTCCCCTTCACATGTCAGCTCCAGCAGGCTTTTAACAGCTACTACATCACAGACCTGTAGGGTCAGAGGCTAATGCTTTATAATATGTGAAAACAGGGTTTCCCAGCTGCTTTCAGGTGATATAAATCACCGATCCCAAGCTCTAGTGGTTCTTGCAAGAGCTGTTCCTAAAAGCAGGCCAGAATGGATGTGGGGTGAGCAGAGGCAAAATGGCAATTAGTGATATAGGTATTTATGGTCCCGGTTCACCTGACATACCCCAGACAGAAACGAATCGGTTTTAAAATCTGTGCACATACAACAGAGTCGTTTCTCTCCACTGAACACCATCAATGGAAATAAAACTGAACTTCCCAGCAAGGTCTCTCATGTATTCACTGCTATAAGTGTGTGTACTTCTAAACACTGTAAACAATATGTCTTTTAATACCAATTTGACTCCAACACTGGACTCCACGAGTCCTTTTTGACAAAGGAGCTGAAGTGGAACTAAGTAACATCTTTGTACTTGTCACAGCAATTGATGTGAGAATAAACTGGAAGCAGGTACTTAAACAGCAAAGCAGGCGGAGAAAAAACATCCCTGGAAATGCAGCATCTAAGGACAAACAGTTACATCAACATTATGTAGAGGTGAGCGAGGTGAAGCAAACGGCAAATATTCAAAGGTGGAACAAGACTTTACCAACGGACAGGTCGATACTCTTTGAATTTATTGTGAGATAAAACATAGCAGACCTTGTGCATTTTCCTTTGTTTTTTGTTTTTGTTTTTTTTTTTTTTTAATTTAAAAAAAGCTGGGGCGAGGGGGAGTACTGGAAAGTAATAAAGAACTGGAAGTCAAAATGACGCGTACGCAGTTATTTTCTAGCTCTTCAGAATATTTCTGGTTTAAAACAACGCCTACACTGCTGCAGTAACAACAGCGCAGTGATTTAGAAACCCCACGTTCAGCTGACCATCAGTGGAAGACCAGCTGGACGTGGAGACCTTCCACAGGCTGCAAAACTCCTCTGGAAACAGCCAAAACGAGCCTGGGCTAAGCTCTGTACTACCAGCACCCGGTGACCATCAGTGCCTTAATTTAAGGGATATTAGCACTGCTAGAGTGTTCCAATTAACTATGCTCACCCATTTTTTCCATCTGTAAAACAGGGGTAATGCCACCCTGGCTTTGCAAATCTTTGTGATGCACTTTGCTCAAAATTATCCCCTATCCCCGTTCATAGGATAGATAACCGAGTATCAAGAGTAAAAGTGAAGACGACTGTGAGAAGGTCTGATTTACCTGAACTGGGCTGAGCGCTCGGGTTACCAGAACAAGGTACCACCTAAAGGGACGAGGATACAAGTGGCAGAGAAACACATGACAGGACCTGCCATGAAAACGTGTCCACCGCTCATCTAAATTCTGGGAGAGAAGTATAAATCATCTCCTGTATCTGCTGTCTGAAGGAGCGGTCCTTCTCCCAGATGAAGACAAGAGGAACCAACTATCATGCTTAGTTCCCCATAAGCGACCCTGAAGGCGTAAGATGAGGGATGCCGGAGGAGCCTGGCTCACAATTTCATTAATGATTCGCAAAGCCTCTCCGCCGGCTGTCAGAATGAATGCACAGCGTTCACCTCAAGAATTTCTGAAGCAAAAAGATTCATTTTTATCTTTTGTATATAAGTTAACAAGCAGAGAACATCAGATCCCTCACATCTTTTTCTGGGGCTTCTTGGATAATTCAATGATTCCCTGCGTTAGATACAGCAGGAATTTCTCCTGCCACTAAGAATTAGCAGCACAGTAGACAACATATTGGAGTATAATAAAAACAACGCAACCCTCATTTATCAACTGGATGAGAAGCTGCCGAGGCAATCAGCTGGGTAAGATGACCCATCAAGAAAAGTCTGAGAAACAGAAGATGAAGAGGTTTGGGGTTTTTGCCCTTCAGTTAGAAAAAACGCACCGCTCAAGCGACAGTACAGATGATTATAAGAGAAGAGAACTGGAAGGAGAGCTTTACCTTCTCCTTCCTTCCCGCTCTCCCCAGCACTATTTACGTAGAGTGTTTGACAGTTCTTCGTGGTCTTACTTTTCCGCCAAGCGAGGTTTGAACGTCTCTCATTCACTTCTGCAGCGGCCCTGCCCTCCTCCGCGCAGTCCAAGCTATAACGCACACGCAACCTAATGTATTATGCTTCTCAATATATATATATATATTTTTTTTTTTTTAATTAATGAGCTATTTCAAATGGAAGATGAAAAGCAAAGTCTCCTTTTCTTTTTGGAAGGGCGATCCAATAACACTGACAGTACCAGATGGCTGTCTCCTTCAAAAGCCAGACAAAGCAAATGCATCCATAAATTGTCCAGAATGTCAGATGTAGGCATCAAATCGAAAAGGTCCACACGAATACACACAGCTATTGCTGCTCAGAAAACCAGGAACATTTGCTAGACCTGTCAAAGAACAGATTTTATTCCCCCCGCCCCGTTTTTTTTTCCCTCTCCAATACCCTGAAATTTCCGAGCAGAGCTGAAAACGCTGAGGTGCCTTGGTCTCACCAGGGAAATAATTCTCCACAGCTGATTTGATCTGCGAAAACATTAACCTAACAGCAGCAGCTGCGCTCAAAAAGCAAAGGACTCCTCTGAAATAACACAGCACCGATGGTCTCGCAGGCAAGTCCTGTTAGAAAACCTACAAAACCCAAATGGCTGTTAATGGGATGTGTGGAGGAAAGCAAAGATCACAGTCAACCAGTGAATCAAAGTGTCGGTTTGGGGGTATCTACTGGGAGCAGAAACCCGCCCGGTCTAAACACGTGCCGTTTCCTTCCCACCACCTCCATGGATTTGGTTATTTTTAAATGCTTGGGTTAAGGTGCTCCTGACAGCCGCGTTCGGAGTACAGCACCAGCTGAAATAATTACAGACAAAAGCTGGAGCCCACACGGCTGTTATCTAAACCACCTTTGCCCCGTGGCTTCGTTTGGTGCAAAAAACACATATTTTTCTGATACGTTTCCTTGAATAATCCCTAACAATATCCAATCAATTTAGTGTAAAACCACCTTGTCGAAAGAAATTTGGCTCTGCCTGTGTCTAAAGTCACTTGCTTGAGAAGAGCAGAAGAGATCCCAGGAGATGTGAAAGGCTTCACGGCCCTTGTGCTTCATGACCAACCAGCTCTGCAGACAGCCCCATTCCACCCCAACCCAGCACCAGTGGCCAACTCTTCTCCTCCCTCACCCTAAAACGAATATTTCTTTTTTTGTCTTCACTTCTCTCCTGTGAGTGCTGACAAAAACTTAAGTAAATGCCTATTTATGTGTTTTATATCAAACTTCTAATTAAGTAAAAGAGATGCAACATTACCCTCTGGTTTTAGTCCATTCCTACAGAAAACATAGTTGATGCAGTTCTATTTGTCGAGGCACTCCAGTCCCCTAATCCTATCAGCACCCCCCAGTCCCCAGTGACTTTTGGGCCCTCCAAAAATGCAGCAGAGACAGAGAGACCTCCAGGATATGAAGTTGCCGGAGGTTTCATAAAAAAAATGGGAGGTCGAGGCATGAAACCTCTGATGAACTTCCCTGAAATAAGAGAGTACTACTACTAATAAAGCTACAAAGATGATGAGGGGACTGGAACATCTTTCTCATGAGGAAAGGCTGAGGGACTTGGGGCTTTCTGGTCTGGAGAAGACTGAGGGGGGATCTTATCAACGCTTATAAATACTCAAAGGGTGCCAAGGGGATGGGAACAGGCTTTTTTCAGTGGTGCCCAGTGACAGGACAAGAGGGAATGGGCACAGACTTGACCACAGGAAGTTCCACCTAAACATGAGGAGGAACTTCTCTCCTGCGCGGGCGGCAGAGCACTGGCACAGCTGCCCAGAGAAGGGGGGGAGTCTCCCCCTCTGGAGCCATTCCAAACCCGCCTGGATGTGTCCTGTGCCACTGCTGGAGGTGCCCCTGCTCTGGCAGGGGGTGGGACTGGGGGAGCTCCAGAGGGCCCTTCCAACCCTGATCATTCTGTGAAGGAAAACTCTTGACTCATGTCCTCCTCCTCACCAAGAGGCAAGGCAGGGTATTTCTGTTGACCACTGCTACAGACAGAATTATGGACCTTTGCTCTAAGCTGATGTTCCCGTGTTGGTGATGAGCAATAGATTTGTCAGTGAAAGCACCACACGCCACCCAGTTAACTCAAAACCTCATCGTCGTATCCTGTATATTCCTTCAGAAGATACCTCTTCAGTATTTTAGGAGAGTACACCCTGTTTCCCTCTATGACCCTCAGTCCTGATGAATTTGAATTGACATATATACATTAGAAATTCAGGGGAAAATTATTCAGCTGTCAACTTTTACTTTACCACCCGGTGAATTCAGGGAAATTCAGAGACTGCACCTGCATTTCTTAAAAGATCAGACACCAAAACTGGAGGAAAGCCATTTTCCCCTCATTTCTACAGCAACCGAAGGCTCAGCCGAACCTGAACACAAACATCACAGCATAAGAGGTGTTTTGTGACATTTCTGATACACTGAGGAAAAATGGAAGTATTTTGAATTAAAATAGGTCAGACAAGTAACTTTGAAAGTCAGGTTCCGCTTTTAAAAAAGAAAAATGACAAAACGTACACATCCAAATTTTCAGGACTCTTTCGCTTTCTCCAAGCGATGATTTTCAAAGCCGTGGAAAGAAGTTCTCAACCAGGGACTGGCTTATCAAAAAAGGTGACAGAAAATATCTCGGTGCCAGAATAACTATTAAAGGAAAGTTGCATTTTGTCCTAATGCACAGCATTCTTTGAAGATATTTTCCTTTGCTCCCAATATGGTCTCTCTTGTGTCACTTTGCATTTTCCCCGTGTCCGTCCATCTGTTCTGCTGATGGACCTCAAGAGACCAACTTTCCTGGCTGCTCTCCCAAAGTCGGCAACGGTACACGCCACCCAGCCAAGGAGCTAACCGGGGCTAAGTGGTGACAACGGGAGCACACGGCTCCAGCACTGCTTCTTGTTGGCATCGGGCGAACCGAAAACACAGGGGACTAAATTAAACATCAGAGAGGCTGCGGCCCACCCCTCTACGCCCAAAACCACAACCCGTATTCTAGACAACGGCCTTTGTCAAAAAGACACTTCTTCACCTGACATCAGAGTAAGCGGAAAAATACAACTCTACACCCAGTTAAAAGAAATGTTACTATTTGGTATCTTTAATCCTTGACAGCCAGCAGCTTGTCTTGTTATTAAAATAGGTATTTGTACTCTTTTCAAGGAAACGTCTTTGCAGGCCTTAAAACAGGTCTAGTCTGGCTGGCACCATAATTGTGTTTTATTCCCATCTGTTTATTTAACTTGCATTAAAGGAAAAAGAAAACCTCTCTAGAACTAATGTTTTCTGCCTGCATTCAGTGCTAGTTCGGTTTTATTCGTTCACAGTGCAATTTGAGTATAGAAAGATTATCACAGAATGGTTTGGGTTGGAAGGGACCTTCAAAGGCCATCTAGTCCAACCCCCTGCCATGGGCAGGGATGTCTTCAACTAGGTCAGGTTGCTCAGAGCCCCGTCCAACCTGGCCTGGAATGTTTCCAGGGATGGGGCATCCACCACCTCTCTGGGCAACCTGGGCCAGTGCCTCACCACCCTCAGCGTTCCTTCGTTGTATCTAATCTGAATCTCCCATCTTTTAGCTTAAGCCATTACCCCCTGTCCCGTTGCAACAGGACCTGCTATAAAGGTTGTCCCCAGCTTTCCTGTAGCCCCTTTAGGGACTGGAAGGGGCTCTAAGGTCTCCCCGGAGCCTTCTCTTCTCCAGGCTGAACACCCCCAACTCTCCCAGCCTGTCCTCCCAGCAGAGGCTATATATTCAATATCGTTTCTATATATTCATTATAGTTTCACTTAAGTCCCGTCCAACTGTGGCCCAAGTTTCCTTAGAACTTACCATTCACTCTTGACCCAGTCTTCAATCAGTGGCCTAAAACCAACAGATCTAGATCTGCTTACCCGATTTTTGTTGACACCAAGAGGTACCGCATAATAAAAGGACCAGCAGTAACAATGAGTAAAATGTCTATATCAATATTCAGAAAATGACGAAATTACAGACAGCACCTGTGAGTGCTATTTCTTTACGTTACAGACAGCTGTAACCACCGAGACGACGCTCTTAAGAACATTCAGAGATGCCTCTTGCTCGTGACACAAGTGAGGGATAAAAGCAAAGCAGAATCCAGTGATGTGCGGTAATTTGAAAAGAATTAAAATGAATAGGCAACTTAATAGAAGGTTGACGTTAAGGCTGGCTTACAGTTAGAAATAACAGAAGCGTCTTTTAAAACAGAGAAGTGGACACGTTTTTAGTCCTGTCAACTTCCCAAACGGGCGAAGGAAAACAGATGATGAGAAGATGACGTCTCATTTGCCCAAATCTCCAGAGGAACTGGCTGTTTTCTGACACGCTGTCTCTCCATGGAACATGACTGATGGTACTTAAAAGGCAAAATATATTTTCAATATCAGATCTGCACTGAGAAGTATTTATGCAAAACTTGGCAAAGCTTTAACAGTCCCGTTCTTTGGTAAACGCTGATTCCTACTGGTGTTGCCTACGAATACAGGCGTACGGCCGCTGTTTTTGTCCCTTAACCGTGCTGTACCAGTTCAACCAAGAGAAAAACGAGACTATTGCTGTTCCTTCTGAACACCAGCACAACCCCCTATTAACTCCCAATCTGTTTTACCTGGGCAAATTTGCCAAAAACCATCGTGCGGTGCAGGTATCACTGACAGCACAAGCAGAAGGCAACGGGCTTCCAGAGGTTTGGTTAACAGGATTGCTCCTGCTTGTCTCCCCAGCGGCACCGGGATGCCAAATGTTACAAAATTCCGCTCGTGCAAAGCCACGTGCCATCCGAGAAAATTATAGCATAGCTTTAGTGTCAATGGCAGAGCCCGCAGCTGAATTAACTCTGCCAGCAACTAATTGGAGGTTCAAGGAGGATCAACACGGCCTCATTCTCTTGCTCGCAGCCACATCGCAGGATGCAGAAGACTGGATGCTTTCCAGCCGGTACTAACCGAGGAAGGGCTGTAAGGAGGACTAACACCTACGAGGCAAAACAGAACTCTCCGCACTGACTTTATATGATTACACATGTTCCTGCAAACTCTGCTAGTTAGAAAAATAAAAGAGGAAAACGGAAGAAAAGCTTAGTAACAAACATAATAAGCAAGCCGATACCGGCAAACAGTTTGGAAATCAAGCCCAGCAATTTTCTCCACCTAAATCAGACGAAATTCCCGCTGTGCTCTCCATGGGAACACCAGCCACTGGACACTGAGTGCACCGTATACGGCTATTTTCCAATTAAATAGAATTCCATGTCTCTGAGAAGGAAGGGAAAAAAAAATGAAGTTAAAACTCTTCCATCCTTGGGTTTTCTGCATAAGCACGATCAGAAAGCATTAAGTGGGTTAAACACGTTAGATAACTGTAATAATCTGCACTCAGGGTGCACAGTAATGGAGTCCTGCATCAAGGCCTGGAATTAACCTGCTTAATTTCACTGGTATTACAGCCACCACAATCCATCCCCTCGTTCTGCTTCACAACCGCGTCATTAACTCCCTATACAGACAGTCCAACCTATCACTCCAACTTGCCACTTTTTCATCAAAATGTATTATAATTTGCTTATCCACTGCCATTTGCATCCGCTTCCTATTAAAACGGAGAGAAAGAGCTTTCAATCTTCTTTCCCCACGTTTAATTCAATCGTATGGCATTACTTAGTTTTAATGACTCTTCTAGGTGCATAAGACATGGTTTATGCTTGTTTCAGACTAATTCAGAGGCTCCAACACACAGTAAGAGGAAAAGGACTGAAAAAACCCCCCAAAACGAAGCATTTTCTGTACTGTGAATAAGGTTGTGCTCCCAACAGACAACTGATTTCCTAAAAATCTGCGAAATAACTGGCAGGTGCATCGCCCAACACACAAACCCAACAGCTCTTTGCTCAGAACATTTCCAAAGTAACCTACCAGAACAAGGGGGGAAAAAAATGAAATCAGCTGGGACTCATGTGGATTTCATTTACTCCAGTGGGTAAGGAGGGAAATTTATTCCTACACTCCTCCTGTGAGTGAATAACACGTGATTTCCTCAATGTTTTAAATTTAGAGTCAACATAAAAAAAAAAAAAAAATAAAATCAATTGTGGTTTTCATCTAAAGCTGATCCTGCGTAGCCCTGAGAGATGAGCTTCGTCTTACTAAACCGGCTAATAAAGAAAGCCTGGTACTGTCCTCTAGTAATGAAAAGGCAGCAAACCAAGTGTCTGCTGGATAAATTAGGCTAACTAAACTTGAAACCTCTTTTAAGGCGATAGGGATTGTGACGTTACAGCATGCAGTCAGGGAATGCAAAAACCTGAAAGAAATTTTCAACTAAAATCTCCCAACTTTTCTCTGCTTTTCTATTAGAGGATTCACAGTGCTCTCAGAACACCTCTAGCTAATCTAAATATTTAACAAAGCGAAGGGTGTAATTACAGAAGCTTTGCACTCTGCTTCTGTACTTAGAAGACAACAGAGAACCACACCGGCAGCAGGGTAACCTAAAATTGCTAAAACTCACAGCAAGATCATACCCAGGCTGTATATATAAGATTTCACACAAATCTTAAAACGTGGACTCCTCAATAATTCTTCCACCTGGTCCTCAAGGAAGGACCTAGCTGGCACTCAAAGCTGATTATTCAATAGCCAGACCAAGTCCGCTGAAGTCCGCTCAGCGGTAGGGCTGAGTGAGCACGGTACGGCACAGCCCTCCTCACCACAGCGCAACACAACCGAAGGTGGTGTGTACGGAATAACTGAAGATGAGTACTGCATCCAGCTCTGGAGCTCCCAACACAGGAGAGACGTGGACCTGCTGGAGCAAGGCCAGAGGAGGCCACAAAGATGATCAGGGGGATGGAGCACCAACCCTATGAAGACAGGCCAAGAGAGTTGGGGTTGTTCGGCCTGGAGAAGAGAAGGCTCCAGGGAGACCCTTATCGTGGCCTTCCAGTATCTGAAGGGCACCTACAAGAAAGCTGGAGAGGGACTCCACAACCTCCCTGGGCTGGCTGCCCAGGGAGGTTGTGGAGTCTCCTTCTCTGGAGACATTCAAAACTCGCCTGGACACCTTCCTGTGCAACCTCGTCTAGGTGTTCCTGCTCCGACAGGGGGATTGGACTAGATGATCTTTTGAGGTCCCTTCCAATCCCTACCATACTGTGATACTGTGATACTGTGACTTTTTACTGGGGCATGTAGTGATAGGATGAGGGGGAATGGCTTCAAACTGGAGGAAAGGAGGTTTAGATTAGATATTAGGAAGGAATTTTTCACTCTGAGGGCAGTGAGCCCCTGGCGCAGGTTGCCCAGAGAAGCTGTGGCTGCCCCATCCCTGGAGGCGTTCAAGGCCAGGTTGGACGGGGCTTGAAGCAACCTGGGCTGGGGGGAGGTGTCCCTGCCCAGGGCAGGGGGGTGGAACTAAATGATCTTCAAGATCCCTTCCAACCCAAACCATTCTATGATGCCCTGCACTGCCCACGTGCAGTTTTCACTTCCATGCAAACCCCAGACTCTACCACGTCCGTGCACAGTCTCAAAGCATCTTCTTGCTGTGATTTTTTTTTTTTCTTTTTAAATGTGTCAGTTAATCCAGACACCACATGAAATGCAAAATAAATAGCAGTTCTCTTACCATTTCCTAGGCTCTTCAGGACCGTGTAGAAGCAGTGCTTTCTGCACTTTTCTAACTATGAAATTATGAAGCTTTGTCATTAACGCAGGGAACCGCTACTATAACAAAAAGGGTCCAAAATGGATACATTTGCATAGAAGGCAGCACAGCATGAGAACACCACACATCTTAGAGCTACTTCAAGGAGAGCATCATTTAGTGGAAATACCTAAGAGAAAAAATACTTGTGTGATAAAGAACAAGTAAATAACCCTGTACTAGAAGAGGTGGTGTGGCTCCCAGGCCCAAGTAGCAGATATTCACGGAGTTTGGTCTAAAGAATGGCCAAATGGAAACCGGACGTAATGGAAGAGTTCTCACACGAGTGCCAAGACTACTAACTGGAATGGAAGAGTATTAAACCAGGAAAACGTAACATCAAAACTAACATTTATTTTATCACTTCTGCCCAGGGACAACGCGTATAAACTCTGTGACAATGTGAAAGAAGAGGTATCAGAAACGGTACCTTGGGAAAGACGTTGAAGGCTGTATCTACCGCACTCCCCAAGTGCTTCAATCTCCTTGAGCAGAGCGGGCAGGATTGTCTCTATACGTTACCAAGTCCTTCATTTTAATGCTTTGTTGCTATACGGATCAAACACTATCCAGGACAGCACATAAAACTTTAAACAGACAAACAGTCCATCACCAACGATGCTACAGCTCTATATATCAGCAGACATTATCTCCTCTGCAATGCGTCTTAGTTGTTCAGACTACTTAAAATCATTCTTCAACGTAAGTTTTCCCAAAGGGGTAAAAGCAGTGGCAGAGGAGGAGCCAATGCAGAGATCTGCCAATCCTCCGTCTACTTTTTGTAGCGTTTTTTGACCGGGAATGGGGCATCTGCCCTTCCAGCTCCCAGACAAGAGATGCTGTATTTTTTTTCCTGCCTCAAGCAGATGTATCTCTGTATTTCACCTCTATATCCCCACTCAACGGGAGAAAATAAAATTATTCTCCCCTTTTTCCTTTGTAGTTGTAGCACCTGAAATCGGATAAGCGTTTTCTGTCACACAAAGGTGAAGGCCAAGCTTTTTTTTGTTAAATTCCTAAATTGGATCCTCTAGTTAGAAAAACGGTCTTAAAAATAAAGCCTTTAGCTAGACAAATGGTTCTTACCTGCAGGATACCAAATGAAATTAAGGTGCATAGATGACATTTACACACGGCCCGGTATCTCAGGTGATCCTGGCCCCACACTCCGCATGTCACTGCGAACACAAAGCCCCTTGGCCTGAAGTTGAGTAGTTCGGACACACCAACGTATGAACCGGTCATTATGTCTGGATGAAAAAACGTTGGCACCGAAAAAGGATCAAGTAACTGATGAGTATTAATAAGGAAGAATGTAGAGAATTTAACTATAGTACAAACCAAGATAAGCCCTAAAGCAATTATATAAACTTTTATAAATGGCATGAGTTCCTAAAACAACAAGAGGGGGAAAAAAAAAAAACAAAAAAAACGTATAAATATTTTCAGTCAAAACCACCCCTGGCTTTTATCTTTAATAGCCTATTCCATATTCCAAAGAGACTCTAAGGGAATATACCGGTAGGAAGGCACTATATAATTATAGACACAATATAACAGTAGAGATAAGTGCTCAGTCTGGTATGGTTAATGTAGTAACGCCAAACCGGTCTATTGAAACTAAAAATTATAGCCTGACATCTGTGTTTGTAGGAGCAATGCACCTGGGTATTCAGACACGGCGCACCTCCTTATCGCCCCTCTAAATAAACATTTGACTTCCTTCAGTTATCAAACTACGGAAAGGCCTTTTATTGAGGTGGTTTTTTCCCCTCCAGATACACGAAATACCCAACGCAGCACCGAACTCATCAATTAGGGATAACAGACATGTATTAACACCACCAGAATTGTCAGATATTTACACGGAAACATATCTCGCAATACATCGTCTCCTCTTTACATACACACGCGCCAGCTATTACCACTAATAGAGTCCCAAGCTCTTCTCTTCCAGGGAACTAATTAGAAAGGAAAAGGTTGCGAGAAATACGTCGGTATCCAGATTCTGAGGTGAAGGTTGCATTTGGAAATATCTAATGGTTGATCTAAGTCAGAGAGGGGAATAATACAAGACGTCACTGTTGGCGAATTATTTAATTTTTGCTTTGTGTATCACATCTCTCCACTTACAAATTAATTCAAAAGACAAAAAATAAAGATAGAAACAATGCACGGAGCGATACAGCCTGTTATTCCGGCGACAGGTTGTTTCCCATACGATGTGCTTTACATTGCAGGCTAATTTAGGTGTCGGAAGATTTCTCCTTCCTCTTCCCCTCTATCCTCAACACCTCAATAAATCTCACCATTAACAAATTTCTCTTTTGCATATAAACCCCGATCCTCCAAAAAGCCTGCTTTAGGTACTTTAATGTTAAGAACGCAGACATCAAAACCAAGCGTCAGGCACAATTTCCTATTCCATACAGAGACTCCTGATGAGGTTTTCGCAAGACACACTCGATTTCAGCACACCTGAAGCCTTCTGGAAGATGTTTCCGAAGAGGCATTTTCCACAGACGCTATTGTCCAGTTTTACCACCTTATCATGAGCACGCGCCCACCGAAGGGACACCCCAATGACCCGAGGGCACAGCACGTTTCTTGGCTGGGACGTTTAGATTACAAGACTGAGCGCTGTCTTTTCTACCTCGACCTTGCGTACTCATTTTTCCAGCTGTAAAATTCCCCATTTAGCTGATATTTTAACAGCGTGGATTTTACGAATGCTGCGATGCTACACAAACGCTTCTCTATACCAGGGTTCCGCAAGGTCACCGAGAAGCCGTCTGGTCCTCTTGGGGTGAAATACCGAACACAATAAAAAATATGGACATTTCCAGATGATTGCTTTTTGCATAGTAATTATCTTTAAAAGGTGGTAACGCCCTTCCGGGTACACGCACCATAAAAACTGTTTAACATGGTGGCCCCTAACCTATTACAGACTTTAGATTTCACCAAATATTTGGCGCAAAGAACTTTTAGGTAAATCCTCACATTTCCACAGTAGCTAAAAGAGGCGCGCAGATTTATTCCCCACGGCTGGCAGCTGACCCCGAGCGTCGCGATATCGTATAACCACACACCGGGCACGTGCTTCTGCCTCATTTAACCTGGGGTCGTGCCAAACTGGCATCATACCTCGCTGAGGGAAAAGCACCGAGTGCACTAGCAGCCAATTATTTCTGGAATTATAGCTTTTCCCCATAATATCAACATCTCTCCCATTATGAAAGAAATACGTAGTTAGAGCCGAGGGAAGAGGCCATTTGAAATCACTTACATATTCATTAAGCAGACAAAGAAAGTGCCATTTGTTACATTTGCTCACACATTTCTAGATGCCGCCGAGGTACAGCGAATACAGCGCTTATGCGAGGGATCTCATCCAATAACTACTGACGACAATTAAGTCCAACACAACCGCACGATCAGCGCAATTAAAATTCCCAAAGAGGAGCACAGATGCACTCCAAGCCCCCAATCACGTAGAATATTTTTGATATTATGTAAAAGAATCCAGCTACTGAGCATCAAGTCTTTGCTATTATACTATTAAGTAATTACAATGAAATATGAAAACACTAATGAGATCTTCAGCGGGTGTTTGCCGTACCCAATATTTAGAGGAAAAAGAATCAGTCTGGCTTTCTCCAGCAAACTTGGAACAACCTCCTTCAAGCAGCTGCAGAAGTTTTATATGGAGAAAACGCATAGAAAAATCCGGTTTCAACAACTTCTCCGCATTTGTGGTGACTGCGTGGCTCAAGAGACTGGCAACGGAAGTGTGGTAATTTGGGAAATGTATAGACAGAGCACAAATTTCAATCCAGACCCTGGTGTGCACATGGATGTGAGGAACTGCAAATGCCACTTTGAACGTGGAGTTTGGTCACCCTCCCTTGTCCTCTTTTCTTTATGAAATGGGATATAAACGTGGCATATTAGTAACTATAAAGAGTGACCCTTCTTTGTTTGGTGTATAATCAAACGATGAATTCTTGGGAAGAAAACTTCATGCGCACGCTTCTCTCCCAAAATCAGCCAGTTAATCCCATCCCGATCGCCACTGGAGAAGCAAAACCCAGGGATCCTTTGACAGTATTAGGCATTTGCTGAAACTGGGAACCCACTGATGAAAAGGGACCAGCAAAAAGGGGTCTCAATTTTAGGAAGGGACCAGGTAGGAACTGGAAAGAGAAAGCATCCACAGAAGAGACGCCACATCACAACAGCAGTCCTGGGATTCCTGATGCTCCAAAATGCTCCAGGGAACTGAGGCAAAGAAATGTCTCTCATTTTCCCGAAAAGCATCAATTTTGGTGCCAGTAAACTTGGGAAGAATGGTCTTTGAACCCTTCCGAAGCACCTTTCCTCCTGCTTCTTCTAACCCACACCCTTACGGAAGCAGCTCGCAAGCGCAGATCACTCAGGTATCTACAACTCCAGCGAAAGGACAGGCAAAGCTACTGGCAAATTTATAAGGTTCAGAAATAACCTTTGAGGCCTGGGACCCCACCAGCCTTCACCTTTGTGTAAGACAACGGCCTCGCCTGGGACATATCCCAAAGAGAGACAGCACTGCTGACCACAAGGGTGACTCCACAGAGCCTGCGCACATCACACTGTTACTATCTGACCAGAGCGATGCTCAGGTACAGTCCGAGAGGAAGGTACAGCTTTCTCAGCACTAGGTTGGCCATTCAATCATTTTTCCATTAACGCATCCAAGTTCAGACCTTCGAGATCAGTTAAATTGGACTAGCAACCAAAACAAGCTCCTATTAAAGATGCATCCAACATGCACACCATGTCCTTCTACGACTCCTTCCTCTGATGGACCTCGTAATTGAATTAAAACAATGAGACTCCTCTCCTGTACTCCATACATGCCACCACCTCATTTCTTTCACCACTTGAAAGAACGTGGGCACAACAGGGAAGACAGAAAAGCGGAATTTCTCCACTCCGATCCAAAAGCAATGAGGTTCATTTGTATGTGGTACACTGACCAGGTCCTCACAGGTCATACTGGCCTTGGTCTGATGAAAAAGAAAAGACCAAACAAGAAGTGAAATGGGGAGGGTACAAGAGGACAGCTTTTGAGTCAATCAACAGCAGAACAGGGACAACTTAAACCATTCTGTGATTTCTCCACGAGTTACAGGTGCCAGGTCTCTGCACGGTAACGTGTACAAGCAGCAGTCAACCTGCCACCTCCAACCGATCCACACAGAGCCACGCACTCCTGAAGGGACAATGCCATTCTAGCTCAAAAACAACAACAAAAAGACAGGAGGTTAGAGATTTAAAAGCCCACTGTCAGGAAGCTTCAAAGCTCTGGTGCTTCTCACGGGCATTGCCTTTCTCGACCTGCAGCCTCTGTAAAAATGCCCTTTTCTCTATCCATCTACTGACATTATCACTGGATTCAAAACCTTCTTCTATGATACTCTCCTCACTTGAAAAATATCTGTATTTCTATTTCCTGATAATAAAATATCCTAATACCGTACACGATACATTAAGAAAAAACTTCAACACCAATTTCTGCACTGAGCCCAAAGAGCCCTTCGGAAACTGTTGCCCTTTGGGTCTTCAGGACTCTAAATCACATCACTTTATTGATTAAAGTCACATCTTTATTCTACAGGAGGGAATCACCTTCTCAAGACACATTTATCTCTCTAGAAAAGGCAGGGTATAATGGATATATGAAAGCTGTTGCCATTTTGGTTTTTGGTTTTGTTGTGGTTTTTTTTTGTTTTGTTTTTGTTTTTTTTTTTCAATAATTTCTGAAATACCGTACACAAAGAGATATACAGGAGAGCGACGCCACACCTTCCATTCGTACGTCGAACAAAACGACTAGCAGCTAACATAAACCCAAACGTGTAATATTTTAATCCTTTAATTAGGTAAGAATTACTTTCTTCCCAACAGCTCTTCCTTATTAGGAAAAACTCAAGACATCTACAGATCCTCCAACTGTTATTCAAACTCTAAGCCACGAAAGTCTTTCAAGCATCTGGCGTGCTTTATGCTCCGTGGCAGTTTCGTTAGCTTCGAATTGAATGATTTATTACCATATAACCTGAGCCTCTGATGAGATTATGCTGCCAATTTGTGCCTTCTTTGCGAAGAGAGGTCTCCTCGAACCCGGGCTTTGGACTGAACGTGGTGAATCTCAATTAAAGGGTGACCTTTACAAGACAAGGGAAATGTTAATTCATGCTCACCTAAATGGCTTTAACCCGACTTGAAAGGAGGGCTTTCTAAAGCTGCCCACTACTCTGTCACTGTAAAGTTGCATTTCAACATTATCAAGATAAAAAACTCTTCAGTGTAAAAGAAAAAAAAAAAAAAAAGGATATATCCATCCGTCAAAGCCAAAGGAGAAAATCCAAATGCTAATACAGCTGTCCCCGGCGCATTTTTCATGCTACTTGAAAAACAACGGATTCGCATTTTTAAGGGACTTCAAACACAGATTAGAGGCATTAGAGTGACAGGGCCAGAGATTAAACACTTCTTTACCCACTGAACAGGTACAAGACGAGGCAAGAGCAACAGCTACTGCCTCCACGCTCACCCTTAGGGTACGTCTTGTAATTTGCCGTGCCCTGTGATATCTCACCGCTTTCTGGAGACGTCTCAGCTCGGAGGGTACGAAATTGGCAGAAAAGGCAAAAGGCAGTCCTGTCTCCATAGACAATTCCGTTTGACTTCTTTCTTTTTTCTTTTTTTTTTAATTAGGATTAGCTACTCTATCAAACAGGAGGAATAAAAGCCATGTTTCAGCAATGTTTTTACCGTCTTGCTAATTAAGTCGGTGAAAACAAAGAAATTACAGACAAGGAAACAAGAATTTGACCCACATTAAAAAAAAAAAAATGGATCTGTACAAACCTCAATATGAAAATCAAGAAGTTGCTGAAAAATCCAAATGTCAGCAAGATTACACCATAAAATGTAAGCACCTAAGAGCATCTTAGGACTCTACACTATTTAACAGGCCAGATTTGAAAATAATAATAATAATAAAATATATATATATATACACACAATGCCATCACAGCCATTTGAGAGGAAAGCAATCATTCTAGAAAGTATATATATTGTATAGATCTCTTTCAAGCAGTATATATCCTCTCGAAAGATAACGTACTGCAGTTTTGGCTAAGGCGGTTGCTAAAGGTCCCGAAAAGAACAGGGTTAACCGGGTAACCTTCGCTGGGTCAAATTCGGAGCCAGTTAATTGTATTCAGCTAATCCATACTCCCACTGGATTTTTATATTTATTTTTTTTTTCTTCATTTCCCAGCCAAACTCGATGATGTTGCGTAGCGCTTCGCAACGGCCAAACCCTGATTCAAACAGCTGTGAGTTATTATCATTAAGAGTAACAGAACATGAGCATCATGTTCAACCCGGGGTACCAAAGGCACGCTGGAACGCCCTGGAGGCAAACAAAAACCCAACATGGGAACAACCTAAAACCATGCCTTAAACGAGTCAAGGAAACGGCTCTACGGTAAATAATGTCCTAAGTAAAGCCAGAGCTCAAACCCCAGGATTTTGGCTTCAGATGGTTACAATTTTAGAGGAGGTAACGGCAGTGCCATCCACTGAACAACCTACGGACCCTTTATCATTCTTTCAGGTTGTGGCAGCCCACTTCCACCACCGCCGCAATGAACATCCCTCAAAGCAGAGCAGATTGTCAGAAACCAGACCCGCTCGCAGCAAACCGAGAGAATCCTGATCCTAAACAGCGAGACAGAACAGTTTTCAATAAACGGTTTACTACTGAACTTTACACAAAAGCCCAAATTCCGGGCGAGTGTGAAGCTCTCATAAGGAGAGAAAGGAAAAGCGTATGATTTCAGATCACAGCGCGGAGAGTACCCGTTCGACTGTATGGCAGTTATTTTATCGCTGGCTGTGCTCATGAAATGTTTCCACAGTCCTTCAGAGAAGCAAAGCGTGATTTATCTGTTCCAGCCTGGGACACATCTTACGCACCGACATGGCACGGTCCTCTGCCCGGCGCAGACTCGCCCAGAAAGCTGCGCAGTGGGTGATACAAGGGAAAAAGGAGAGAAGATACTCTCCAGTTCAGATAGGTCACGTAACAGACAGATGCTTTACTCACCTCCCAAGTCAGCTCGCTTCATGTTCGCTTAGGTTAAGTTACACACAATTAGTAATTAAATATATGAAAACATAAAATATGAAACATCTCTTGGATAAAGGGATAGAGCATATCATCAAGTTTGCTGACGACACAAAACTGGGAGGTGTGGCTGACACACCATAAGGCTGTGCCACCATACAGCGTGACTCGGACAGGCTGTAGTGTTGGGCGGTGAGGAACCTCATGAACTTCACCAAGGGCACGTGTAGGGTACTGCACCTGGGAAGGAATAACCCTACGCATCGGTACAGGTCGGGGGCTGACCTCCTGGAGAGCAGCTCTGTGGAAAGGGACCTGGGAGTCCTGGTGGACAACAGGATGCCCATGAGCCAGCAATGGGCCCTGGTGGCCAAGAAGGCCAATGGCATCCTGGGGGACATCAAGAGGAGTGTGGCCAGCAGGTCGAGGGCGGTCATCCTCCCTCTCTGCTTTGCCCTGGTGAGGCTGCATCTGGAGTATTGTGTCGGGTTCTGGGCTCCCCAGTACAAGAAGGACAGGGAACTGCTGGAGAGGGTACAGCAAAGGGCTACCAAGATCATTAGGAGATTGGACCATCCTTCTTATGAGGAAAGGCTGAGGGACTTGGGGCTTTTTAGTCTGGAGAAGGATCTTATCAACACTTATAAATCCTTAAAGGGAGAGTGCCAGGGAGATGGCAAAAGTCTTTTTTCAGTGGTGCCCAGTTGATGATCCAAGGGCTGGAGCACCTCTGCTATGAGGAGAGGCTGAAAGAGTTGGGGCTGTTCAGCCTGGAGAAGAGAAGGCTCCGGGGAGATCTTATTGCGGCCTTCCAGTACCTAAAGGGGCTACAGGAGAGCTGGGGAGGGACTTTTTACTCAGGCATGTGGTGATAGGAGGAGGGGGAATAGCTTAAACTGGAAGAGGGCAGGTTCAGATTGAACATTAGGAAGAAGTTTTTCACTGTGAGGGTGGTGAGGCACTGGCACAGGTTGCCCAGAGAGGTTGTTGAGGCCCCATCCCTGGAGGTGTTCAAGGCCAGGCTGGACGTGACCTTGGGCAACCTGGTCTAGTGGGAGGTGTCCCTGCCTTTGACAGGGGGGTTGGAACTCTATGATCTTCAAGGTCCTTTCCAACCTAAACCATTCTATGATTCCATGAATCTCTCCTGTGGGGGTGGCAGAGCACTGGCACAGCTGCCCAGAGAGGTGGGGGAGTCTCCCACTCTGGAGCCATTCCAAACCCGCCTGGACGTGTCCTGTGCCACTGCTGGAGGTGCCCCTGCTCTGGCGGGGGTGGGACTGGGGGAGCTCCAGAGGGCCCTTCCAACCCTGACCAGTCTGGGATTCTGTGATATAGCCTCATTTTCATGGGAATGAGGACTTGCGAAAGTCACTGAATCAAGCTGAGATGGCTCAGTCCCTCCAAAAGCATAGTCCTCCTAAAGAAAACTCCAGAAATTCATACAAAACAAGATGTTATAGTTCACAGGCGTAAACATTTCCTACCTATTCTGTTTTAATCTGCATAATACAAGATAATTCCACCACAACTTTGTAAATTCACCACAAAGCCCTCAAATTCTTTAGTAATCCAAAACTCGAAGTTGAAAAGAAGCTGTAAATAAGTACGTAGAAAAATCAATGATTGCTCTCCAAACAAGGGACTGTGACACACTGAGTCCTCAAAAACCTGAGCGTCTCCCTGCCCAGAACTGTAACAACACACCATGAGCCCGACCTGGTGGGAGCAGCCTCCCAGCAATGTGAATAAGACCAAAGCACACATTTGTAGCGGCATTTTATAAAATGAGTGCTTTTTTTGCAACGTGCTTCCTCAGATCAATAGGGGAGCAAAGCTTAGCACTAGCAGGAGAGTCGTGAAGACGGACAATCCAAGCTGATGTCAGAACTCATAACTGATTCCATCATCTGTCATTTTGGGTTTTTTTTTTTTTTTTTTGAGAAGCTCCTCTGTTCGTACAACACCTTGATGCCCTGGTATTTTTGGTTTTCACATTAAAAATGGGACCACACAGCATTTGACAATCTGCATAGCAGATTACTGAGGTCCTTGGGATCTGAAGTGAGGAGAACAGTGTATGGGGCCAAAGGCTAAAGCAAGACGAGCTTGAAGACAAAACCGAGGAGTTATTTAAAAGCCCTGAACAGAGCCCCGAAACCAAACACTGAAGATTGTCACTGTTGAAGGCTGGAGTGCATTGCCAAGGCCACCTCAGGGAGTGAAGCCCAACCAAGGTACACTGCTGAGTTTCCGTAAGGTCCAACCTGTGAAGATAAATTGAAGGTGCAAGCTATGAGTGAGCTGCCTTAATAATGTGACCGCTGCAGAAAAGGATGCAATAGCTGCAGGCACTGTCGGCAAAGACCCAGGACCAAGAACGCGGCCAACGTGGCTGCTAACAACAATGAACTTCCCAGTGTTTGCTTTCATGAACAATTTTGCTCAAAAATAAGAAGTAATAAAAAGAATTCTAAGGTTATTTTAATCACAGAATCATAGAATGGTTTGGGTTGGAAGGGATCTTGAAAATCATCAAGTTCCAACCCCCCTGCCATGGGCAGGGACACCTCTCACCAGTTCAGGTTGCTCCAAGCCTTGTCCAACCTGGCCTTGAACACCTCCAGGGATGGGGCAGCCACAGCTTCTCCGGACCAGTGTCTCACCACCCTCAGAGTGAAAAATATCTTCCTAATATCTAATCTAAATCCCCCCTCTTTCAGTTCGAAGCCATTACCCCTTGTCTTATCACTACATGCCCTTGTAAAAAGTCCCTCTCCAGCTTTCTTGTAGGCGCCCTTCAGATACTGCAAAGCTGCTTTAAGGTCTCCCTGGAGCCTTCTCTTCTCCAGGCTCAACGACCCCAACTCTCTCAGCCTGTCTTCATAGCAGAGGGGCTCCAGCCCTCGGAGCATCTCCGGGGCCTCCTCTTGGACCCATTCCAACAGATCCATGTTGAGCACCCCGAGCTGGAGGCAGCCCTGCAGGTGGGGTCTCATGAAAGTGGAGCAGAGGGGCACAATCCCCCCCTCACCCTGCTGGCCACGCTTCTCTTGATGCAGCCCGGGATGCCAGTGGCTTGCTGGGCTGCCAGCGCACATTCCTGGCTCATGTTGGGCTTCTCATCACCCAACAGCCCCAAGTCCTTCTCCTCAGGGCTGCTCTCCATCCATTCTCCACCCAGCCTGGATTTGTGCTTGGATTGCCCCAACCCACGTGCAGGACCTTACACTTGGCCTTGTTGAACTTCCTGAGGTTTGCACGGGCCCACTTCTCCAGCCTGAAAAAGCGGAGGGATGAGGGTTGATTTCCCGCTTTCCTGCAGAGATGCTAACTGGCACTCTCTGAATTCGCCGTAGTCAGCAAATATCGAATCACTTATCAAACGTGACTCGTACTGCCTTAGCCTGCTCAAAGGCCCCGACACAAGCCAAAGACGAGATTTCACAGCCCAAGCCTGACTTTCAACACCTTACGTCTCCCTGAGAAGTAAGAAGAATTAAGTGGGAGACATAACCCCCCCCCAAACCCTTAAGCGTTCTCTCGAAGCGACAGGGATGCCCTGTTGCTTTTTCACAGACCTGACGGCTGGCCAAGGGCAGCCTTTAATAAGCAGTAATATATGTTCTCAGACAGCAGCAACGGATCAAAAAAGTAGTTTAAAAAACACGCACGCCACACACTCGCTTAAAGGAACCGAGACAAAACTATGTGTCTATTAAAATGACAGCATTGCCTTCTTCCCCTGGATACAAATATTTTGAATATTCAAAAAGAAAAAAAAAAAAAAAAACCAAAAAAATCACTGCAGGAGTCTCAAAAGCCTCAGATGGGAAAAGGCAGAGTAAGGCATAAGGCCAGGAAAGCAATGAAAACCTGTTGCTGTAAATGAAAGGCAAAGCGCGCTCGCGCTAACGCCAGGACCAGGAAAGCTCTTTGCACAGCGAGGAGGACACTAACGAAGCGAAGGGGCTCTCCCGTTTCCCTTTTTAGGTATCTCCCTCCTCTTTTTGCCTCCCTTTGAATTCGCCGTAGCTATAATAACAATCTCAGAGGCAAAATCAAGAAACAAATTATTTTCTTACACGTAATCCCCCTTTCGCTGTCAAGTGCCTGACCCCAGTTTGATAATCTCATTTCCTGAGAATCAAAATGCTGGAAATTTAAGCTTCCTAGAGTGTTAATTGCGGCCCTGCTCCATTGCTAATCAAAAAATTGGATGTTTTGCATGAAAATGCTGCTCTAATTAATTCTCAGTCATAAAGCGCCCCAGTTTTAATAACCCCTTCTTGATTGGATAGCCTTTGAAGAGACAGTGCAGCTAATCCGCTAAACCAGAAAAAACACACGCAGAGGAAATAATAAGTGGGCTTACAAGGTCTGAACGAGATGATTGCATTAATATTGTCAAACCACAAAAAAGCAATTCTCTCCCCCCTCTCCTCCCCCCCCCCCCCCCCCCCAAAAAAAAGCTCAAAGCAAACTGCGATCCCGCACATCACAGGAAGACAAAAGCAGCTGCGTGACAGGAGATTCCTAACATCAAATCATGCCCCCACCACCACCCCCACCCCCCCGCCCAGCATAACCAACTTGCTGATCCTTCAACTGGTTATTCCCCATCTTTTTCTAAAGGGTATTTTTTATCCGGGACCGTCCACTTGTCACGTCGTCTCCTTTAACCAGACAAGAATTATATCGCCCCCCCCCCCCCCGCCATCACTGCTGATTGACAACATATTATCATACACATCTCTAAAAAGGTGCTGAACCGCATTTTCATTATCCAAAACGTCAAGATTCGTTTTTGTCACTGGCGAACACAGCTGGCTCCCTCCGGCAGCCCTTTGGTGAATCCAAATGGAACACGGCACCTACAAATAACTGCATTTTCCCCGGACCCGGCCTTACATTGTGCCCTTGTCATATCACATACCATTTGCCTCCGCTGCTATTTCTTGGCATCAAAATCTTAATTAGCAGAGTTTCTCTTTGATTTCCTTAATTACTTAAAACCTTATGGCGAGAAATTTTCAAGCTTGGACCAAGAATAGATGAACAGCATATTGGTACGTAACCCAAACCCACTCCCCAATTTTAAATTTGTATCGTAGGGATGTTTGGTGCTTTCTATTTATCACCTCACCAACAAGAAAAAAATATCCTCAGAGGTTCTACTTATAAGAATAAAGTTTAAAAAACAAATAATCCAGTATCTACAGTCTTGTTGTAATCATAGAATGGTTTGGGTTGGAAGGGACCTTGAAGATCATCAAGTTCCAACTCCCCTGTCATAGGCAGGAACACCTCCCACCAGCCCAGGTTGCTCCCAGCCCCATCCAACCTGGCCTTGAACACCTCCAGGGATGGGGCAGCCACAGCTTCTCAGGGCAACCTGGGCCAGGGGCTCACCACCCTCACAGTCAATAATTTCTTCCTAATATCTAATCTAAATCTCCCCTCTTCCAGTTTGAAGCCATTCCCCCTCATCCTATCACTACATGCCCCAGTAAAAAGTCCCTCCCCAGTTCTCCTGGAGCCCCTTTAGGTACTGGAAGGCCACAATAAGGTCTCCCCGGAGCCTTCTCCTCTCCAGGCTGAACACCCCCAACTCTCTCAGCCTGTCCTCCCAGCAGAGGAGCTCCAGCCCTTGCAGCATCTTTGTGGCCTCCTCTGGCCCTGCTCCAACAGGTCCATGTCCATGTTGGGGGCTCCAGAGCTGGAGGCAGTACTCCAGGTGGGGTCTTCACCAGAGCAGAGCAGCAGAGTCCCCTCCCTCGCCCTGCCGGCCACACTTCTTATGCAGCCCAGGATACAGTTGGCCACCTGGGCTGCGATTGTGCATTGCTGCCCAGACCTTTGTTTCACAGCCAGATTTGCCATACTTTGCCAGAGGTGAACATGACACACCTTTAGTTTTGTAGTCCTCCTACCGACCCACTGCGACCACGCCGGATTCTTTAAACTCGCAGAAATCAGTTAATTCAACGTGCCAACAGTTATGCCTGAGCCATTGAGCCAAGGTCCAAACTTCTGGTGACGCCCACTGCACCTCCAGAGATGAACACACCACCAATATTAAGAGACATTCACACACAGGAGCTGGGAAAAAAGAGATCTCATACATTATATATATATATATATCTTTGAACTACTGGCCAACTTTGGGATATTTGAGTGTTGCATATTTACAACCCACAAGAGACCCTTGCAATAGATTTTCGTTTTGGAGTTTCATACTTAAATTTATATAACGCTCTGCTACTCCCACCAAGAGAAAAGTAACTATGCAAGAATGGTACTGCATATATATATATATATATATATATATATTTATATGTATGCATAAATACCTGGGTATTTAAAATCACCTCTGACAAACTAAACCTTAAGAAAAATGAAGCAAGGGGAACTTACCCAAATTTTTTTAAAAAGTATAACGAAGCATACTGCGTCACAGGGATGTTCTGGACTGAAACTGCTTAAATAACTACAGAAGGAAATACAGAATTTGTGCCGTTTCGCAAAATGTGCCCCGTAGTTGGAGGAACACTGCTTTGGGGCATAAATTTAATTCTTTGTTCTATTAAGGTCTTTCTCTGTGAAGTCACTTAACTTTTTTCCAGCCTCCCTTGTACGAGCAGCGCTGCCCTACCTGCCAGTGACAATAAGAGCACAGAGCAAGATGCCCAAGTAGCAGGATCAGAAAGGACACAATTTCTCAAAACCCCCCCAAAAAAAAAACCCAAAAAAAAACCCCCAAAAAACCCCCCCCCCAAAAAAAACCCCAAAAATAACCCCCAAAACAAATAAAAAGCAAAAAAAAAACCCCAAAGGCACAATGACAACATAAGAATATTTTCAATCCTCTCACACAGCACAAACGCACTCGTAGGCAGCGATTCCCGCAGGGGCACTGGACGGCAGCATCCTCCCGAGCTCCCACCGCCGCGCAGGGCAGCGCCGACCACCGGCTGCAGAGCCGCCTCCTTCCACGCACGGCCGCGTCGAGTGTGCCCGAACCACCGTTTCTACGAACATACATGAATACCGTAACGTATCCAAGACTCAAATCAGTGCGATCTAAAAGACTGGACGGTGACTCTGGGATTCTGACTCGGATTCTGCTCCCATCGTCCTTCCCAGGACGCCGCATCGCACACCACAGCTACAACCCAAATAAAACCCTACGCTGCAAAAACACTGAGAAGTTTAATTAATGCTGAAGCGCACCCAGCTTCCCGGGTGAAAGATGTAACGAGCCCAAATTTTAAGAGGAGCTGAGCAGCCACAGAGTCCATTAACATCCACGGGAACACCAGCTGCTCGGGAACACTTCACATTTCATTCTTAAAAATGGCCCAGATGAAGGTCAGCTCTGCTGGTGGTGTACATCTGAACTACCCGGGCCTGGACGCGCACAGATAACGGAGAAGCCGGATGCTATTTTCCATGCTGATCAGCTTCCTGGAGCCTTTTCAGAGTTTCACAGCGTATAAAAACATCTTTTCCCATTTCTACTGATTAAACTAAGCTGAGGCCGCGGTTACCGTGAGCACAGTATAGAGCTACACGAATTCCCTACGGCCACGGGACTCCGCAACAATACCCGACGTATCCAGAAGGCGCCTATAACCGACACCGCCTTTGACAAAGTAAGACGGTGCTAGAAATTATCAGCCAAGAGCAAGCAGCACAGTGCCCAGCGCTGGCGGGACGTCTCGTGCCCTCGGAGCTCTCCCATCCCGGCTCTTCTGAATCCCGCGCGCACGAGGCTACACACGAGTAAGGAAGAGCGTTAGTTCACATTAGGCACCTTCTGAAATAAAGATTATCATCCACTGAGCTTTCCATTTTCATGGGTCCTTTCCCTTCTGTCGGTGGCTTGCATTTATTTTTTATACGCGTATATATATTTCTTATTTTTTATTGCCTGTTATCTCCAGAATCCAGCTCCTGCCACTGCCCCTTTGCCTCAGTCCCACAAAATGTGGACGTGTAAACCCCTGGAAGACAGACTTCAAGACACTTGGGCAAGGAAACTGTGCCGGTGAAGGCTGTTAGATCACGTGAAAACTAATCCCTTCAGGGGTATACAACGCACGTATTGTGCGCATACCGCGCTCCGAGCAACAAAATTAAAACTTGGGTTAGTGCTTTTAAAAACCATTACCAAAATACAAATTGAGAAATTCAGATAGGCACAGAAACGATCCAGAGTTCTAGTGGTCTTTCTCTTAAGTTTTGCTTAAAATCATGTTTTCTTGATACCAATTACATTCAATTTAATGAAGACCTCAAGGCCCCTGGAGACGGTCTCTGCCTTACCGTGCAGCCCCAGTGACACCCTCCCACCACCTACTGTCCCCTCCCGCAGTCCCTGACCTCCCGCAACGGCAAGAGACCACATTTTTCTTTTATTTCCAAGAAATCTTTGGTAATTGAAGGCAGCAGTGGAGTGAAATAAGGCGCACGCGTGGGATTCATCCCACCAGCCAGCGACAAGCAACCACGTCTGCGGTGAGGAGCAGCAGCATTTTAGCCAAGTTTCCGATGAAAATAAGAGTAATCTGATCTTCTGGCCGGCCAGCCGGCTGTCCCAGCCTCACAACCATCAAGCCGGTGAGCCAATTTCTGCCAAACGTGGCAGAAGTATAGATCTTAAAAGCAGTAAAGTCTTAAGAGGTTTTTGTGAAAAGAGGCAGCTGCGCGGACGAAAGCAGGAGGAGCTCGTGCCTCCACGGAAGGAGAAGCTGCAGCGAGGACGTGTTAGATCTCCACGCTGTTGGACCTACCGGCCAGGCAGGAACCTGCACGTTCGCTTCCAGGGCACAGGGCTGCTTGCTCGCTACGTTCTTGTGGAGTCCCCTTCCCTGGAGATTTTCAAGACCCGCCTGGATGCAGTCCTGAGTAATGTGCTCTAGGCAATCCTGCTCTAGCAGGGGAGTTGGACTAGATGATCTCTAGAGGTCCCTTCCAACTCTGAAAATTCTGTGATTCTGTGATTCTTCGCTTGATCCAGCCACGCTATATGCTGCTTTTTGCTTAGCGGGTGGTTCGGGGGTACAGGCAGGCGCTGGTGGGTGCTGGGAAGAAAGAAGCGAGGGGGATGGAGCAGGTTCAGAGACACGGTGAGAAGTGGAGCTAATGACAGAAAGGAGTTAAGGAAGAAAAGGAGACATACCTGAGACGAACAAGGATTCGGTCATTCAGCTGCTTATAGAATAAATGTCCTTGTTTTTAAAATATACCCCCGTTATTTAAGACAGTCTACAAAAAAAACAACATATTTGACAAATGGCAGGAGGGCTCCAACAAGGAAAATGTAAATTCCCCAGCCAGCACATGGCCAAGACAAGCTCTTAGGGGAAGAAAAAGAAAGAATTGAGAAGCTTAATGATGACAATTTCTTGTTTTGTACAGAGAAAACCACCTCTGACGTCGTACTTCTGACAACAACCCGGGGCGCCACATCTATGTTAGTCGAGAAGGAAATATTTCAGTTATGTACTTGCTTTATTTCCCCCCCCCTCTTTTTAATAACAATTGTCAAACAACTCATGTGTCCAATTTCAAGGGAAAAATACGTGGCCTAAGTCTTCCTCCTCCAATTTCAGTGGAATGAGACACGAGAATTAATCCTTCCATCTCTAAATCGCTTACAGCAGGTCCCTTTCTCCCACTGAGGGATAATGTGTGCCTTATGCACTGCACTATTTCAGTCCAAATGAAAGAGGTTAATGACAAAGCATCACTCTGATCTTCACACATTTTAGGGCTATTTAAATTAAATTCTTATTTCAAAAAGTTGGCACGAGCCAAACTTTTATAAGTTCTCTTTTTCTTTTTTTTTTTTTTTTTAAATGCATATGTTTCTTTGAAGATCTTTTCAGGAAAAAGATTTCCTAACAAGCCACCCTCCCCCTGCTGCCGCTGAAAAAAAAAAAAAACATCCCTGTGGATAAGGCTGTCGGGAAGAGAAACTGTGTGGCATTCAGAGAAGAGAGAGTGTCACATGCCTGCCTTCCAGTAACCTGATTGAACAATTAAATTGTATTTCTCTTTTAAAGAGGGTTAAAAAAAAAAAATAAAAAAAAAATCAAAATGCAGATCTTGCTGTGGTCTGGGATTCAGGAAGATTAATGAGCTACCTAAAAGGGAACAGCAGCTTATAATAGAAAAAGAGGATAGCACATTTTTAACATAAAGTTCAAAGGGAAACTTTTCTTGATGGTTAAACTGCAAAGATTTCTCAGCAAAGTCATCTCATCTATTGTCCCTATTGACTCCCTACATTGACTTTTTGTCACCTATTGCATCACATTCAAGCTCTTCCAAGTCATCCAGAAAGGGCAACATAATCTTGGTCCCTATCCACATTAATTCCTATATTTTTGTCCTTTACTTCTGTCAGCTCGTCGGCTTTGTTCTCTGCGACCCCACGCTACCTCGGCAGCTGGAAGTCTGCGGAGCTCTTTCGTATCCTCCTCTCTTGACAACGCTCACAACCTCCCGCTCACGACAAACGTCACCTCAAGATTTGTCCTCTATCAATAAGGAGTCACTCTTCCATGAAATCTGGCTGTGCCCATCAGTAACGAGTTCGGAACCCAGAAAATATCTTTATCAATGATCTGGATGAGGGGATTGTGCACCCTCAGTCAACTTGCAGATGACACCAAGCTGGGTGGTAGTGTTGATCTGCCTGAGGGTGGGGAGGCCATGCAGAGGGATTTAGACAAACATAAGCCAGCAGTGTGCCCAGGTGGCCAAGAGGGCCAACGGCATCCTGGCCTGTGTCAGGAACAGTGTAGCCAGTAGGACCAGGGAGGTGATTTTGCCCCTGTGCTCGGCACTGGTGAGGCCCTACCTCGAGTGCTGTGTTCAGTTTTGGGCCCCTCACGACAAGAAGGACATTGAGGTGTTGGAGCGTGTCCAGAGAAGGGCACCGGAGCTGGTGAGGGGTCTGGAGCACACGTCTGATGAGGAACAACTGAGGGACCTGGGGGTGTTCAGCCTGGAGAGGAGGAGGCTGAGGGGAGACCTTGTTGCTCTCGACAGCTCCCTGAAAGGAGGGGGTAGCAAGGGGTGGGGGGTCGGGCTCTTCTTGCTAGTAAGAAGTGATAGGACAAGAGGAAATGGCCTCAAGTTGCACCAGGTGAGGCTTAGACTGGATATTCGGAAGAATTTCTTTACTGGAAGGGTCATCGGGCATTGGAACGCGTTACCCAGGGCAGTGGTGCAGTCCCCATCCCTGGAGGTATTTAAGGGTTGTGCAGATATAGTGCTGAGGGACACGGTTTGGTGGAGGGCTGGTCAGTGTTGGGGTAATGATTGGATGAGATGATCTTACAGGTCTTTTCCAATCTAGGAGATTCTGGGATTCTGTGAAAGGAGCCATTTAGAAACAAATCCTCAGTTCAGCCTAACAGCAACAGTAACCACAAGAACACCCAGGTCTCAGCCACGAGGTACCTGGACGAGGACACAGGCGCAGAGTGAGTCACTACTGTTCTCTCCTGTGTTTTTAAAGCAACATGGACAACCGGACAGGTCAGGGCGTGGAGGCAACTTCAAACAATAGAAGGCAACAAAACTAATCCCAAAGAGACGTGAGATTTTTGAGGCAAACGTTGCAGGCTTCCTGATGGCCCCATCACTGCTCCGAACTTAGCGTTCTCAACAGCTCCAAAATTCTTGGCTTTGAACCCACGCTTCTCCCATGCAGTTTGTAGCACAGACCTAGTGACTGTGGAGAAGTAATTACTTAAATCCTACTGCCCACTTGTTTAAGAAAACGATGGTGCAATGTCATAGCTTACGCTGTACAACATCCCGCTGAACTGGGGAACGTCTTTCAGTCGACCCCGGGCACAAGAGCACGTGACAGATTTTGAAGGTGAGAACACAAGGCTCAAAAGGTGAAGAGCTGTAAGCTAAACACCTTCCAAATGGCGCAACCGGTGATGCTATAATTTAAAAGACAGGTATATCGATTTTATTTTATTCCTATGTGCTGTTAGATCATAGAGCGGGCAACTGTCAACTACAGTACATCTTTATCTCAGGTTCTTCCTTCACAGTCCATCCAGAACTATCTGAATATTCACCACAGTGCGCATCGTTATAGCCTTAATCATCAATACTAAGATCATCTTTGTAAAGTCACCTAAGTGAAGCAATCTGCCCACAAGACCACTGTCTGTCTCTCAAAGCTTCTTTTCACACTGGTGTGGGTTTAACTTGTCGCTGAGGACAATTAAGTTATAAAAGGAGAAAGGCAACACAAAATTATTCAAAAGTTCTCTCGTATGTTACAAAACATCCTCAATTAAAAGCCATGAGTAAGATTTCAAGGAGAAATTCCACCCTTGTCCACCACCGTAATATCTGAAGAGTACACATCATTTTCTTGTTATGATTAGCCCAGTAAGAAACTAGAATAGATGAAACAAAATAATTTAGTCCTGCTATACAACGTCACGACAGCCTTAAGATCTTCCCTTGATTTTGCTCTCAAAACCAACGCTTTTGTGAATTAGACCATTCAGGAAAAAAAAAAAAAAACAGGAAATGATGCCACGCTCAGGGGAGAGAACACTTCTCTGTGTACACACAGCGCTTGCCACAAGCGATATAAACCAGCAAGAGTAGTCCAACTCTTCAAATTCACCATTTTCAGAAACTCTGCAACTCTTCAAGTGTTGTACAAAAGAAGGAATTGGTCACTCCAGTCCACGCAACAGAAACTTTGCAACTTTAAATATGAGATGACGGAGTTTAAGCTCCCAAAGCAATCCAGGGTAAGTACCACGTTCAGCATATGATGTAAGGAGAGGAACCGCAGGTAAAGGAGCAGACATCAGCTCCAAGTATCCAAAACCAACGCTCACGGCGAGACTGTTCGCATTTCACGAGTATCTTTTACAACCTGGACCTCTAGCGGAAAATGCAGAGGCAATAAAGAGAAACGCCGCTGCTTCGCAACTTAATAAGAATAAATAAACAGAGCTTAAAAAAAAAAAAACTGGAGAGATTTGGACATCCTGTGGGGCAAAGTAGAGAGGTATTAACACCCTGACATAGCATGCACAGGATATTGAAGCTCAGGCAAAAGAGAATTATCCAAAGTAGCACATTATCTCTTTCCCCACCTTGAAGTTCTCCACTTCTGCTGTACAGTTCCCTTCTCTGCTCGCGCAAATAGGCACTCATGCTAATAGCGTGGGAGGAGGACTCAAACCTGCAATAAAAAAAGAAAAAAACAAAATAAAAATGCCGTCAGTGAGCCATCCATAGAAGCATCCTCCTTGTAAGCACCAGTCAGCTCTAAACAAAAAGGACTTCCGTGCCTGTTGGAGCAAAATTAGAGGCAGACAAAAGCCCATTTTTCCGATAAAATTCCATCACCGATGCACCACATTCTGCCACCTCTGATCGATACACCTCTGCCAACAACCGCCCGCGAAGCCCAGAGATGCTCATCCTCTCCATCAGCCGGGATCACGAGGGCATTTCAGTAGGAATGGCCCTCAAAACTGATAAAATCCAAACCAAAGCCATCAGCCAACACCATTTAAATCACTAACTGGCGTATACATAAAAATTAAAAATTAACATTCTCCTGGAAACTAGGGAATAATAAATTATTAAGTACGTATTGTATGGCTCCAACATTCCACAATGACCAATCTGAGAGGTGGAGACAAATTTTCCAACCACTGTACCGCCTTAAATGTGATTTTTGGCATTGACAGTAGACGGCCACAGAATGGGCACTGACCAGACACCGCAGGGTCTCAGGATGCCTCTGGGCTTGCCGTGCCCTGAGCTGGCTGTCCCTCTGATCACAAGTGTCCCATGGCCAAGGGCTCGTGCCCGACCTGCCTGAGCTCAGTGCTGGGGACACCCCGCATGGCCAAGGGCTGCCGTCCCGGGCAGGCACTGCCCGGCAAACACCAGCCCTTTGTGTGCCCGGGCTGGGCGCTGGGCAGCTCTGCCACCGGCGCTGGGCACCAGGGAGAAGGGAGCGGGCGGTGGGGACAAAGCATCTTTGATAGCCAAAGTGGACGCAAGATTTAGAGGGAAGACATTTTAGGGGGAGAACACCAAACTCCTCAAGGTGAAGACCTCAAGGCGTTGATGATTTGCCGTAACACCCGTTGCCCCCTCCCCAAACCTTCTGCTAAGGAAGACCGATCAGCCTCGGTGCCACCATGAGGGACACTGGGAAAACGAGCATCACACCAGAGAAAAGGGGCAAACGTTTGTGAGCCTTCTTGGTAATGTTATTAATGTTAATGAGGCTTTTCTGCCCTAATTTGGACTGTGAGTGTTAGTATTATTGCAACTGAACTAATAACGATCTATCAAAATACAACAAATACTTCAGACTTTAATTAAACGAACAGTAAATTCTTGTCTGTGTATTTATGACGTGCTCCCTTGTGCCCCTGGTGAGACATTAAGCATAACATTATCGCCGCGGCCCAGAGGTCTTCTCCAGGCAGCAAAAACAGACACTGCAGGTCAAGGCAAACTACAGCAATAAACCTCGGTCTGCTCCTTGAGGAAGAGACTCCGATTATTCCCATGTCCTGCACTGGCTTCGGCTGCAGGATCCCATCACGTTCACTTCTTTCCCACAGCCATCCAGTTTCTCTCCCCTATTTCCCCTCCTCTGCCGTTTCCTTGATCTGCTCTTCTCCCACGTTCCCATTCACGCTTAACTCCTCTACTCTTTTAACTCCTTTCCTCCTGCTGATCTTTCCCACGGCGAAGCTTTCAAAATATTTTTGTTTTACACAGATTTACACATAATCAGAGCCAAGCCTGAGACTACTGCATCTCAGCATCTGCTTGTACAATTCACTCCTTTCCCACCAACGCCCAATTTCCATCTTGCAAAGTTGATCCGTAGGGAGATGGCAACCTGAACGTGCACTTGGCTACCTTTCGGAGGAGAGGAAAGCCAGGTTTATGAGGGCATGAACTACCTGAATTCCCAAAGTACCCCTCAGCTGAAGTTTTCTTTTTTAAGCCAACATTAAACAACTGAGTACATCATGGCTTGTCTTTATTTTATTTTTTGTTTTTAAATTACACCCAATTTAAAGATAGGGAAACAATGACTCAAAAGTCCCTCCCAAATGCCAGCTACCGGTTTCCAGAGAGCAAGACACAAACTGAGGAGTTTTCCTTCCTCCCACTATTGCTGGAACACACAACTAGCAAAAATACTTGGGATTTATAAAATTAGCTTACAGCAAGCTATCACAGTACCGGCACAGACACCTGCATCCATCTGTGAGTACAACGTGAGGTGGAGCTCTGCCCTAAGAGACTTCTGAAGCGAGGAATTAAATGCAGATATTCTGATGACAAGTGGAAGGCTCCTCCGATTTGGATGGGGCTAATGGAAAGGCAAGAAAAAGAGCCTGACCGCCCGGCACGAAAAGCACTGAAGATGGGAGAGGAGACAAGAATAACACTCCATCAAACGTGTACATCCCTCGGTGGACTGAGAAATTCCATTTCAACGGAGATTTCCATAGATATAGTGACAGCTGACAGAAGACAGATAACCAAATAAGAGATCCCAATAAGCGCTGCTGTCACGGCGGTGCCGGCGATGACTTGGTGACAAGACCACGAGTGGTAAGAGACATGCTCGCTCCTGGGAGGTTCCGCACCTTCACTTTAAACAATTATACCCACCTTCACTCTCTGCTGACAAACTAATACACAGCCGTAAACTGCCGGAAGTGAAACAGAGCATCCTTATTCCCCAAACTTAAATGGTCCAAGTACACCCGAGAAGAGACGCAATACGGAGAGGTGAGCAGCCCTATTTTGCTCCAATACACAGCTGCAAGTCAGAGAAAATGCAGAGTGTCATTCTCAACCCAAACAGCCATAGGAATGTTAAAAAAAAATTAAAAAAAGTAAGAGGAAGGGGGGATAAGCCTGCATTGACAGGGGCAGGAGGCACCTCTGAGATCCTCCAGGCAACAGTTAACCTCCTGATAACAGAAGGCTGCACAGAAGCTCATCCTGCGAGAGGGAGAGCCGGCGGCGCAGAAAACTTCGATTTCCGACACTGGGGCCTTAGGAACTATGAGAATACAGCCACCAGATACATATATCCACGGGGCAAAGCACAGGGAGGTCCAGATAATCCAGAAATAAGTTTTAGCTGAAAAAAAAAAAAAAATTAAAAAAAAAAAAAAAACACACAACCAACCAACCATCTGTAAAGAGGAGGCAGAACACAAAGCTCCTCTCCCATGTGCCTGAAACAGCCCGTTACTCTCAGCCTTTCCTGCATTCCTGTGTTATTGCCCCACCATATAATGATCTATCTCCGATCACAAATGAGGGGTTCTTCATTAAAAAAAAAAAAAAAAACTATAAAAAAATAAAAAACAGACTTCGTGGCTCCCCATCTCCAGCAAATAACGGATGAAAACACCAGCTTGCTTCCAATCGCTCCCCTTCCAGCAAATATTATGCTGGATTTTTTTTTTTTTTTTTAACCTTGGACTCTCTCGTAAGGCTCAGCACCGCTCAGACGAGTAGAGTAAAACAGCCCAAGCCCTGCAGCAGCTTACGGCGCAGACGGGTGCTCAGGACCCATCGGATACGCCGCTCCCGCTGCAGCTGAGCGCGGTTACGAGGTTAATGCCTCGAGCTGCTGGCACTCCCCACCACTCCTCCACACCGCCCTTCCCTCGAACCTACCCTGAAACTTGCTCCGTCCCTCACCAACTCTTTTCAAACAATCTCATTGTTTAAAAAAAAAAAAAAAAAGACATTTAAAAGATTATTTTGGCAGTGCTGAGTTCGGGAGCAGCCACACACGCAGATATGCTGGCAGAGCTGAGGAAGCTGTGGTCTTCAAACTCGGAGCATCTGCTGCCAACCCAGCCCGTTTTGGTATCCCCCCCCAAATCCTCAAGAAGCCAAAGGGAATGACCAGCACGTGTAGTCATGGGAAGAGGTGAAAATTCAGCACAGCTCCCCTGAATCTAGGCATAAAACCAAGCCCATCTCTCCTCTCCTGACAGTGCTGCTCACCAATAACTCCTCCTCAATTCTTATTCTTGCACATCAAATTTGTTTCCCCAAATCCCTCCCTCGGCCACCCAGCCTCTCCGCTTCTCATCCTCTCTCTTACGCTCTCCTCCCAACCACTTAATTCTTTCCACTCTGAACTCCGAATTAAAGGAGTTAGTGATAGGATTAACCGCTTAGTCTACCTAGTAATTATACAGTTATCTTAATTCTCTTTGTCCGGTCCCCTTTATCGCTCCCTTTAACAGGTTCTGAATTTACCGTGGACAAAGAGAGGCGTAATGTATCACCGCGTGCTTTGCAGCGGCTTGGATAATGGGATCCCAGTCCCGAGATGAGCTTTGGAAGGAGCAACGCTTTAAAAGCTTTAAAAACCAGCGATAGAATCCGTAACAGAGATGTTACTGAGGCTTCAGCTTTGGGCGTTAAATCTCCATCTCAAGACTTACGCTCCTCTCACACTGTGAAACTGCGATTAGCAGCCAAAGCTGCGCAATACTCAAGGCACCAAAGACGGCTTAGGCACAGCTTTAACGTCCTCCCAGCGCTTACTTGAACAACGGGTTTTTAGGTCTCTGTGGCTTCTTCTTGGCGAAGAAGGCTGCGAATTCTCTCCCAGAGCTGGCGTAGCTAAGCTGGGCGGACGGCTCCGAGGCAGTGCGGGTGTTCTTCATATCCAGATACTCTGTCAGCAGCATCTGCAAACACAAGGAAGAGGAACTCGGCATTCAAAGGAAAACAGCATTATAATGGAACCTGAATGACTCGCGTCTTTAGGTACTCTATAAGCCTGGAAATTTACTAAAAATCTCATAAATTCTAATTGACGGACTTTTCAGAAATGTGATCCTAGTGACTTAGATGCCACTGTCACTAATTTGGTAAAAAAAAAAGCTCATTTTACATTACTTGACCAACTCAATCTGCTACAAAAGCCTGATGGTACCAAAGGTATCTTTGCCAAAAGCGCCCACTCCTCCCCAAACTGATTTGAGCAGCACCAGGGAGATGGTGGGCGGGTTGTTGGCTGGCCTTTACACACCCATTACGTACCCCAGCCCTGAAAAACACAAAGGTTAGCAATATTGATCTGTTCAGTTACAAAAGCATATTTTCTATACGCGTAGGCATGCCTATATATTTTCCATATATTTATATGTAGAGATATAAAACATTCACGCATGTGTTCGGGTGCGTGTGCTGCAGGTCACATATGCTGCTGGAAAAAAAAAAAAAAAATCCTGGGAACGCTGCAAAAATTGCCCTTGAATAGCTCCCGAACCAAACATGTTTGGTTTACCATTGAAAATATGAATTCCCACAGCCGTCAGTTCTGCCCACGTAGTTGAGGATTGATTTTCCCCGAGCCCCGCACACTCGGGGAGGGGGAGGGGGGGGTCCCTTTTTCAGACCAAGGGTTTGTGAAACCCACACAGCCCCGAGCGGTGGCCCCATATTTGATGCCGTTTAAGCACCTCCGCGTTGCAGCAGCAGATTCCAAATCATTCACTTTTAATTTCCTTGTGGGCGAAGATGGAAAGAAATCCCTTCAAAATTAACTTTTGTCACTGCATTCAGAAAGTCTATTGCTTTTCAGAAAACTCTATCTACTCGGAGGCTATTAGTAATGTGTTCCATTTTAATAATTAGCCAGTCAAAGCCCATCAAAGAGTTGTCTGTAATGAAAGGAACACATCAGTACTGTGCTGTCTAAGTTTAAACAAATTACATAAGAATAAATATCTAGGCAAATGGTATCATGCCCCTAATTAGACACAATTCAGGATAGCTTAGGAAAAAAAAAAATAAAATAATACAAACACAAAGAAACTTCAACTCCTAAAACATCTCAATTAAAACTTTACCTGAGCACAAGCTTTTAAAATGCACGCTTATTGTTAAGGGTAAAAATAATCTCTGCGCTAATTTTTAACAGTAATTTCCCAAATCCGTTTGTATTCGCTTATTTGCATTTCATCTTCTCTACTTAACAACCCTAAAAATCACCACAAAAATGTAATTAAACCCTCAAACTTAATCAAGTTTTTTTTTAAAAAAAAAAAAAAAAGAAAAGAAAAAGAAAAACACTTAGCAATTTGTTCTCCCATTATGGAGAAAACCTATTTGTAATGGATTCCACGACTCTGGTGTCACTTGATATCCAGGAGTAGGAAATGTAAAGCGTGTAATACAGTACTTGGCTCCGGGATTACAATAAGCCAACAGAGGTTTGGGGTAGGAACGTAATGAGTGATCCCTGTTGGTTCAAAAAGTGAATTAGAGAAATAAAAGATGAGTTTGTGGTTAGATATTCCGAATGGTTCTGAAAACGGCACAGATTAGGGGGAAAAAAAAAAAAAGGAGAAAATTGTTAATTTATGGTATTACTAGATAGGCAGGGCAGGACGGTTAGGCGCAAGGCTCTGAAAAAGTAAAAAGCTGTAAAAGAAGTGAAAATAACTGGTTTTGATAACTATTCTCAAAGTTCATCTTTAAGTTATAAAATTCAGGCCCAGCAGAAAGGGTGCGAGGCAGATCAAAGCTCTTTCTGCTCCAGTGCCCTGCATTCAACAGTCACACAAATTCTTCCGAAGCGAGTAATTAAGCGTAAGCACGGCCGAGCAGTTACAATACGCCAAGCGGGAGAGAAGTCGAGACAGGAGAGATCTTCGTCGCACAGTACATTTGGCTTCGAACCGCAGCATGGAGATTACAACTCTTACAATTTTTAAGCAATACGATTAACATGGGGGCCAGTCTCACAATTTTGCCAGCTACATGCCTCAAAAAATAGCCTGAAGTTTTCGTTTCTCGTTGGGTTGTGCACTGCATGGCCTTCACCCAATGCTGTTGGCCTCAATTTATTCCCTATGTCGAGACAGTTCAACTTACCCGGGTGTTCTGCTCTCATAATCATGGAATGGTTTGGGTTGGAAGGGACCTCGAAGATCATCGAGTTCCACCCCCCTGCCATAGACAGGGACACCTCCCACCAGACCAGGTTGCCCAAGCCCCATCCAACCTGGCCTTGAACACCTCCAGGGATGGGACAGCCACAGCTTCTCTGGGCAACCTGGGCCAGGGGCTCACCACCCTCACAGTGAAAAATTTCATCCTAATATCTAATCTAAATCTCCCCTCTTCCAGTTTTAAGCCATTCCCCCTCGTCCTATCACTACATGCCCCAGTAAAAAGTCCCTCCCCAGCTCTCCTGGAGCCCCTTTAGGGACTGGAAGGCCACAATAAGGTCTCCCCGGAGCCTTCTCTTCTCCAGGCTGAACAGCCCCAACTCTCTCAGCCTCTCCTCATAGCAGAGGTGCTCCAGCCCTCGGATCATCCTCGTGGCCCTCCTCTGGCCCTGCTCCAGCAGGTCCATGTCCTTCTTGTGTTGGGGGCTCCAGAGCTGGACGCAGTACTGCAGGTGGGGTCTCGCCAGAGTAGAGTAGAGGGGCAGAATCGCCTCCCATAATCCTGGTAGAGGATTTTAATCAGTATCATATTTCAACCTTCAAAGTTGTGGACTGACTGTGTCCTTATTAAAAGCCACAGCAAGCTAGAACTTTAAATTCCACTTAAAAGAAACCTCAGACATTGTCCTGCCGATCTAAGCGAACAGGAGCTCGCCTTGACCAACGAAGTAAAGGATTTCATGATTTGGTCCCATAACACCTGATTAGTACTTGCTAAGCCATCAATCAAAAACCTTGTTAGACATTAATCACATGGAGCTACAGCAAGATTTATGAGTGACTGTAAAGTTTGCAACATCCCATTCATCTATAACAAGGACTTTTGACTTTCTGGTGGGTGGTTGAATTCTGCCATCCGCGTCGAATATTTACATCCACCTCGAGCAAATAAAGCCGTACATAAAGCAAGAGAACAAAGTACTCTTTCCCCAGCTGCTCTTTGGAAATGAAAATTAATATAAAAGGGTTTATTTAAAAAAGCGCGCTATTTATGGATTTGGGAGGCTTAATTAAATTCTCAAATTTCAAAAGGCCGTATCAGCACGTGCAGCCCGTCTCTCACGCCGATCTGACGACAGCGTGCACTGCACTGTTTTTCGGAACCGCAACGGGGCAAGAACAAATTCGCTTCTGTGTCCGACTGCTGCTCGCGCTTGCCGTGACGCTCCAGATCCGCGTTTTCTTTCTTTGGCTGAACCCCACGTGAAGTTGTGTAAGTCGTTAGGCCTTATCGGGCTCAGATTGACCTACGAACAAAGCACGAGCAATAAAACATGCCTGGCCACGGGGCGACAGCGAAATTCCTTCGTTATTTGTACCTCTTGTGAGGTTTTAGATAGGAGACCTGAGCTCCGAGCGAGCTCTATCCCATCAATTAAAAGCTGTAAAAGGTATTTCACATCCTCATATATTCTGAATGAAGACGGATGCTGCAGTGTGGACAGTTTGCTCCATCTGAAAATCACGACAGTTTCAAACCCCACACCATCAACACTGATTTTCATGACGCCTTCATATATTTGGGGGGGGCAGAAAAATCAAATGAAAACTAACAGCATGCCATGAATTTTGCAAGGGTAAACGGGATGACCAGGTAATTACTGGCCTCTCCACCTCATATTGATCAGGGACAAAATCACAGAACAGATGATAGAAGACTCTATTAAAAAAGAATTAAGGGAGAATAAGAGAATTCATGTCCAGCGACGTGGATTTACAGCCCACACACTTTGGCTAAGCAGTATTCTTATGAAGATGACAAATTTGGCTTTAAATAAACAGAGAGATATAAAGTTATTTTTCCACCAAGGATCTGACAAAGTAAAACCACTAAAAGTCAACAACGCATCTACTAAAGGAAAGATGGGCAGGCACGCGACAAGATCCTTCACACATAACTAGAAATGAGGAAATGACCAATATTGGATCTTACGCGGTCCCAGAAATCTAAATTCCTCTTTTCCTGTTGTCCTCTGTACTCCAACTGAAATACAAGACTCTTCCAAAAGCCTTCTCTTTTGTTGGATAGAAATCTTCTAATTTTCAGCCTAAGTTTGGTCCATCTTCATTTTTAAAGCAACAGTAATTAGCAGGAGCTTAATCAGACAATAAAAGCACATACAAGAGTGGCTGCAACAACCCCTTGCTGGACTGAACAGACCAGAACTCTTCCCATCTCAAATTCCTGTGGATATAATGACTACAGAAGGCTTGTAAATTATGTTTTGGGGAAAAAATGATAAATAATACAGTGAACATAGCATTAACAGAATAATATAATTTCTTTTTTATTATTACTATAATTTTTCCATAATATAGTCAATCTGCTGTAAGAATTCCAATGTCAGTAGAGGTAAATCTCTACGTCTAGAGGAAAAAAAATATGAAACTCATGATCTATAGGATTATTGTGTAAAGCTGTGACTCTAGCAAATTTGGGAATAGTGAAGATAATGAACAGCAGTGACGGTCCCACTGTGATGACGGGTATTAATCAGCTCATTGGCAATGGCTATAGAAAGCCGAGAGCTTTGTCAGAAGTAAGAGTTTACGGCATCGCTGTGTATCGGTCTCACATCTGGAATGGCGCATGAAACCCTGGCCCTCGTAACCAAAGAGAGATCAGGGCAAAAGCGGGTGGAAGGGTGCACAAAAGGAGCCTGGAAGTTATCAGAAGGCTGGAAGGCATTCGCTACAGCCAGACACCGAGAAGCCGTGAGCTCAGTCTCGTTAGCTTAGCGAAGAGAAGGCGAAGAGGTTACTGGAGCAGTCTGCAAGCAAGCAACAGAGGGCACAGAACTGATGGAAAAAAAAAAAAAAAAAAAATCTTCACTAATGAATTTTTTTAAAAAATCCAAAGGTTGGAAAGTTGAAGCTGGACAGGCTTCGACGAGCGGTTAGGCATACATTTCCACAGCATAATTAACCACTTACATCAAAGGTTACACTGTACTGTCCGTCACTGATTTATTCCCCTCCCCCCAGTCAAGACTGGATGCCTTTCTAAAGCACGTGCCCTCTTTCAAACGGGCACTAATTCAAGAAAATAGCACGGCTTGTTTTCTGCAGGGGTCAGACGAGAAGATCACAACAGCTCCTTATAATCTGGGGACCTTAACAAAGCTGCCGCACCATTCCGTGCCGGCTCGCAGGCTCTGGCACGAAGGAACCATTAGTGTTCAAAGTACTATCGCTACGCAGCACCTGTACTTACTGTTTCGCTTTGATATAAGGAATAAAAACAGCTATTGGTACCGTTTGTGTCTGGTGAACAGGTTTACGCTTGTGGAACCTTCTCAACCAGACCTGTCTTTGGCAGCCACTGGGCACGAAAGCACAAACAAAGGCCACTTCGCTTGTACCTTCAGGAAACTGTAAGAGTCCAAAAAAACCCAAAAAACAACCCAGAAATAACACTCTCAGCTTCTGAGAACGTCTCTAGTATTTTGCTACGCATTACTGGCACTTGAAAACAAGATTTATTTTCAGCTTATGGCTCTGACACACTGGGCAGCCGCAGAAACGTTGGCGTTTCAGCTGTACTGACGCACTGGGGACTCCTCCCGAGTCTCCTCTGAGAAGGCTCCGGAGGTACATTTGAGTTAGACCTAGCAGGAGGAGTCAGAAGCTGAGATTACTAAGCAGAAGAGAGATTTCCTAATGGGTTTTCAATGAGGAACGCCGGTTAAAAACAGAGCAGCAGATTCAAATTATCCTACGTGCCCGGGTTCAACGGGGACAGACGGAGATGCCCGGTGACAGCAAAGCACGGCGCGTGCGTTGAGGAAAGGCACAACGTTCCCGAGAGACGATGACATCCAGCCATAGATGATTTCAGGGGCAAGGAAAGCAACTGCAAATGAATCCTGAATAAAACGCTGGGGTTTCGAGTAGGATGCACTACTGCGACGTGCACTTCCTTCTTTGTAAACATATGAAAAGAGGTGTCGTTCTTGAAGCTCTGGAGACAGGAGGTACCCACCAGCAAAGTGCCAGAAGAAGGCAAGAAAAGCAGTGGCACGCTATGCGAGACAGTAGTCTATAGCTAATTACCCAGTAATTTGCTGTATCAAAAGTCTTAATAATTAAAATGCTGCAGTAATTGTGGAATTTAACAACAAAAAAAAAAAAGTAGCAGTTAATTGAATTCTAAGAGCACTGAGCTTTCTGCCTACGTTGCGGCTCGTCGAGAACAGGGGCCGAGCACACACATGGCAAACATGACAAAGGGCAACGCAAGAAGGTGAGCCTGAAAGAACAAAACCAATGTTTAGGTGCCACAAATACTGTTTAATGCTGCACACCCTGCTTTATCTAATCCTCTTGTTGCCCATGAAATTAATTTAACTGAAACATAAGAATAAAAAACTCTTCCAGAATTAATTCTCTCAAGGCATCGCCCAATTCCATTATCGTACGAGAAGCCAGAATTCCTTTTGTTTTTCATTTTTGGGAAAAAGCAAAAAATAACCCCAGAACTATTTAGATAATACTATCACTGCCAGTGCTACTACATTCACTATCAATGCTAATTGTCAATTAGCACAAATATTACTGTAGACCTGTGAACGTGCATCTACCTCCAGGGAGGAAGGGAGGGAGGGAACAAACCTCGTACCTACTTTAAAAAAACAACTTCTTAAAAGCTGTTTTAATTGGCAACAAATCGTACACCTGCTCGAATTGCTTTGGAAGGTTTAAAGCCAGAACCTTCCCATTTCATGAGTTTTTGATAACGCGTGCATGGACTTTATAACCTCGGCGGCACAGGCTCTGACTCTGCGTACGGAGGAGCTGAAGTCGCTTGGGACGTACATACTAATATAATGGGTTTCACAGTTGCTAGCACAGCAAAAGGAGAAACCGCGATGTGCTGTCACAGCTGTCAACATCAGGCTGTAGGTTCCTCCAACGAGCCGGCGCTGGTCAACGCTCATCTCATTTTCCCCCTCTTTCCGCCTGCTGCCACAATATCTATCAAGAAAGGAGCTCTGGTTCGGTAACAAACACCCAGCACCATGATTTTAAGTGTTTTCTCCAAGTGTTCGCTAATTAACCCTCTGATATACCAACGCCCCTGTGCCATATCGTTATCTGACCGCACAGATTTGAAGCGAAACCCCGGTCCTGCTACAAGCGCCGAGACAAACATCGCTGACTTGTTCCGGGTGAGGTTTGCATCCTCAAGGTTTGCAATCCTGAGGTTTGCAGCCACGGACCTTCTCAGCTGCTGAGAGCGTGGGAGATGGCGTCTTACCGCTGACCAACACAGGAGCTCAAAGGTCTCCTACCGCTACTAACTCTACCCCACTCCCTCGTGCCGCATCAATATCAGAAGTTTCGTCTTCACTTACACCCGCGGTTCAGAAGAGAAGCAGCTGATGGAGAAAGCTGCTGAGAGACTGCAGCGCGTGACCGTATCTTCTGCAGGACGCGAGCGGGGCCGTGATGCTGAGAAGGGGCTGTCTCTTCTTCAACTCCTCAAGGGGAACTCTACAATTACTTTCTAACTTTACTGGCTTTATTATCCATATAACCAACAATCCTGTACCAGCGCATACAAAGGTACGGGATGAAGGTCATCTCCAGTTTAGCGACACAAAGTTTTAAGACGTTTTCACTGAAATTTAGACATGTGGCCTTCGTAAAGCAGAACGGGAGCTGGGCAGTCTGCCCCCCCAACCCACCCCCCCCCAAGCTTTCCCAGCAGTTCTGACGCTTTATTTATTTATTTAATAAAAGGGGAACAAATTACGATGACAAATTTATTTAAGCTATCAATAGCCAACTCAAATCCCTGGATCGTAAAGCAAATGGACAGCATTTGATTTTCCCCAGGCACGTCAGCTGCTCTGCAAACACAGATTACGCTAGCGGAAATGTTCCGGGTAACAAGGCCACTTTCTCATTTTAGGATAAGGCCATTACCACCAAAACAAAACACAAAAAAAAAAAAAAAAAAAAAAAAACCAAACACACACAAAACAACACACCACACCCAGAATGAAGGTGGGAGGCATGGGGGAGTCAGTCGGGATTATTCATTTCCTCCGAAGAAAATCCACATTCTGATGCGCGTTTCCATAGTAAAGCAGGCGCTCCCTTGGCGTGACGACAACTGGAATCGGGGAGACATTGACAGTGGGATCATTTACACAGCTCGGAGGGTTTGGGTTGAACATTGCACAATGCTTCAGGGGAAGAAAAAAGAAATCCTTTCACTGTTTTTGACAAGCAAACCCAATTGGCCTCTGGGCAGTAACTCGTAATTGCCAGGACTGTTTGATGACATGTGTGTATATGCATATACATACATGTGTGTATTTTTACATTATATTTAAACATATATATACTCATATATATGACCTGTGGCCAGCAGGTCAAAGGAGGTGATTCTGCCCCTCTACTCTACTCTGGCGAGACCCCACCTGCAGTACTGCATCCAGCTCTGGAGTCCCCAACACAAGAAGGACATGGACCTGCTGGAGCAGGGCCAGAGGAGGGCCACGAGGATGATCCGAGGGCTGGAGCACCTCTGCTATGAGGAGAGGCTGCGAGAGTTGGGGCTGTTCAGCCTGGAGAAGAGAAGGCTCCGGGGAGACCTTATTGTGGCCTTCCAGTCCCTAAAGGGGCCTACAGGAGAGCTGGGGAGGGACTTTTTGCTCGGGCATGTAGCGATAGGACGAGGGGGAATGGCTTCAAACTGGAAGAGGGCAGGTTCAGATTGAACATCAGGAAGAAGTTTTTCACTGTGAGGGTGGTGAGGCACTGGCACAGGTTGCCCAGAGAGGCTGTTGAGGCCCCATCCCTGGAGGTGTTCAAGGCCAGGCTGGACGTGGTCTTGGGCAACCTGGTCTAGTGGGAGGTGTCCCTGCCTATGGCAGGGAGGTTGGAACTCTATGATCTTCAAGGTCCTTTCCAACCTAAACCATTCTATGATTCTACATACACGCATACATGTATCTTTAACACGTGGTTCTTCCGATATCATTGACGAAAACTTGTAAAATACGTACGGTCCAGAGCATGGACCGTACGTATATACACCCAACTGTATTCTAAAATGGACCAAAAAGCAAAGAACTTCATCAGAAAGGCGTAATTACCACCTGCTTCGTAGACGGCACAAAATGAAGTATTTTCCTGCAAGATTAAAACACACCATCTTTCAGTTTGACTGGACTTTTCTTTTGTTCGCATCGCGTATAAAAAGGTCAAGGAGGAGTGTAAGAGTCGAGCAGGTAATTGAGTGCAGATTTCTGCTCTGCAATTACGATTTAGCTAAGCTTCACCGGTTCTCTTCATTCGGGAGGTGGGGAGGATACAGTTAGAAACTTATGTTTATAACCGAAACAAAGCCAAACAGTTTTAAAGCACAAAGAGAGCGGATATATTCGCTCACGTTTGGTGTCCGCTCTACACCCACCTTTCAGAGCATCCTCCGTCTCAGGGAAGGAACGCGCGGTCCGAACGCTCAGGAGAAACAGCGCCGCGTTTAACCCGACTGATCTGAGCTTCTGCTGCTCAAACTGGCGCCTACAATACAGCAGCAGCGCGGGGAGGAAAAGGCAGCATGCTGTTTAAATACCAACCATGTTAACTCACGGATAATACAGCACACTTCATGTATTTCATGCCTTCCACTAATTACTTAAGACATCCTGCTACAGTGTAGATGGTAACAGTAGTGTGCCCTCAGTCTTCATTAAATGCCAGCTCTTAATAACAGACTCCAAAAGGGCTTTAATTGCATTTACTCGCAGCTCCTGAACTTTAAAAGTTGTTAATCAGATTTCTATGTAAATGGAATGACGATTAAAGGTTAAGTACAGGTTTCTGAAATTTCAGCAGTCGAAGACGTATCGCCCTTAACAGGAAAGAGAAACTACCAGCCTTGACAGGAACTAAACATCTTAATTAAATACTCAGAAGTACAGTACTTATTTCTGCGTGAAGTTCTATTTTCAAATGTCAAACTTAATCAGGCACTTGACAAAAACGTGCAATATCCCTACAGCACAGAAGAACAAAAACGCCTTGGGATTCTTTCCTGAGGAAACACCTGTACGTATCCCGGTCTTCGGCTCCCCAACAAATTGCAGTTCTCCAAGCCGCTCATCCCAAAAAAAAAAAAAAAAAAAAATCAAAAAAAAACCCCAACAAAAACCACCAAGATGGGAAGGTTTATGGCTCTAACACTGCAGGAGTCCAGTTGAGAAATAGGATACAACATTTTTCAACGTGTCAGCTTTTCTCCTGTTCGCTCAGTTCAGCCCTGCAACAAGCGTCATGCTGCCAAATAAACATAAGGGTCCTCATAAATCTGACCTGCGGAGATTTATTTCCCTTGCGGGTACAGCCCATCAGTTATCACCAGTCAAAAGTATAAAAACTTCTTTGTCTGGAATAAATGTAGTTCGTCTGTACGGTGCTCTCTGAGCAGTTTGTTGCTGCGGGGTTTGGGGCCAAATACTACTGAGAGCATCCAGGCATGCTGCTCTCTGCTCCCGAACTTGAACCCGGAGCTACCCAGGACGTTCACATCGACCGAGCAGCTCCAGCTCCGCGCTCTCCCTCTCTTGTGCTGCTGCTGGTAATTAATCCAATCCGCACATTTATAACCTATGGATTCATTACAACAAAAAAAAACTGAATACGTCAGACAGAAGTCCGAGCCCCATTTGAAACCTGACCTGCGCTTTATTCCAATTACCTCCGATTCCAGTCTCAATTCATTTGCAGGGATACACGAATTCTGTCGCACTTGCCTAGAGGGCTGTGTAGCGGTCACAAAGAGACCCCAGTGGGATCCATGATAGGCTACTTGATGTCAAAACATTACAAAATAAGAAGTATTTCCTGCAACCCGGGGTTCAAATCCTAACGTGAGTGAACAGCAACTGCCCAGGGATTATCTCAGAGGCTGAATCACAGAATGGTTTGACCTTGAAGATCATCTAGTTCCAACCCCCCTGCCCTGGGCAGGGACACCTCCCACCAGACCAGGTTGCTCCAAGCCCCGTCCAACCTGGCCTTAAAGTCCATTGAATAAGGGACTCCAGGACCAGAGACCTTCACCTGGGGTGATACAGACACTGGGATCGGCTGCCGGAGAGACTGACCCCATCTGTCTCACAACACCAAGCTCAGTGGTGCGGATGACGTGCCTGAGGGACGGGATGCCATCCAGAGGGACCCGGACAGGCTGGAGAAGTGGGTCCGTGTGAACGTCGTGAGCTTCAACAAGACCAAGTACAGGGTCCTGCACGTGGGTCAGGGAAACCCGTGGTATCCATACAGGCTGGGGATGGAGGGATGGAGGGACGGAGATCAGCCCTGCCAAGAAGGACCTGGGGAAGCTGGGGGGTGAAAAGCTCAACATGAGCCAGCAACGTGCGCTGGCAGCCCAGAAGGCCCCAGCATCCCGGGCTGCATCCCCAGCAGGGCCAGGGGGGGATTGTGCCCCTCTGCTGCGCTCTGCTCTGGGGAGACCCCCCCGCAGTGCTGCCTCCAGCTCGGGGGGCTCAGCACAGGAGAGACATGGACCTGCTGGAGCGGGGCCAGAGGAGGCCCCAGAGATGCTGGGAGGGCTGGAGCCCCTCTGCTGGGAGGACAGGCTGGGAGAGGTGAGGGGGTTCAGCCTGGAGAAGAGAAGGCTCCACGGAGACCTTAGAGCCCCTTCCAGTGCCTAAAGGGGCTCCAGGAGAGCTGGGGGGGGACTCTGGATCAGGGAGGGGAGCAATAGGACAGGGGGTAATGGCTTTAAACTAAAAGAGGGCAGAGTTAGACCAGATACAAGGAATACATTTTTTAATTATGAGGGTGGTGAAGGCACTGGCCCAGGTTGCCAGTGGTGGATGCCCCATCCCTGGATACATTCCAGGTCAGACCGGACGGGGCTCTGAGCAACCTGATCTAGTGGAAGACGTCCCTGCTCATGGCAGGGGGTTGGACTAGACGGCCTTTAAAGGTCCCTTCCAACCCAAACCATTCTATGATTCTAAGATTCTATTTCACATACATGATAATTTGACTACATAGCAAACAAATTAACATACAACTTCATATACTGTCACGCATGTTAATTCGTAAAAACGGGAAGGATGTGAATATTTGTATAACTAGACAGAAATCTGCGGAATTAATATTTTAAACTGGGTTTTAAGTCTGAATCATTTTTTAATGACAAACTACAATCCTAGGAGAATATATTTCTGCAGTATGCTATATAGCAACTGCCAGCCCGCCGCAGCAGCGCTGCATGGGAGAGAAAAACCAGCCAAGAAAAAAAAAAAAAAAAAAAAAAAACAAAACCAAAAACGTGTACAGTGGAGGTGGCTATTACACTTACAACTGAAAGTATGAATGAAATTTAGCAGTGGAAGGTGCAGAAGACAGGCTCTGCTTCTAAGCCATATCAAATAGTGGGAAAGAAATGGCGCAAGGAACAATGGAAGATAATTAAAGTGAGTAACAGAACTGTATAGCCACCAGTTGCTCCATCTTCTTTCAGTTCAATTAAAAACTTCATCACAGTGACTTGAAAAAAAAAAAAGGACGAGCAAGGAAACTTCCACCTACCTCTTTGTAATACGCCGCTGTAATAAGAGGCGTTACCTGCAAAAGCGATTTACCAACTAGTGTCAGGTATGCAAAGGAGAAGAGTGGATTAAAAAGAAAAAAAAGTCTGCTATCGTTAAACCCAGCACTGCTGCTTCATTATATATAAAAGGCTTTTAAACAGATCTCGCAGGAACGGCTATGACGTCGCATTTAAAAAAGCCCACATTTAGTAAATTCTTAATTCGTCTCTTGCATTTGTCAAAATTGACTTGAAGACTTTTTAGCTCTCGCGCCTTTCGGACTGTCTTAACAAGAAGATAGCAGCAAACAGCCCTGTTTACCAACCGCCGTGTGCACAAAAAGTGTTCCCCCGACTTTAAGCACACGTTGGCACTTTCTAATTGAGCGAATCTTTGAAGGTCCAACCACAACTGAATCTACAACTGCGGCCCCAGAGGCGAAGCACCTAACGGAGGGAAACAGCCCATAAAATTAGTTGCGTGAAGGGTATATACAAAAGAATCGCTAAATACTAGGGCAGCAAACGTCGGCGTCTGTACGAACAAGCCCAAGCGACTCCAAGACGTTGATAAAAGGGCACGTTCCCCTTTGACATCAACCCAGCAGCCATCACTTCAAGCCCGGCTTACAAGGCCACCGACATCTTTGAAACGACATGAGAACTGGAGACCCTCTTTGTCAAACTTACAATAAGTCCGGTTTTATATTCCTCCCATTCCCAAATGGATGGAAGTGCGTAGCAGTTCAGTGCTGGCAGCAGTCGGGTTTTGGAGGCTTAATATCACACTTTCCCTGACCTCGTTCCAGAAATACGTATTTCTGTAACGCTTCAGGGTCTTCGACGCTATTACAAATATCCTGATGCCAGAGGGGGGAGCTCACAGCATAGACAAGCTTCCCATTTTCAGGCTTGGGGGAAAAACAATCAAAATTTCCAATTGTTCGAAGCTCTTGTGCGTGAGCCATTCCAGCCTTTTAAAGCACCCGTCAGGATCGCTATCCCTTCTGCCTTTTATGCTGCTCTACAAAAGGTACAGCACCGGGCCACCAAAATGCCAACGTTAAGCAGATTATAACGTTTCTGAACATGTTTCATTTACAGTAGATACTTGAATGCCTTTCTGCATCAGGGAGCCTTTTCCTCCCCCTTTCATCAGCTTATCAAATGAAGCTAAACAGTAACGCTTGCATCTAATGATACCAGGGACCTCGTAATGGGATTAGGAAAAACACCATCATTAGCTTCAAGGGGGAATGTGACCTTGAAGACATTTCTTACTCCGCGCTTTAATGGGATACAGTAGGAACAATGAAATTAATTCCTACATAGGGATGAGGAATGGGCAGGGAGAAGCAAAGGGCTTTCAATTCCCAGGTAGAGACTGTCTTTCCTCCCATATTAACGACAGGTAAAAAAGCAAATTGATTACCAGAATGAAACCTGGAACAGAAAAAGAAAAGACAGACCCTTCCTATAGCCAGTCCGAAAGGCTCTTGGCTCAACAAAAGCACCTTTTAAAAAAGCATCAAACTTCAAACCAGTAGGTGCAATGGCCATTATGACACTACGGTTTCTTCCCCAGCACCCACGTGCGTGACCCCCAGTTAGACCAGTGAGTGGCACCGCACGAAGCGCCAGAGATCCTTGCTGGGACACGGCACACGGAAACAGCACTGCCGGTTGAGCTCTGTTTTTCCCACAATCCTGACAGATAAGCGTCGTCCGACTCTCCTAAGGACTCTGCGACATCAGGACGACGTGTCTGCAATCCCACCCGAGGCCTCCGGCTGGAAAGCGCCGAACCTCCCAGCTTCATTTCCAAAGTACCTCTCAGCACCGGGAGGACGCTGCTCCCTGTCGAAACGCATTCGGTTTGGCAAGCGTTCAAATTATTTTAAATAAAATTTCTCCAGCACGACCTGCGAGCATTGCTTTTGTTTACTCAGAAAAGCGTAAGTGCTTCTGGAATCACTATGTGGCTTCCAATATCCAAACCAATCAAGCATGTCATTGTTTCCTTCAGTAAAAACATTTCTTTAGATTGCCAAAAGGAAGTGTAAATGCAATAGCAACAGGAATCCATTTTAAAGCTAAGAGCCTGACAGAAAAGAAAAAAAAAAAAAAAAACCCACACTCTTTGTATTTTTATAGGATCTAAAGCAAACACTATAGTGGTACTGTTGCTCAGAAAGGAGCCCCTCCTGAACAGCACCCTGACATCTCCATCCAGCCTTCTGCTACCGTACTGCAGAACGCCTCTCCTTCATTGTTGGAGATGCAGGATGCAAATTCATCCATATTTTCCCCAGCAGGGACCCCAAAGCCTGGTCTTTTCTACTGCAATTCCAGCTCACATGAACATCCTGAGGCTACTGCCATATAGTGAATTTTTCATGATAAAAATTCTTCGGTTGCGCTGCAATTGCACAATAGAGGTGGGGACTTGTTTTGAAAAACGAAAGAAAGCCAGAGCAATCTATCAGGTCAGCGAGCAGTCTGGTCCAGAGGGCCGGATCTTTTGAGTTCAGGTTCCAGCTCTGGCTCCAATCTCTTGGAATATTGATTTTCCCAGTGGACGGGATTGAACAGCATCAAAGATAGGCATGGGGAGAGATAAGTCCGAACAAAAGCTACACTGCCTGGGACAGGAGCAAGAAGGCAGAGTAGTTAGTACAACCCCTTAACCCTTAAAAAAGCCAAAATTCAACCCCATACCGACATTAAATCCTAGGTTCACGCAGAAGTCCTTGCAGGGTGTGCGCAACTGGCAGGGTAACGCCACTGGGTGGAGCCAGGATAAAGCAGATGGCTGCGACATAAATTTCAGCGCTCTGCCAATTCTGCTAGGGTTTAAGCGCCGGCTTTCTCAAAAGAAAAGCTGCCGCTCCCATGGCAAATTCTGTCCTTTGAGATTTCAACCAGCTCCCCTGCACCAATTTCCTCCTGCTCCTAAATTTCAGAAATTAAAAGTCAATTTATTTGCTTAGAATACAGCACAGACACCGACCATCACTTCATGTGACTGTAATAATTGAAACAACCTTCTCACATCCCCTGTAACGCCACAAAAAAAACCCACCAAAACCAAACCAGAGGACTGTCAAATTCAACTCAGCTGATGAAGGGACTACCTACCATGTCAAGCTTCTGGGCACCCTTTTTAAAATCTCTGATGTCGTCAACTCCAAAGCCCATCCTTCGTGGCACACGACGGCAGTCGGACACGCAAACCTGGCACGGTAATGCCATCACAGGTAAGTCTACGTGTCCAGTGATGCCATGGAATGTCCAACATATACACACAGAGCTTTAAAAAAAATAAAGTGTTGCAAGGTTTCCAACCATGAACAAGAGTTAGAAGAAAGGAACAGACAAAACCTGCATTAACTTGTCTCCATTGCAGATAATTACTTGTGAGGGTTTTTTTTTTTTTAAGACGTTTGTGACTCACAAGGGAGTCTGTAAATTTACTGTCTTCTGCAATCTAATAACGTCGGCGGTGATGAGAGTTACCTATTTATTGATGTGTGACACCATTCTATCTTCAACGGATACAAAAACCTGTTAGTTAAAGAGTTCTCCCCCCCCCCCCCCCGCACAGCTTCCAGTGAACAGAATTTTTTCAAATTAAATAAAAAAAGCAAAAGAAAAGTTAAAACAAAAAACAGAGAAGTCCACAGAAGTTAATAGAAAAGAGAGGAGAAGGACAGAAGACGACATGTTACTCAGTGGGATAACATAGCAGGGAGATTTTGTCACTTTTATTTACAACTGATAAAACAGGGAGGCTTAGGAGAGACCACACGGGATGGAACAAAGCTCCTGGGCCTGGAATTGGAGAAATCCAGAGCGTATTGTCAGTTCATGTCAGTTAGCAGCACATTTCTTCTCTTTCTGAAGTCACATTCTTTGTCTCCAGCAACATTTAACAGCGCATTTTTGCTGAATATTTGCCCAGTATCAAGTATACTAGGGGTCTGATCTTTGCTGGAGTCTCTTAACATTACCGGCATGCAAATAAAAACGGCACTGGGAATAGCCGCACCTGTAACTTGGCTCCGAGGATGGGCAAAAAAATTCCAGGACCCCTACAAATGCAATCCCTCCCAAGGTAAGGCGGTAGGTGAGAGTAGGTCACAGACAAACAAAGAAAATGCAACGGGCACATTTTAAAATACGCCGTGCACTTTAAAATCTACAGACATACAAATCACTGTCAAGTACGAGCCAACAGCTCCCAAGTGCTTCCTTATTCCCTTCCATTAGTCTGCTGCTTTTCCCCCTGATCCTATCAGTCATAAATGGAGGACTAATATATACCTTTATTTTCAAAAAGTTCAAATGCATCACAGTCCAAGTGTAAATAATTTATAAATCAAGGCAAGTAAGATGCTGGTACATGGCTGAAACGAGGAAAAAGCTTTTAAGAGGAGGAAGACGCGCGCACATCCATGTAAACACACGGGCAGTTCGCCACTGCCAACGAAGACTTCGCAAGGAAACCATCACTCCCCCTCCCTCCTCCTTCAGATTCCCTTGATTTTAATATTGGTCCTTCAACCAAAAGCTCATTACTAATCCAATTTTAATGTCACTTGAATTCTTACAAATAAGGAGACCACACAGGGAGCTGATGATGTTAATTCTGGCACTTAAATCAGAAGTGTGAAGTTAAATGCAACGCGTACCCTCCCCCTTTCGTTAATTCTACATTTAATTGCAATGTCTTGTTCTTCCAAATCCCAACTTGCAAGGCAGTATTTAGAACTAAATCAAACAGGCAAAGTTTCAAAGCGTTGATAACGGGCGAGCTGGTGGATTGGCTCTCTAGCGTTTCATCCGTCATTGCGGATGGCAGGACTATAATCCCAGTGATTTTCCTGGAATCGCAGAAAATTGGAAGAGACCTCAAGAGATCACCTCATCCATCCCCACACCCCAAAGAACCAGTTATGTTGTCATGCCTGACAGATGCTTAGAAGTTTTAAGGATGCCACACAACAACTAAATAACATCCCTAAATCATTCACTGCTTCCATACACCAGCTATTAAGTTAGACATAAAGACAAGAAATGTTCGAGTCTCCCTTGCCAGTCTTTAAGCTCCGTACTTCCTCTCCGATAATATCCTGGAAAACGCGTGATGTCCCTCCTCTTTTCAACTCTCTTGATACACATGAAAGCGAAGGCGTCCCTCCACCCCTCAGTCTTCTGATCTGTAAGTAAATGGATTGTTCCTTTTTAACTCAAGTCATTTTTTTTCCCTAAATCTCTGATCACGCTGGTTGATCTCCTTTGAATTCTCCCTCTATTCTTTGGCTTCTTCTTTGAGACCATAGTCAAAGAGGACATAGGATCACACATGAAATCTTTTCAGCAATGACCAAAGGGGATTATTTCTGGGCACCCTGCAGGCCGTGCTCCTCTGGTACTCAACAGAGCAATATTTGACTTTTTTTTTTGGTGACATACTGATTGACATCTCATTTCTAATCCTGCGTACCACCCAACTCCTGGGCCAAAGATGAGACATACCCAACTCTTCACATCCATACACGGAAATTGCCAAATGCATACCTCTCCTTTTACATTTAGCTTATTAAGATCTTCCAAATTCTAACTGTATTCTCCAACGTGCTTCCAAGCCCTGCCTTCCCGCATGGCGTGTGCGCATTTTACGATTCTCTGCTGCATTATTCAACACATGAACAAAAATATTGAATAGCACCATGCCCCAGACATAGCACTCAGAAGAGCCATTAGATAAATCCCTTAATAGCAAACCCTTCATAACTTCCCCTTTCCCAGCCAGTTGTTTACCTTACCTCATTACAGTTTTATCTATACCATAGTTCCCCATGTCCGTCATGAGAAAAAGCACGTGAAACACAAGTAGAAGGCTCACTGTTGCCAGGACAGAGGCCACCCACTGCTCCTGCCTCCTCCACGATCCCTGCCACCAGCTCTCCAAAGGAAATTAAATCAGTTAACAGCTTATGCTTGACATACAGCAACAGTAATTCTTCCTCTGATTTTATATATTACTTAGACATTTTACGAGTTTCTATCTTTCTTTTGAGACGTTAGAGTTAAAACTTTAGAAGTCCCTGGGTTCTCCCCCTGCTTCCCCGACTCCTTTTTTAAAAGGTTGTGTCTAGATTTTCCTTTTTATGGTTTTCCAGAATCTCCCAAGGTTTTTGAAAAACGGTATTCTCCTTGGATGAAGCTTACGCTATGATTGTCACAGAGCAGAAGGGAGAATAATGATGATGACCAAGGGCAGGTAAGGGGGGAAAAAGAAAAGAAGACAGAGGTTAAAATAAAATAAAATACCTCAAGTCCTATACCCCCTCATTTAAATCTGGCAGGGTTCTTAAAGGGAAGGGGAGACTGGGCAAGACCCAGTGAGAAAGCCCAGTAACGTCTTCCTGCAACTCAGTCCTTGGTTAGACCTTGTAGAATCGGGAGTCTGTAGTCAGTATGGAACAAAGAAAGGGGGGAAAGAAAAGAAATACATGCACATATTGGAAGAAAAAAAAAAAAAGCAGTGACTTTTGGAAGCACTGTATCTTTTCATGTCGTAAAACATAATCCGCCTTTAAACTACCGAATTGCAGAAAAAAGTTATCCCATAATTGCTACACGTTTTGCCTGGGATTTGTATCTGAGGCTCCTCGCATTGTCGTTCGTTAACAGCACGACGTATTCTTACACTTCTCTGACAATACACAATTCGTTTCTTTTGCAGCCGCTTAGCAGATGGCGCGCGAGAAGCCTGGTTTTCTGTGGCATTGGTTCGCACAGTTGATTCATCTCATATATATCGCAAAACATAAGCTCTGGCTGAAGCGTCTCCCGTGGTGAGGTCACTCACACTACCACTCTCCGCTGTAGGTTTCTATACATTTATTATCCTACAGCCTTTCTCGCTCAGAAGCGGCACTAACCCGGTCACGTATCTACACCAAACCTGTAGGAACGCCAAAAGCTAAATTTTAATCTGCCAGTCAAATGTGAATTATCAAGGTTTTTGAGAACGAAACTCAGACAACACAAAAGCAAAGCTCTCACATGGGCTAAAAATGACATCAAGTCTAAACCACTTCTTTTCCTACTCTCAATGCGTTTCCTGCCTTCAGGATTTTTCTTTATTTTTCCTTTTATATTTGGTCTTTATTTTCTCTGGATGGTCCAGATTTACGCTGGCCACTTCACTACCAATTAATTCAGTATTAACCTCCAGAATGAAGACTATAAAAGAGGACAACATCCTCCCCACAAACCACCTATCTTTACTCACTTTGGGCCTGTCAAGCGGCATTAAAGAAGGTGTATACAAATCAAACATTAAAAATGTTTTGTCATGAAGTTACATGGTCTTGCACCACCGGGTTTCACAGTATTTTCTTCAGATTTGACCAACTTTTCAGTAAATTATTGATTTGCTCAGACTTGAACTCCTTTATGGTATTGCAGAAAGAGGGATAGTGGGACGACAGCTAGTACAGACTCGGCCAAAATTCTCTGCGAGCAGAAAACGGAACCCACAGAGAAGCATCTAAACCACATGGATTTGGTTTCTCTATTTAAATTTGACGTTTGTCAGGTAGAGCAGAAAAGGAGTTTCACTCGTTTCCTTCACGTGTAAGTCTGCCCATAACAAGCTTGTGGGAAACACGGAGTGTTGCAACACATTTTATGGCCAAAGATCTACCCAAGTGCCTGCCTTCTGCGGTCCGTTTCTAGCTGTAACTTTTAAACCCATAAAGAAAGAATAAATTCTGAAGATCACGGACCTTGGCAGAGCGAGTTTTGATTCAAACTGCAGTTCCTCCGTTCAACTGTAGTCAGACAAAAAACCTACCACTTTTTACCCATAACCTGCCTCTTACAGAATCACAGCATGGTCAGGGTTGGAAGGGCCCTCTGGAGCTCCCCCAGTCCCACCCCCCGCCAGAGCAGGGGCACCTCCAGCAGTGGCACAGGACACGTCCAGGCGGGTTTGGAATGGCTCCAGAGGGGGAGACTCCCCCCCCTCTCTGGGCAGCTGTGCCAGTGCTCTGCTGCCCACACAGGAGAGAAGTCCCTCCTCAGGTTGAGACGAAACTTCCCATGGTCACGTTTGTGCCTGTTCCCTCTTCCCTCTTGTCCTGTCACTGGGCACCACTGGAAAAAGCCCGTTTAGGTTAGAAGGGACCTTGAAGATCACCCAGTTCCAACCCCCCTGCCATGGGTAGGGACACCTCCCTCCAGACCAGGTTGCCCAAGGCCACGTCCAGCCTGGCCTTGAACACCTCCAGGGAAGGGTCATTCACGGCTTCTCCAGGCAATCTGTTTCAGTGCCTCACCACCCTCAAAGTGAAAAATTTCTTCCTAATGTTCAATCTGAACCTGCCCTCTTCCAGTTTAAAGCTATTCCCCCTTGCCCTATCACTACACGCTCGAGTAAAAAGTCCTTCCCCAGCTCTCCTGTAGGCCCCTTTAGGCACTGGAAGGCCACAATAAGGTCTCCCCGGAGCCTTCCCTTCTCCAGGCTGAACAGCCCCAACTCTTTCAGCCTCTCCTCATAGGCGAGGTGCTCCAGCTCTTGGATCACCTTTGTGCCCCTCCTCTGGACCCACTCCAACAGGTCCATGTGTTTCCTATATTGCAGGCTCCAGAGCTGGATGCAGTGCTCCAGGTGGGGTCTCAGGAGAGTGGAGTAGAGGGGCAGAATCACCTCCTTGACCTGCTGGCCACACTTCTTCTGATGCAGCCCAGGATACGGTTGGCCTTCTGGGCTGCGATCGCACATTGCTGGCTCATGTCTTTCATAAGAAAGATGTTCCAGTCCCCTAATCATCAAACCCTCTTAGCTGCACTGAAGACCCTTCCTTCATGTTCTTGGAGCAGGAAGAAACAGGAACTGCCACCTACCCTTCCCCAATCCCACCCATTATTTTATCATGTTCCTCCTTTTTTATTCTCTTCCAAAGGGCAGCAAGCCCAATTTTTTCTCCCTCTCTTCAGATGGCAGTTTGTAAGTGTGCTATGATCCCCCCTGCACCTCTCCTCATCCCGTCTCCTTCTGCAACATCCTTCAAGATGAGCCCAGACGATTCAGGGCAGACACCGACAGATTGAAGCTTGCAGCATTCATTTCTATAAAAGCAATATAAAATTTAATTTGATATTCATCCTTTACGCACCCTAGCATCTTCCTAGTTTGGACCACAGTTTGCACATTAAGAGTAGGCAGCCACTGAGCTTTCTAAAAATGACACCCACTTTCCTGTCTTTGGCTAATTTAGAACCAAGGAAGCTCAACAAATGATTTTCTTTTCCCCCTCGATACGTACTTTCTAACTTATTTAAACACCTCTCAGATTCATCAGCCCCTTCGTGTCCCAAATAACTCCAAAGATTTTGTGGCAGGTGTCAAAATTTGCTGTCTTCCTCCACAGACCTTTTTGAAGACCTCTAATAAGCCTGATAGCCACCATGAGGATCATCAGAAAATCAGAGTTAACTTTCCTTTTTTCCATTATGATAATTTTTCACTAATTGTTAGTTTACGTCTCCTGGTTAGGTTTTTTAATCAATTTAAAGAAACAGCCAAAATTCATTTCAAAATGCATTTCATCCGCTGCCTAATTTGATTTGTTGGAAAGTTCTTTATCCCTTGCAAGTGCACTGAGCGAGCTATTAAAATCAAAACAAAAACAACACAATCCAACAACAAAACCAAACACTCATAAGAGCTAATTTTTCCCCTACAGAAATAATTTGTAGAGACTTTCGTACATGTAAATAAGACCTTTCTGCCTATCCTCCAATCCTCAGCTGGAGGCTTTAAGGAGAGGTTGCTTATCATCCTTGGCATCTCAGTGACTACATACTTCTTCCTAAAAATGTCTTCTGACATACTGCCTTTGAACTTAAATTTATTTCAAAGTTCCTTCTAAAGCCTCTAGCTCTGGCTGTATGTCTTTACCATCACAAGAGAAGAGTTTCTGGGTAGCTTCCTTGTCTACACTCTCAAAACTAAAGACTGGTTTCAGAGAAAACATTTAGCTTTCCCGTAATGTTTTCTTTTTTTAAACACATAATCTTGTACAATTCAACAAACCCACGATGTCTTCTGCAGGCGCCTTGCTTTTAACGGCCTAAAGATACGTCAAATACATTTGATTCCTAAAACCCACAACAGTCATCTTCGCTTCCCTCCTACTGCCTACTCTAAAAAAAACATTTCAGCTTATTACCTTTCCTAGGGCTTCATTTCTAAATTTTAAGTTATTTGTGCCAAATAAACACACCTCCAACCTTGGCAGCCGTACTGGTTATCTATTTTCTGTTTTGCTCTCCATTCAAAGGAACATAATTCCAAGACTGGACAACTGAAAATCAGCAGCCAACAAAGAGGTTTGCTTCCTTCTCCTGTTTTAGGACTTTGCAATTTAGCCTTTTACTTTACCTCCTTTTCTGTCCATTTTATTACTTGATAGTCAACCTGCTCCTCCGGATGCTTAACATAATTACACTCTAGAAATTGCTACTAGGCAGCTCAAATTACTCGTTTTGAACCAGCCACAGTACTTTATGTCAGACGGCAATCCAAGATTTAACCTAAAAAACACTTCCCTCCTCCTGTGGGCTCTTGAACCAGCCATTACAAGAACCGGTCAAAGACAAGGTCTTCATCAACAGGTTCCAACTCTTCCACTTACCCAACTTAAACATCAGGAACGGAGGATGGCAGCCACCACTTGTTAACAAGTGTTGGTCTCTGATCTTTTTAAATAAAAATAAAAAAAAAAATATTATACTCCATTTCCACTCCCCAATCCACAGGCTAATAAAACCTGCTAATACGCTTCAATTTTTACAGCATAGTATTTTTGTCCCTGTATGTGGTCCTCCCTACTCTGAATTTTTATCTCACTAGACAGAGGAATTCTTTAAATAAAGGCATGTTCCTCCACCTCCTACAAAAAGTCTGTCTTCCATGCACAGTCTGCAAACAGCTTTACAGATTTCCACTGACATTTGTCATTTCACCACCTTTGCATAACGCGCTCTATAATTTGGTTTTCTCGATCACAAGGGAATCCAACCACCTAATTTTTATTTAACTTGGTTTTTAGTTTTATTTGGTATCTATTTTTCATTCAGTTGCTTCATCTTTAATTTTTATGTAATTTCATGCATCCTCCTTCTTGCAATATGTTGTTGTTTGCAGGTGATTTGTTCACTGATGGGGACAGTTAGATAGCAAATATTTACTTTACTACTGAAGACAAATATTTGACATCTATCACCACCCAATTTTCATATGGATAAGAAAATAGTTCCTCTTGAATTATCATGACGACTAGATGCATGCACATAATATCCCGTTTATCCACCTCTGATTGAAGACCCATCGTGTATTTTAGACATTTTCATTTGTATAAAAACAATAAAAGAAAGTGTGAAAATTCACTGTTTTCCTTGTCACTGCCCTATCTTTAAGATCCCGTATTTAAGTTAGACTTGCTGAAAGGGCCCACTATTCACTTTTTCCTCTTTAAAAAAAAAAAAATAAAAAAAAAAAATCCACTTGCTCTCTCTAAAAAACAATAAGCAAAAAATACCCTTAACTCCGTGCCCTTAATCTGTTAGGTCACTGAGCAGTCTTGTCTTAGATTTTATTAGAAAGACGGTATCTCATGCCTTCTTTAATTGCTACTTCCATTCTGTAGCAAGTTTTCTGCAAAACGTTCCGTTTCAATCCAATTGTCTCAACCCATACCATGCTCCAAAAGAGCTTTCTAAGCTGAGTACTTCTGAAGTGCCTTAAGTATGAGTGTCGCAGAAGCTGAATAACCTCTGGGTTCAAAAAGTCTTCCCTTTTTGGGGGGAGTGCCCACTAGTTTGGAGAATCAGACTGTATTTAAGAAAAAAACAAAGCAAAACACAACACAACAAAACCCCCAAACTTTTCTACTTTTTCCACAACAGTCTTCCATTTAATTTGCCTACTTGTACGTCAACTTGGGAGCTTCTCTTCCGATTCTTCCTCTTGTCTATTTAGGTTTCAGGTAGGACTGCGATTTCTTGGGAAGCTGTTCAGTAGAACGGGAACTCGATTCCAGCAGGCGCTTCCCAACGCGTCTGTGCAGACAGCAGAGCTTTGGATGAGGATAACGCAGGAACACAGAACGCTCAAATTCTTGGAGCAATGAGATGCCCATGTCTTAAAAATCAATTTCCCATTTTCACTGCATACTAATATAGGTAGGGCTGAAAGCATCGGAGAAAATGTTGCTATCCGTTCACATATGGAAACAATACAGCACTGACACAGGTGCCTGGCTCTATTAGTCTACCCAACCCCACACTTTTTGAGGAATGACGTTTTTAATCCCCAACATGACAGATTTTGTTAAACAGATAATGAACTGTTATCCGCAGATCACCCCATTTGCAAGTTGACAAACAGTAGAATATAAATGACAACTTTATTCATTATCCTCATCGTCCAGAAGTGACGGAGATATTTAATAAACACCCAAAAACTCCCTTGAGCTACTCCGAACCTCGGAGAGTCAGGCTGGGCTGTTTCCCAGTAAAGATATGGAAATCAGCTTCAGTCACCTTCTGAAAAAGGTTCTACCTTAGCTTATTACAAAACTATCGTCTCCATCCTGCGAGGTGCTGGGCAGTCTGGCCGTAAGCCAGCAAAGCACTTAAGCACACACGCAACTTAAAACATGTGAACGGTCCCAATCACGCCATGCATCTAATTGCTTTTCTGGATTAGGGCCAAAGTACTCAACACATTGTAGATCAAGACCTCGCTGCCAACACCGATATCCCCGTACATGCAAATCTCAGACGCGCAAAAAATCCAGCAGCATCCTTGAAGCCTGTTCCCAACGGCTGCTCTATCACTCTAAACACCAGATAATAACAGATAATTTCTAAACTATTAGTTCTGTCCCAGGAATGAAACATTTAACAAGAACCCATTCAAATTCTGATAGATTATGGCACATGGATTAATCACTTATCTCTGTAACTCAGAACTTGCAGGTCAATATTCGCAAATAAATCTCTCTCCACCTCAAAATGCTCCTTTTTCCTTAAAGTCTGCACAAGAAGGTTTTACTGATCAGACAATGACTAAATTGAATCTTTTGCTGTTCTGCTTTCAGTAAGTGGTTTGTAGAAGAACCCCAAAATGGAATATTAAATTTAATTCATAAGATTTTTTTTTTCTAAACAAAAAACAAACCAGCTTTCCATGCTGTGCTGAAAACAAAGCCTACCAAAGAGACAGGAATGCACAAAGTGACCTTAATAAATTGACAACTCAACAAACAAGAATATCAAACCTCTTAAAATCAGGTTACAGAAAAGATTTTAAATGGTCCTCTATATCTTAGGAAGCACAAAACCTTCTCTGACCAAATTACTTTCAATTCTTCACAACTGTGTTCAGAAAAGGAAATCATCGCCAACACAGAAAATCAATAGGAAGTGTTCCAGACAATAATGCAGCAGTAAGGAAGGACCAGACAGTAAATTCGGGGAAGAGAGGAGTTTGGGGAATGAAGAAAACAAGCGAGCTAAACAACGAAATAGCTACTGAACAGCCTCTGCATCCATCTGACACTCAAAAATAACACGGGCATTTGTTTCATCAACCAGACCGTATGAGAACAAAGATCTAAAAAGGATATTACAGGAACAAATCCCCCAAAGAAAACAACGGGCCTATATAAATAATGTACCGGCAAATTTAAGCATTAAACCGCAATAGCCTTTATGTTGTCTTTCACAGCCTCTGGTTTAGCACACCTTATTACGAGGCAAAACATCCCCTTCCTTCACGTGAGCAACTTGTCCAAGGTCGTACTGAAAACCAAATCGACAATTTGGTCACGCCGTTCTCCAACCCGATACTCTATCTGCTACCCTCTTCAGACAAGTCCCTCTTCAGACAAGAGGAATCCAAAAACACCGATTAATGCCTTGGGAAAACAGGCAATTTACAGGTTTCACCCTTTAAGATGTAAAGACAAGATTTGTGCATTCTATGCAAGAAATCAACAACAGCAAGTTGCTTTTCACTGCACAACATGCATGAATATTTATAGTTAAAGAATGACCCTACCCTACAGTGATACACAATGTACAGCATATAATGGATCGTAAAATCACTAAAAGCCTGAACAGATCAACTGAACAAAGACCACAGAATCACGGAATCTCCTGGATTGGAAAAGACCTGTAAGATCATCTCGTCCAATCATTACCCCAACACTGACCAGCCCTCCACTAAAACATGTCCCTGAGAACTATTATCTACACAACCCTTAAACACCTCCAGGGATGGGGACTGCACCACTGCCCTGGGTAACGCGATCCAATGCCTGATGACCCTTTCAGTAAAGAAATTCTTCCGAATATCCAATCTAAACTTCCCTTGGTGCAGCTTGAAGCCATTTCCTCTTGTTCTAAAGATTTCTAAAGATGATCATAATCCAAGGATGGGCGGCTTCAGAAGCTGAGGGAGAAGCAACTAGAACCTTGGGTGTAGAGCAGAAACTGTGGGTGGGTGGGGAGGTCACAGCTGGAGTGATGTGTCCAGTGCTGGGCTCTCCAGTACAAGAGAGACACAGACATACTGTAGAAAGTCCAGTGAAGGGCCAGGAAGTTGGTGAAGGGACTGGAGCACCTCACATATGAGGAGAGGCTGAGAGAGCTGGGACTGCTCAGTCTGGAGAAGAGAAGGCTCAAGGCGGATCTCAACAACGCGTATAAATACCTGAAGGGAGGAGGCAAAGAGGATGGAGCCCGGCCTTGTTCGGTGGTGCCCAGTGACAGGACCAGAGGCAGTGGGCCCAAACTGAAACATGGGAGGTTCCCTCTGAATATCAAGAACCACTTTTTTAACCATGAGTATGACTGAGCACTAGCACAGGTTGCCCAGGGACATTGTGCATCTCCAACATCGGAGATGTTCCAAATCTGCCTGGACACCACCCCGGGCAACCCGCTCAGGGCGGCCCGTCTTGAGCAGGGAGGTTGGACCAGAAGACCTCCAGAGGTCCCTACCAACCTCAATCATTCATGAATCTGTGAAGATTCCAAAACAGAATGTGGCAGATGAGGGAAAAATAAAATAAAATAGTGTCTTAAACCCAATGGTTCCTTTAAAACAAATGCAACTATCTGGTGGTGCTCTACTGATGATCAAAATGAGAAAGTCAGCTCTGTTTAAGTGAAACTGTAATTTGGACCTAACTTCTTTTGTCCAAAGGGATGGTCAGTCTCCCATCAATTAATGAACCATTTTCAAGATTGCAAAAATAAGCTGAGGTTCAGCAAATACTTTGTGGAAATCATTTCGGATTCATTAAGTGCACCAAGTCAGCTTGTTTCTGCTAAGGCAGCACATAATTTAAGTGAAGTCTCCCAGGCAGTCTCGCCGGCCTTACTTGCAAAACCAAATTAAGCAGGTGCATAAATGCCAGCATCATCAGGATCTCGCTGAGGTGCTGGGACTGATATTATTTTAACACGCCATCAGACTCTTTAGTAAGGCAAAAAAGAGACAACTACAAACTCAATTACAGCCTTGTACATCTAAAAAAGTTCACATTCACCCAAAAGGATCGATCTTTCCCCTTGGATGGACCAGCCGTTGTTTGTTTTGGTTTTTTTTTTTTTTATTTTTCCCCTTCCCTAGCGCCACACAGACGCAACACCCCGAAACCCCCCAAATTTGGCACTCCAACCCAAAAGGAGCAACAATCCCCGCGACCATTGTCAGTGCAACAGAAGCATTTTCACGGAGCTACTGCAGCTCCTTCGATACCGCATAGAGCCTTTTCGAGCCGCTAACGGCACACAGCGAGCTGAGCTCCAAAAGTTTCCCTTCTGTGCTCATGAAGGTATTCTGAATAGTCTGTGCACCTTCAAGAAGTTTTACCTTTCCGATATGTTAGCCAGGAGCACAGAGAAGAGATAAAGCCATTTTCAGCAGGCGGAAGGCATGGACACACAATGGCAGGAAAGCTGAGGGTGTGGAAAAGCCCCGTTCAACACAGGAAAGGAATTGGAAAGCGGAGAGTAGAGGAGCTCTTCAAAAGATCTTTTGTCCACAAGATAGCAAAAATTTTTTTTTTTTTATTTTTTTTTATTTTTTTTTTTAATTTTGCTTCTCCACTCCCATTCCACTAGGGAAGGTTTCACAGAATCGGGATTATAATCGTACTACTATTAAATTAGCTCTGCATGGAGCTGGAAGAGCTGTAAACAGTGCCATATATATCTGATTAAGCCATTCAGCACCAGAGAGGTTATTTTAAGAGTAAAAGCACAAAAAACCACCCCACTTCAATACCACCGACTCCCTTGTTCTTCCCTTGCCCAAACACGCACGTGGCTGCCCGTAACTTCAGCGGTCTATCCCGAGCTCTACACGGTGGCCGTGCAGCAGTCTGGTGGGCAGACACAGGAATTATTTGGGTATCGATAAACCGGGACTATACTGAGCAAATCAACTGACCAATATCTGAACCCGCTCATCTCAAGCTGGCTCTGGAGCATCTGTCCTGCAAAGCATTTACTTTTAGACTCTTTTAAAACTGAGCTCGTCTGTTTTTTCTCATTAAAGGTACTGTTTTGTCTTCAGTTCAGGCTACAAAAGCCACATATTAATCTCTGTACACCAGCCAGGAAAAAAAAAAAAAAAACCTAAATTAATAAGTTTCCCCTGAAGTTAACTGTATTGCTTTACCCTGAACATATTCGCTCACTGCACTACTCTCGTTTTCCAGAATTTACCCCTTTAGCAGACACTGAGTTACATTTCTGAGGGGGCTATAGCTGAGAGGTGCTAAAGGGATTCACATTCCTTCTACGCAACCTTTCCGAATGAAGCCAAAAACTCTCAGGATCATTAATACAGCACAATATTATGCACCCAAAAGAACAGTTCCCTAATAGATCACGCAATAATCTTACACAGCCCATGAAGAACTATTACAACTTGTGCAGGAGACTGTGTTTCTATACCATCAATTAATATGCGAACCTTTAACTCGATCTTTAAGGAAGTTGTTAATTATATAGCTCACAGCAAAACTAAATGCAAAAGAGAAGAATGTTTAACAAAACCTTCAACCTGAACCCTTGGCCTTAAAAAAGCGCTAACGGAAAATACAAGGGTAGCGCTTCTCGCTCATCACGGGAGGTTGAACTGGTGGGAACGAATAGGACCAGTTACAGCACACCGTGAACGATCCACTCCGCATCCCAATAAAGACTTTGCAAAAGGCAGAACGCATTTTTGTGACCTTGGAGATAAGTCTCATAATCTCATTCTCATCTGCACCTGCAGAATCCCTTCACTCGGGTATTTGATGTTTGGATTTGCGTTCAAATGACTTTGCAGAGAATGTCAACACATGTTTAGGTGGGCTGTAAGAACCAGGATAGCGTTTTGCTCCTGCTGGTGTTTGGCCACAGAATACACTGAAGGCTGTCGACGCAAAAATTCAGATTAACATCTAGCTAGTTTTCAGAAAAAAACAGTATATATAAAATAAAGGGAGTATTGGCATAACAGGAGGTATGAAGCATAAGTAACAAAGAACATTTCTCAAAATCAGTCTCTGAAGAATATTAAACCAAAGAATATTATGCTGAAAGAATCATTGCTACAAAAGGAAAGTAGGATTTGGGAATGCAAGGACCGAATTCTAACCCGCTGTATACAACCTGCGGCCTCAGAGAATGTAAAGGAATCACACAGGCACCCATTAAGGGAAGACTGACTGCTCCTTGTAGACATTTGTATGGCAACGTTGCATCTTGTGATCTACATATGCTCAGATGCATTAACATACCCATTGCCCAGAGGTGCAGAGGCTTTATTCATCCTCCCAAATAACTCTCAGATACTAAGATTTGAAAATCACAAATTAGTAATCAGTATAAGCATAAAGAGAATCACAGTTCTACTTTAAGCAGAGCCCTAATTAGTTGTTGGTATGACACTGCTGTCTTGAACCACACCACACATGAAGTTAGTGATGGAATTCTCTCTCCTTCAGTAGTACTTCCCACTACAAAACTGCATCAGAAGGATGCTCAAATGCAATGTGACGTTCTCCTATCACAGAATCACAGAATGGTTCAGGTTGGAAGGGGCCTTGAAGTTCATCGAGTTCCAACCCCCCTGCCATGGACAGGGACACCTCCCACCAGCCCAGGTTGCTCAAAGCCCCGTCCAACCTGGCCTTGAACACCTCCAGGGATGGGGCAGCCACAGCTTCTCTGGGCAACCTGGGTCAGTGCCTCACCACACTCACAGGGAAAAATTGCTTCCTAATATCTATTCAAAACCGAACCACACACGGAAAATTATTTTCACAATTGAACAGTTGATACAAGTGTCCCATCCCCTGGAATCTTTATTTTGCTCAGTATTCCTCCAAGCGTGAAGGCAAAAGCGCAGCTTATCTGAAACATACTTAGGAACCTATATTCTAATTGCCCAAGCAGTGTACGTTAGGAGCCAAAGAACTGCAAGGCACGCAGGACACCGAAAAAATCAATGCGGTGTTGAGAAGAATGCCTCAAAAACACGGCACCTTAGAATTCCACCTGTCCCACTGGAAACAAAAGTGTCCTTTACAAAAGGTTACCCAACTGCACTCGCCTTGTAAAGCAGAAGGAAGCTGAAGCTTCCAGAGTGAAAACATGGCTATCTTGAAAAGAAAAAAAATAATCTACAGTATTGTGCTAGACAAGCAGTTGAAGAGCTACGAGCAACACAGTTTGAAGAAGAACGTACCGATACAAACACACAGGCTGCTGCTTTCCCTGGGTGGAATGGCAAGAGGTGAACTGTGTGTCCGACACCCCACTGCACACAAACCGAAGGACATCACCGGCTCAATCTCCCGTCCAATGCAGGGATCTGTATGTACTAACAGGGAGACATTAGCAGCGCTGTTACGGAGAGACTACAAAAGTTCTCAGAACACTCTCCACCGCAGTCATCACGTCCACAGATCTTTGGTAACGTCTTAATTTTTCCACATTAGGACCAAGACGGGCTCTAAAGGAAAGACTCCATTGTGAATTAAGGCAAATTATCAAGAGAGGTTAGCGTGAGAGAACAATTCAAAGGCAAAATCGTTTATCACTCTGGCAGGTAACGTGGCTGGAAAATGCAGTTTTTCCAACAGGGCACCAGGCGTGTGACACGCCGACTCAACAGCAAGGGAATAGAGCACCAAATCATCATAATAAAGTGAGATCATCCTTTTATTGTGTCCTAGCTAATCATATGTAAATCTACTGGTTTATTTCATTGTCCTTTGTGAGTGAAGAGGGGAAGATTTTTGATATTATGCTGAAGGGACCACTCTGATTTATCTATTTACAGACCCGCTGGGAGGTATAACTGATTTGGATTATTGTCCCTGTCATATGCAGCAACTTCCAACTGCTTAAGCCTACAAGAGAAAATTAATGATGCGATTAACCTTTCTGCAGTTGGAATGAATCTACCAAGCAGCGGACAAGAGTCCTGTTAGCACTTTCATCTCTGGTATTGCACATGGACATCGGTGAGCCCTTGGAAAAGACAGCAACCAGCCCTTCATCCTCCACCCTTCCGCCTGCCCTCCTGCTCCGAGCCTTTTCCAAGGAGGTGTTCAACACAAGATCCTCGGCCATCAGCAAAGGCGAGGCAAACAGTTCCCCTGCCTATTGAAAAAGAAAAATAAGAAGTTACACACAGTGTTATTTTTCTTGGAGGTTTATCCCCTCGCCCCCCCCTATAAAATCTTGTTATTATAACGCAAAATTAGATCTGGGATTTTCAAAAGAATCTAAAGCAATTAGTTGCCCAGATCCCAGCGGATTGCCAGGGGAGTTAGATCCTAAATGCCTTCGGCTCTTTTGGAAAACCCCATCCATCACAGAAATTCACAGAGTGGCTCAATAAAAACTACAGAAAAACAAGTACTGAGTTGAGCACAGTTTTAGAGTTATTTTTATAGCACTTTACAGGGCCTTTCAGCCACTGCTACACTGGGAATAACAGGCACCACCACCAAGTTTTCCACCAAAAAAGCTTTGGGAAACAACTTTTCACCCACAGAAACCATGGTAAAAAGTGATCAGTGACATTACGTCGCACTGTAATACTAAAAATAAAAGGCAATGCTCCAGTAAATAAAGGCACCAGAACCACATCACTCAAACCCACAGCATCTAAGCTAAGCACACACGTATTTTTCGTTCTCTTCTCCTAGTGCTGCTCTTTGATGTTTTTTCAAGCCTATGCTATAAATGCAAAGCAGAGGGAGTCCAGCTTTTATTACTGGAAAGAATGAATTAACAATGCAACACATATGATTATTATTTTAATCAGTTTCCAGCTCACAGCTTCACTGAGAGTACACCAACAGTCACACATTTTTTAGGCTTTTTCCAGTAAACGAGGACCCCGAAGAGCTTTACAAGGCATTTAATTACATACTAAGAGTAGAAAGTGTGTATACAGGCCACATTTAATTAACCAATTCCCTCATCTCCCCTTTTTCTCAGGTGAAGATGGGTTTCCATGGTCCCTAGCATGAACACAGTTACTGTCTTTTCCAGACGTTTGCTTACAAGCAACAATAAACGTGTTGATTTAGAATAAAGCTGTTATTTTTGTATATGTATATTCTGTATTTTGATAGATACGGAGTTTTCCTGTTCTTCAGGTGGATCTTCAACACTGTAACATTTGAAATTACCTGTAGGGCTGTGCTGAAGATCCACATTCAAAGAACAGGGAAGAGAACAATGAAGGGCTTGTCTACAGTCCACCAGTGACCACCAGCCCTACGGCGGGCTGTCATCACTGGTAGCTGTTGCACGAAACCAGAAGCTTCAACATCCAGTCTTACATCAGCCATAAATCTGGCAAGCCACTTTTGTAATGTGGAAGCAAAGAGCACCGTTGTCAAGCCTGGAAGCTCAAGCTGGATGATTTTAACAGAGCAAATCATAGATAGAATCATTATGGCTGGAAAAGACCTTTAAGATCACAGTATCACAGTATGCTAGGGATTGGAAGGGACCTCAAAAGATCATCTAGTCCAATCCCCCTGTCGGAGCAGGAACACCTAGATGAGGTTGCACAGGAAGGCGTCCAGGCGAGTTTTGAATGTCTCCAGAGGAGACTCCACAACCTCCCCGGGCAGCCTGTTCCAGTGCTCTGTCACCCTCACTGAGAAGAAGTTTCTTCTCAAATTTAAGTGGAACCTCTTGTGTTCCAGCTTGAATCCATTACCCCTTGTCCTATCATTGGTTGCTACTGAGAAGAGCCTGGCTCCATCCTCATGACATTCCCCCTTTATATATTTATAAACGCTAATAAGATCACCCCTCAGTCTCCTCTTCTCCAAACTAAAGAGACCCAGCTCCCTCAGTCTTTCCTCATAAGGGAGATGCTCCACTCCCTTAATCCCTTAAAGATCATCAAGTCCAACCATTATCTAACTCTACCGGGCCCAATTCTAAACAGTGGCCTTCTAAATCTGCATACGAAACCCATGTGAGAACTACAATCTCTCCGAAGGTCATACATCAAGACAAGGAACACCGAGGAAGGAGGGAAGGGACAGACTACAAGTGAGAAATGCAGACCTAGTAAAATCAAAATGTTTTCAAGTTGCTCCTCCTTAAAAACACAAGGTGTTTATTACGGGCAGAAGACAGAACAGACGCAAAAATAAAGTTCGATCAACATTATTTTTATCATTTTTTCAGGTTACAGAAGATTCTCAGCTTTCTTTTTACTGGTTCCTAGTCGTCAGCTTTTGGAGAAAATCTCAAAATTAAATCTTTAAATGGAGGGAATGCATATGTCAATATCAAAATTTTATTTTCTTAAACTGGAAAAGCCACTGGCGTCCTCGGTCCAACAAACCTGTAGGGCTGCTGACATCAGGAAATCATCAGGCTTACTTCTCCCATCCCACATTTGTTCCGGTGTACTGAAGTGGCCAACACGGGGCAAACTGAGAGTTACAAAGATCACGTATCTTGAAACGAAGCAGTACTGACTAAATCAATTCTCTTTTCCTGCTTCCACAAGGTCAGGATTTGGGCTCTTCTGTTCTCACCATGCTCATTTTCTCTTGATCTCTCTAAATCCTATTTTGGTGGCTGTGTTTGGTGAAGGCATATGGGTTGGGAGTTCCACAGAGTGCAGCCTGCCAGGGAAACGGGGTTTGCAGAAACACTGTACAATTATTTAGAATTTATGTAAATCCCAACATGAAGTTCCATTACCTACTGCTGGCTCTTGGCCATTCAGAAGACGTCGATGTACGTGCTAAGCGGTTAGAGAAATACTCATTAAATGATCATGCAAATCATTATCCCACTTGATAAGGCAGAGGAGAGCATACTTCACATTTAAAACTCGATTTTTGGTGTTGCAAATGACAAAAAAGGTCCAATCAGCAGGCCCGTCATACCTTTACGTATCGACAGCTAAAACCAGTGACTGGCAGGGGGGTTGGACTAGATGATCTCCAGAGGTCCCTTCCAACCCTCACCAGTCACAGCATCCCAGACCAGTCAGGGTTGGAAGGGCCCTCTGGAGCTCCCCCACTCCCACCCCCCGCCAGAGCAGGGGCACCTCCAGCAGTGGCACAGGACAAGTCCAGGCGGGTTTGGAATGGCTCCAGAGGGGGAGACTCCCCCCCTCTCTGGGCAGCTGTGCCAGTGCTCTGCCGCCCCCACAGGAGAGAAGTCCCTCCTCATGTTAAGATGGAACTTCCTACATTCAAGTTTGTGCCCATTACCTCTTGTCCTGTCACTGGGCACCACTGAAAAAAGCCTGTTCCCATCCCCCCGGCACCCTCCCTTGAAGGATTGATAAGAATTGATAAGATCCCACCTCAGTCTTCTCTTCTCCAGACTAAAAAGCCCCAAGTCCCTCAGCCTGTCCTCATAAGAAAGATGATTGGGAAACCTTCTCCAAAGAGTCTAAAAACATGTAAAACCAACAAAAAAAACCCCAAAACTAGATTGTTAACTACACCAAAAAAAAAAATGTTGATTTTAGTTCAGATTTTTTAAATAGTCTTTTTTGTTCTTTAAAAAAAAATTAAATCAGAATATTTATAATAGAGAAATAAAAATCAGCCCATTCAAAGTCTGTCTATGTCATATTGGCACTTCCTATAAAGAAACAAGACAGAAGAGAGGTATGAAGTGCAACTCAGATTTTCCATTTCAGCCACCAGAAGAGAGAGAAAGCGGCTTCTCCCAAGTTTATTTCTGACAAGTCAATTGGGATATTTTTATTTTTTTAAATTCATGTTTAGATGACAAAAACCGCTGACTTACAACGCCATTACCAGAACACGGCGGAGCATAACAGAAGGATTTGGGGGCGGAGGGAGGTTGGTGGTTCTCAAACAAAGTTGGGAGTTTGTCATTTCCTGCAAAGCACACAGGCTCCCAGCTCTTCAGCCTCTCTCAGCCCAGAGATCACCGGTGAATCATCAGCCGCTTGCTGGTGGGCTGTACATACGCGTTTGCACAATATATATAGAAGCAGAGCCTGTGTCCTCTCGCAGCTGAGCACTTTGGCTAAAACTTGGTGAAAGCCTTGTCCAGCAGAAATCGCTTCGGCCAAAGAATAAACACAAACTAAGTTAATTAAGAAAAAGATATTAAGGCTGATTCTACACTTAAATGCTTTCTCACCACGTCCTGCCAGTCACGCACATACCCTCAAGCATCACAGTCCAACCACTTCAGACTCAGGTCTTCATTATCTACAACCAGAGTTCGCACTGCCCATTGAAAGGCTTATACACGTATAAACCTGATGACATATTACTCAAACCACTTCAAAAGGCAGCTGGTCAGCACAACCATAAAAAAAGTAAAAAAACAAAAAAATAAACAAAACATAGAAGCCTGCAAATCATCAGCAAGACCAGCAAGACGGTCCTCTCCAATTTTTGTCGGGTTCTTTGCATATTCATGTCCTCATTCTCAGTGGCGCAGAACATCCACGTCAAGAGAAACAAACAAACAAACAAAATCCAAGAAACTCTCACTAAAAAGAATCAAAACCTCACACAATATACAACCTCCTGTCTACAGCATCAAACCAGGCACACTAGAAATAATAGAAATACTTCCCAACCTTTCAGTTTGTTTCACTCATTCAAGCATCAGCTCCCCCATGTGTAAAACGCGGAATGGCATCACCCCGGTGAGATCAGATGACTAAGTCACTTTGATGATGAGAAGCATGCTGTGAAGTAGATGTTCCTAAAATGTTTTATGTATACTACTAGCGATACACAACCCATTTCAAAGCGGTGCCTGTGTGTCCAGAGCTGCAGCAGCAACAGCTTCCAAGCGTATGTGCGCAGAATCGCAGTTGCCTTCACAAGTGACAAGGAGCTGCTCTTGTCCCACCTGCAGTGTCAGGTCCTCCCATACGCATCTCCATAAACCTTCTCTTCTGGCTCCAGCCCTGGAGCAAAGCTGAGTGTGGGGGTGGTGAAGAAAGGGAACGAGGGAACAAAGATGGGGGAGAGCGTGTGTATGAACGGAGGGCAACGAGAGGCTAGTAGCACGGCTGGCAGAATAAAGGAGAAAGAAAAGAAGAAATTAATACAATGCAATGTGCCCTTGTCGCCAAAAAGGCCAATGGAATCCTGGGCTGCATAGGGAAGAGTGTGGCCAGTAGGTCAAGGGAGGTCATTCTCCCCCTCTACTCTGCACTGGTGAGGCCACAACTGGAATACTGTGTCCAGCTTTGGGCTCCCCAGTTCAAGAGGGACAGGGAACTGCTGGAGCGAGTCCAGCGAAGAGCAACTAAGATGATGAAGGGCTTGGAGCACCTCCCTTATGAGGAAAGGCTGAGAGAGCTGGGACTCTTTAGCCTGGGGAAGAGAAGGCTGAGGGGAGACCTTATTATGGCGTACAAGTATCTAAAGGGTGGGTTGAAGGAGGATGGAGCCAGCCTCTTTTCAATGGTTCCAAGTAACAGGACGAGGGGCAATGGGCACAAGTTGGAACACAGGAAGTTCCGTTCAAATACACGGAAACACTTCTTTATGGTTCGGGTGCCAGAGCAGTGGCACAGGCTGCCCAGGGAGGTGGGGGAGTCCCCTTCCCTGGAGATTTTCAAGACCCGCCTGGATGTAGTCCTGAGTAATGTGCTCCAGGCAATCCTGCTTTAGCAGGGGAGTTGGACTAGATGATCTCTAGAGGTCCCTTCCAACTCTGATGATTCTGTGATTCTGTGAATACCCTCGCAGCCCCTTCCGAGTAAAATGGATACAGCCTTGATGGTTTCTATCTGAGCAGGGTTGAGCTTCTTGACACACGTGGCCTCAGTCCTCGGAGTTCATTGCTAGGGGCTCACCTGCAAACACGCCTGGCCACGAGCAAAAATACCACGGAAAATAAGATAAGAAAAGAGAAATTTTAAAAAAGGATTTTTGCTAATGCAATTCTGCAGTTTCCCTACGTCACAATTACTGAAAAAAAAAAAAGCACCCCAAAACAAAGTTGAGAGTTCGCATCAGGAAATAAAGAGCAAGAAGTGGTAAACTTCAGGAAAAAGAAAGATTTTACTTTACGGTTTTGTAAATGTCACACATGGTAAACACAAGCACGCAGCACGGGAGCCAAAAGGCTTTTAGGCAAAACAGTTTCCAAACATTTCCCTGGGATATCAGCTACTCTGTAACATTAGCAGGAATTTGCCTGCGTGAATCCCTCATGCGCTGCTGTCAGATGAGACGTCTCGCAGTGAGGACATGACGAGCGTTTGGCCTTTTCCCGTTCACAGCGTTTTTACGATGCTCGTAAGAGTACGACTCGCTGCCTTTAAAGCCATTCACACGGGGACCAAGTGTGAATAAGCTCAGCACATCAAAAGAGACGGAGTTTTATAGTCCCACAAAACATGTCTGCAAATGCTGATGAACTACTTGTAGTCTCTCCTAATTCTAGCTGACAGCAGGAACAAAGAGCGGTGGACATTGATAGCAACCAAAAAAAAGCACATCAGACCTAAGAAAACTGTCCAAGAATCCAGGGAAATGGTTAAAATGAAAGCTATTGCATGTATCCGCAGCCAACTTTCCATTGCTTCTGCATCATCCCATTAATTAACAGTTCCAAGAAGATGAAGGCTAACAAGCAATTTACAGGCTGGAAATTTTGCACGCCTTATTTAGAATTCCCCGTATTCCTGTTCACAATTTTAAACAGAGCCTTCACATCAGGTGTGACGGCCACCTCACAACCTTCTTAGCCCCTCTCAGCAAATTTTATTGTATAAATTCGAAAGCATTTGAGCATTTGACAGTGGCCCAGGACTCAAAATGCAAAGGTTTCATTCCAACCGCCAAATATCAAAGTAGGGAAGATGGCATTGCCCCATTCGCTCTTCCCAACCTCTTCCCCAGCGCAGACTTTCTCTCAGCCTAACACCTACCAGAGCTTCCACTTTCACAACTACACTAAACACCTTTATGAAATTATTTACCACTGGGGCTCTTTGCAAGAATTTGTACGCCTTCTTCCTCCTTCAGAAGAGAGTCTTTAAGCATATGCTTTGAATGCACGTGAATTCAGCTACTTAAATATTTAGGTATACACTCCAAAACCCCTTTAATACTATAACTTCGTAGCTCTGCTCGATTATTAAAAGGAAAATCCACCTGAAATGAAGAGCCCTTCAAGTATGGAGCAACTTGATGCTCTACAGCACGGAGAGAAGAGGATGAGTTTTTTCCTTGCTCACATACCTGCAAACATTTCATCAAATGAGTTAATTTTTTAAAAATTTGCCAAACCATAAGCTCGGTGACCTCTTCTGCAATAAACCGCACCAGTACACTGTTCAAACAATTCATTTTTCATGCAGGGCTTTATCTCTTTGAACTTCACAGTAAACATTAGTGTTTATGAACTACATTGGATCAACAGCTCCGGGATAAAAATGTCTCTCGAAAGCAAAGCTGTTAAGGCAGTTGTATTCCCACAAAGTTCTGCTGTGTCACCACGCGAATGTAGCACAGCTCAGTTAACACGGACCGTTCCTGGGGAAGACGACAATCCAGCGTTGATGGACAGCACACCTCTGCGCCTCTTCCAGGTTCCTCTCCCCAAAGCAATTCAGTTGGTTTTAAACACACTTCATTTCAGCCAGAACCATCCCATTAAAAAGAAAAGAAGATCAATTTTGTGCGTTTCTACTTCATCTTCTTTGTTTTTAAAAGGACAGTGTGCCGTTCTTTGCCCTTCTAGCTGCGAAATACATGAAATCTCTGCACTTTTTCACCTTTATCAAGGTGATTTCAACCATCCCAAATTCCAAGAGCATCTTCTTAAGAGCTTAAGAGAGGTACCAGATAACTTTCTGTTTCAAAATGTAAGGAGAAGGCTTGAATCATTAGGTAAATTAGAGCAAATCTATAAAACATTTTAACAGAGAGAGGAGGCGGGACAGTACATACCTTCGTGGCAAGACCGAAATGTAAAGAAATGCCTTCCCGCAAAATAATCTCATCCCTTCCTAGATTCAGAAAGAAGACACTCGTCCCGGACCACAAACTTGCATGGAAATTTTCGTGCTCTTAGTGGCACGTATTTGCAGAAAAAAAGGTTGTGCAACACTCCCGGTGCTGGATTTCTTCGTGCTTGCTGTGAGTTTACTTCAAATAGGAAACAGGGGAAAAAAAGTGCCAAGTGACCTACTCTAATTACCTAAATTCCATTTTTAAATATCAGCATCCTGGAGAGTAGAACGCTCTCTCTCCCTCCTCCATACACCCAAGATGGACTGAAATTGTATTTTTCAAAAGCTGCAGACAAATCGCTTCTATGGCCATCATCCTCTCGGCTAAATGAGATGTGAGCATTAATGAGACAAACCAGTCAGGAGTCCAGGAGCATCAGTTCCACACATTTAAGTCCATTTTAAAGGAACCAGAAAGACTGTCAGGCACATCATTTTCAGGACAACCACGAAACCATTAAATTTCTGTAAGGAGACTTTCTGAAAAATAATGCTACTTTAGGTTCGAAATATTACCTGGTGAACTTCACAGAATCACAGCATGGTCAGGGTTGGAAGGGCCCTCTGGAGCTCCCCCAGTCCCACCCCCGGCCAGAGCAGGGGCACCTCCAGCAGTGGCACAGGAACGCATCCAGGAGGGTTTTGGATACCTCCAGAGAAGGAGACTCCACAGCCTCTCTGGGCAGCCTGTGCCAGTGCTCTGCCACCCTCACAGGAAAGAAGTTTTTCCTCACGTTCAGACGGAATTTCCCACGTTCCCATTTGTAACCGTCACCCCTTGTCCTGTCTCTGGGCACCGCTGAAAAGAGTCTGGCCCCATCCTCTTGACAACCTCCCCTTAAGGATAAGATCCCGCCCTTTAGATATCAATAAGCATCAATGAGATCCTCTCAGTCGTCTCTTCTCCAGGCTGAACAGCCCCAGGGCGCTGAGAGACGCTCCAGTCCCCTGAGCATCTTTGTAGCCCTCCGCTGGACTCTCTCCAGCAGTTCCCTGTCCTTCTTGAACTGGGGAGCCCAGAACTGGACACAGTACTCACCAGGCCTCACCTTCCCAAACCCAACAGCAGTTTCACATATTGCTCTGACATTTCAACCAGCATTTATGGCATATTAACACCAATACCTCTCATCCAAGAATCTTATTTTACTTTACAATTATTAACTGTGTCGCAAATAGTTCATTCATCCTGTAAATGCAAAGGTTCAGCAAAAAGAGATTTAGTTACCTATTCCAGGACACACTTATTTAAATGAAGAGTCAGACAGTATCCCGACCGCGGAGAGGTTCGGAGCTCACGAGGACATCGCTCCTAAGCTCCTGCTCTTAACACCACAAGCGCTTTTCGTAAGTATTTTGCACGGCTGTCGGACCTGTGCTGAGCCACCCAGGGCAAGAGCAAAACCCACCTTATTTTTGCACGCGCGGGTACCCCGAGGTGCCGCTCTGCACAGCGGCTTAGGCTGATGAACGCGGCAGCTGCCAGGATAAACCCTTCGCTTTCCTTCTTCGCGGTGCGTTCCCTCTCGCTCGCTCCTGTGCCAACACTGACACAGTTCAAGGACCTGAGCAAGCAGAAACCACAGCCAGCAGAAACTACTTGGCCAAATCAACTCTTTCAAATTAGATTACTGTCGGGAAAATGAGCAACGCTGCCAGAGCGAGGAAAGCATCCTGGGCTGCGGAGGAGGAAGAAATGGGATCCCAGCACAGCTGGCTTAGATCCGCACAGACTGGCATGGAGTTGAACCCTCTACACCTTTTCCATGAGGATGTGGTGGGGTAAATTGAGCACTAAGACTGCTGAACTCCACTGTCTTTCCCCTGCTCACCTGTATGCCTAAGAGGACCGATAATTTTTGCCATTAATTCGCTTACAAAAGCTCAGAGTGGTGCAGCTCACAGCAGCACAGCCGTGAAATACATCTCCGAGTGCTCCAGCAGCACTCCCGGAGAAGTACGGCATAGCAAATACAATTTAAGTGCAGCTTTTCAGCGCGATCGCTCACGTTGCCGGTCACCAGACCTCGCCGGGTACCGCAGAACCGCTCCACCTCTCTGCTCAAACCCCGCAGCCCTGTGGCATTCCTCTTTGTAAGGAAGGATATGTCACAGCCTCTGGATGGAGGAGCATCACACGCAAAGAGCATTCTCAATCAACAGCTTCTGATAACGCCAGCTCTGCAGTAGCCGAACAGTAGCGTGTGGGCAGAGAGTAGGCTTCAATTTCTCTCGCCCCAGTTTCCTTACGGTGTTTCAGCAGTTTAGGCTGCTAAATCACACCATTTTTGGAAAACACCCGAAAGCATTAGACAGAAGACCTCAAAAAAAAGGAAAGTAGTAATTGTCAGTGTCTTCTCAGTAGATAGAGCACCAGACACCCTGCTAAAGATACATGTCCCAGAGCATACACATGATTTTCCCTCTCTTCCATAGAAGCAAGAAAATAGATATACACCACTCAAAAAAAAAAAAAAAATAATCAAGATCCAACCACAAATACTAGCGCTACAAAAGGAGTGAAGATCCCTTCCTGGGGGGCAAACAGCACCAGCCGAAGCTGATAACAGGATACTGAGCACACGTGGAGATGTCATTGGTATTTTCTCCAGCAGTGGGGTACTGCACTGAGACAGAACAGCTGACAACGCAATCATCCTGTCACTGGGAAGGTGACATTTCTGAAGGAGCTGAATGAACACTGGTATTATTCAGCAGGGACAGATGCCTCTCTCATCGTAGTATCAAAAGACAGCGTGGAAAAAAAAGTGAATGAACTGTTCAAAGTTCTGCGCTGTAGATAACAGTGAGGAAGAACCATCAAACGGAGTGTGAGTGACTGCTGTAGCACATCCGCCCGCTGTCGGTCCCTGACACTAACACAACAGGACGGAAAAGCCCTTATCTGGGCTAAGGAGATTTGGCTGAGACTGAAAAACCAAAACGACGCAGAAAGACTACGCTGCACCCAAAACCTTCTGCCTTTTACCCGAGTATGTACACCACCGTGCCTTTCACGCAGCACAGCCTTCATCGTTTGGGATGGGATGATGCGGCAGATACACTGCATTGTGCCAGAAAAACGCAGAATCCCTTCAGTGCGTTGTCCTGAAGCAGCGATGGTACCGATGCGAACAGTTAACTGCCGTTATAACACAGCTCACAGTTCTCTCCAGCCGAGTACTTGGTCCTACAGTAATTACGCTCTTCAGAAGGATATTCCACCCACTCCTACACTGAAGAGCTAAATTAGCTCCATGCACAAAATGCCAAGTTAAAATTTAAACAAGTTTCAAATCTCTCCTGTTGGTACAGCAATAGGACTACAGGCTAAGCTGGCTCCGGTACAAGTAAATAACTGCAAACTGTGTTTCCCTGAACAAGGCTGCTCTAATATTTTGACAAACTGATTTGTTTGTGTGTTTGCTTTCTAGCACTCTAGTACCCACCTCTAAAAGGTCACTCTGTCTTCCTCCTGACAAGTTCAGTATTATTCCTCCGTTCTCAGAGAAGGTCAAAAATACACAATATCTGCATGTTCAGTATCGAAACATTGCACAACACTGTGCCACCTACCCAACACTACATCGCTGCTCGGCGCAGTTATTAGGAAGCATTCAGAAATCCAGCTACAAAAACAAGCTGCTGAAAACAACTCTCTCGTTTCCCACAAAGGACAATTTCCAGCCCACCGTGAGCACACATTATTACTTTTGTACAAAACTATAAAGAGATAACCTCGCCGTAATGTATTTCACATGCAGAGATGCACAATGTACACGTGCAAAAGATTGTCCACGTGAATTGCAGAGTCGTGTGATATTGTTCTAGCACGGTGAATAAACTTCATTCATTAGGATCTGCAGGAATTGCATCGTTTCCCCGATGCACCCCGCCGCGAACCCACTTCCTCCAAGTTTTCATCCTCCCCCCACAGCAGGCACTTTTAAATAAACACTTTTAAAACTGAGTTTTCTGCTCCCCCTGCCGCAAACGTAAGATCTCCTCTCAAAAAGTTATCCATATTTGGAAAAACGGGATAAAAATAATTTAGTCTTGGGCTCAAAGTTTTTATTATACTGTAAGGTAAAAAAAAAATAAAAAATCCACTCCTATGAGACTAAAGTACCAAAAAAGCCACAAGATTTTGGGCAAAGAATAGGAAGATTTCCTCCTTTCCATGTCAGTCAATGCTCATCTCTTACCCTAAACCAGCAAGAGATTGCGGATCTTAAAAGTGCTGCTTTTACGCATCAAAAAAGCTCTTTTGGAAGCTTTTCCGACTCCCTCCGCCACCCATGCTGTCGGGCTAATAGCAGCCAACCTTTGCTAGTGGGTTATATTTTTCTTGGCACGCATTTTATAGAAAGCCTGATCAAATATTCTCTCCCCACCAGGGAAAGCACATTCACTCTCCACTTCCCTACAGAAGTTTTCTCAATGTATGGGAATAGCCAGTACAACTCATTCCCTATTTCACCATTCCCGAGGAATGAAACCGTCACAAACTCTCAAGGATAGGGGGAATTACCTGCCTTGTTATTCTGCTTCACTGACGGTAAAATCTTGGGAGGATTCTTACTCCCAAGGCTTTGTCGTCCTGGAGCAATGTCTGCAGAACTCAAAGCTCTTAGAGTTTGGATGACAGGAAGATGGCTGGAGGTATCCCATGCCAAGCCCATTCTTCATGTCCTTAACTTTAACTCTTCCCTTTAAACGAGACCAGACAGCTTCAGCCCTATGACATTCTTTAGTTTAGAAAACCCACCATTAACCTCTGGCTGGACATTCCCAATCAAATTTTTGCAAGAACAATACTGAAGGAAGGTGAAAATTTGTATCATGGAGAAAACTGACCAAGATCTCTTTAATAAAAATACTAACTCCACTATAAAGACAAATAAACGGGCAAGGAGACAGTGGACATGATCAAAGGCCCATACCTTATATTTACCGTGTCTAAGAAGTATCTAAATACACACCATGCACACAGTTGTCCGTATTTGCGTGAGCAAAGAAACCTGTGTGCATCACTGCACAGTCAAACAAGCCTTTAGAGCAACAGCTAAATAGACCTGTGCCCTACAATGAAAAAGCGTGTTAGCGTAAGAGGCAGAGAGCATTTTTCAAGAACTGGCCAGAGGCAGAATGACCATCATAAATTTTACCACCTCTTGTAAATAATGCGGGGCTCATTTCTTTCGCCTCCTCTATCAAATACTGGGTGAGGTGTACATCTGTGTACTATATATAAAGGCAATTCCAAAACAAATAAATAAATAAAACCCTCTAATGTGCACGCGTTAGCCTCACAGCAAGAACGAGAGAGCGGACACGTGGCAGATGATAGGTCTGCTGCCTGCGAGTCTCAGATGCTAAGGTGACAGGCGTGGTACCAGAATAAAACTTAAGCAAGGTACAGCTTTAGAACACTACAGTCAAGAAAAAGAATCAAATCAGAATTCCCTGAAAACATGCTGGCAGCAAGTGTCTCAGCTGACTATAACCAAGCCATAATGACAAGAGAAGACAAGCGATTAGGGCTGTGACACTTTATGAGACAGGCATGACATGGTAACACAGAACAAAAATGTCACTGTTTGAAAGCTTCCGATAAATCACTTGGTAGGCGAAAGGAATCAACCTTTCCATACACCATAAGGACGACGCCACAGAATTTTTTTTGCTGATACTTAAGCTCTCTGGAGTTAAACAATCTGTTATAAATGTGGCCACTTACCAAAAATCAAGACAAATTCCAGCACAGCTGTCTCTTGAGTTTGACAGGTATTCTCTGGGATTCCGGCCATGAGCTGTTTCAAACTGAAAATGTGCCCACCCGAAGGATTCTTACCTGCAAGACATCTTGGATCTTCACCCACACATCAACCATGTCATAGAGCTTGATATCACCATCGTACTGGCTACAAGGAGAGGCCACTGTTTGCTGAAGGTGTCCAAGGACAACGGAGTGTGCAGCAGCCACAGCGTTGAACTTGTCAAAGAGAAGCTCTAGCAGTTCCAGCAGTAACCTGCAAACCATCAAGACAACCTCCAGTGAGTTTCCAGAAGACACCACAGGCACACTGTCATGCAGCACACAGCAGCGGGCAAGGAGTCAGAAGAGTGTGATTTCATATACCCTGTTCTGTGACAGATGCTGCGTGTAAGCAGAGAGGTCACCTAGCTTCAAACCCTCTCTCTGGGCTTCAGGTGACTAACGTCAGCTGTCAGCAGCTTAGGTTTGGTACCTAAATACTTCTGAGGATCTTCCTTCTCACTCCTTCCTCTCTATCAGAGTTGTTCAATTTTCATGTGTCCTACTTGGGGCTACAGGAAAGACAAATGCATTAGGACATGGAGCAGGTCCAGAGGAGGCCATGAAGACGATCAGAGGGCTGCAGCACCTCTCCTACGAGGACAGGCTGAGAGATTTGGGGGTGTTCAGCCTGGAGAAGACTCCTGGAGAGACCTTACAGCAGCTTTCCAGTATCCGAAGGGCACCTGCGAGAAAGCTGGAGAGGGACTTTTTACAAGGGTGTGCAGTGATAGGACGAGGGGGAATGACTTCAAACTGGAAGAGGGGAGATTTAAATTAGATATTAGGAAGAAATTTTTCACTCTGAGGCTGGTGAGCCCCTGGCGCAGGTTGCCCTGAGAAGCTGTGGCTGCCCCATCCCTGAAGGTGTTCAAGGCCAGGTTGGACGGGGCTGGGAGCAACCTGGGCTGGGGGGAGGTGTCCCTGCCCAGGGCAGGGGGGGGTGGAACGAGATGATCTTCAAGGTCCCTTCCAACCTAAACCATTCTATGATTCATGATTAGTAAGTACACTTCAGTACCATGGTATCAGAGACCATTTTAAGTTCCCAGCTAGAGCTGCAGACTGGGATGGAGACTACCTGCTTTTCCCCTGGAAGAAAGTAAGCATCTCAAGTCAATAAAAATTGACTTACCCGTACAAACAGAATACAAGATATTTCATAATTCAAAATGAGTGAGTAGTATGGCAGGTTTTAAACAACACAAAAGATCAGAAACCTAAAACATCAAGCCTTATCAACTGCATCGGTTATCAAGATTTTACTACTCTAAGGAAGGTGCTACAGCATAACCTCATTTAAATGTAGTACACTTTACCTGATCTTATGGATTCCTTATCGCCCAATCATTGTAATTAATGTACCTTTGCAAAGTCCTAAATATTTTGTGATGAGTCATTGCCTTATCACAATTTTTTATTATTTGAAAAGAAGAAAAATTCTGATCAAGTTCACTGCCGTTTAATGAGCAATTCAAGTACATGTGTAACCCCAACAAAATGTGAAGATAACACTTCCCAAATCCATATGTTAGGCACTTCTAGCTCTGACAGACAGGCTCCATCACATTTAACTGCAGCAGCTTAGGAGTTACCACATGCTTGCTGCGTCTTCCCATCAGAAGTTGTGATCCCCAGAGCGGGACAGAAGATCCGCGGCAGAATCGGAGCTGCACTCACTCCTTTACCGCCACACTTCAGTCTTCTGTGTCAGTTAACAATCGCTAACGAGGTGTGTGTTCATGCCGCGGCCACTTCATTTCAGAGTGCTGAGTATCTGCACACATCCACTTCCATCAGTTGTTTATGCCGGCAGCTGGAGAGTTCACTGGACAAATTAAGAAGCTGTTGCACATCTGCTGCTGTAACCACCAGACAGAGAAGTGACCTGGCATGATGTTGTGGCTAAAACCACCTGCCTTACCCTCCAGCGATCCTAGATTGAACTTCTAGCCTGCAAAGGACAGAACCTGGCTATTGTTTAAAAAACATCCTATCGGCTTACTGTGTCTCATTCACATACTACAGTTTTACATAGCTAGAGCCACACGCACAGCGTTACACAGCAGTCTCTTGGGGATCTCGCATGGGCCATCCACCTACCAGTGATGTCACCTACAGCGCTCAAATGGTGCGGCAGAAGAGCACCTTGATTTAACAGAACGAGCCATTGGATAAGTCTGGGAGGGTACAATGAGACAGAACAGAACAGGCCAAGTGGCCAGATGTATGTCTCATTAAAAATAAGGATGTGTTTAGGAGTCACGGTACTCATAAGAACCACGGAGACATTATTAGTTCTATATTCACTGAACAATGGCAATAAGACAGGTATTTAAGTAATCCCAAAGGAAGTGGTGTGTATATCAATTTTCTTCATACTTAATCCCAGCATCTCCTGGATTGGAAAAGACCTGTAAGATCATCTCATCCAATCATTACCCCAACACTGACCAGCCCACCACTAACCCATGTCCCTCAGCACTATATCTACACAACCCTTAAATACCTCCAGGGATGGGGACTCCACCACTGCCCTGGGTAACGCGTTCCAACGCCCGATGACCCTTCCAGTAAAGAAATTCTTCCGAATATCCGATCTAAACTTCCCTTGGCGCAACTGGAAGCCATTTCCTCTTGTTCTAAAGAATAGCAACCAGTGCCTAAAGAGGAGCGTTGCTGGTACACTGCTTTTTTATAGGTCTCTACAAATTTAGTTAAGGGGACAGACAGAAGTATGCAGGACGTGATGGTAAAGACAGCATCAGAAGAGACAGCTATTCTCAACAGTAACAGCATCACATTTTCAATATGGGAAAGTCCAGTGTGGAAGAAAAACCATTCTCCTCCTCCATTTAGACTTTGTACAAAGCTTAACAACTACCCTGTCCAAGCGAAACTGAGAAGGTGCTACGGTGGAAGGACCTATACATCTCCCTCCTTCCCTAACTGCTGTTAGCCCATCACCGACGTTAGTGAAGGGGACAGGGCAATACGCAGATGAGGCTGCCTGAAAAACTCCCTCCGTTGCTGTTAAGCAAGTGTCTTCTCCAACCCACTCTAAGACATGGGAGAGGCAACTATTACTTCGACAGTCCCCAAGAGGTATATAGAACTTCTCACAGCAAGTGACAGAGAGGCAGGTAGGGCAAGGGGCTCGTCAGCCAGAAGCCAGGCAAAAATAGGAGGGAAACCAGACGTAGAAGAAATTGGATACAGGAGGAACGTCATGTTGGAGGAACATACATACAGCCTTACTTGAAATCACAAAAAAGATAACTTTATGAGAGCAAATTAATTATGTGCCACTGAGAAAAATGTATCAGCGCAAGCCCAAATTCTGTTAAAACCCCATTACTATTGAAAATTTAGTTATCCATACACCTCCTTGTTGCCCCAGGAAAGTACAATTTTGCAGAACCAAACTAGCTGGATAGCTTGACAAATTCATTTTTATTGTCCCTAGATGAGCCTGACCTCACATTATCAACTTGTTTATGGAGCCATTACTAAAATAGTATTATACTGAACAGAATTATTTGGTTTTAAATTCCAACGTCTTCTTACTCTCACGTTACAGACTGAAATTTCTCCCATCCGCATTCTTCGGTGGTGCTAACTACCGTCTCATCACATTTTCCATTCTCAACCACATCATATTTCCACATCTCCCTGTTTTCAAATTAGTCAGCACCTCTTATCTTAATTTTTCTTTTCTCTAAAAGTCTTCTGTCAGGTCATTTTTGAAACAAGGTGACCCAAAAGAGACACAGACACAGTCTGTGTCAGACAGTCAACAAGACAAAACAGCATAAAATAATATGGCCTAGATTTTATGCATATGGGGTTGCAGCACCGAGTGACCTCAGCAGAACACAGAGAGAGAATGACAGGAGACGGGCTTAGGCAATTTCTCAAAGCAATCTCATAACCCCTTCACTGAGAAATATGATAAATACGTTGAGAGACAATGACACACACCCGGAAGCATCTCCTATTGTCCGGGCGATAACAGAGAATGAATTGATGCAGAGTGACACCTGAATGAGGTCGCTAATCACAATTCATGCATTTTAGCAGCAATAATGTCCTTTGCCTGGTCAGGGTGTTAGCGCGTATATAATTTCTGTATTTATTTTAAATCCTTGAGATGAGGTAAAAAGCCTCATATACTATGAACATGTAGGGGAAAGTGCATTGAATCCAATCGATAGGATTTAGTAGCAAAACTGTCAACACACCTCCTCTTCCTGAGCAGATTTTCAACTAAAAGTAAAGCTATGGCAATGTATCCCTACCAAAATCTTGTCCTATAAACCTGGTCCTCGAGTAGGCATATATCTAGACTATTATTCTTCTCAATTCAACAACCTTCCATAATTCAGAAGAGACCCACATGTTCATTAAAACATAGCAATACTCCAAGCTAACCCAACATGGCCTCTTCTACGACACCTTGTCCTCCACAACCCAAGATACGTATTTCTAACCACGCAGGAACTAAGCGTGCTCCAATGAGCCTCTCATAACAAGAAGTCAACACAATTTCTATGCTTAAAGCCTTTTTCACAGACTTGTTCCAAACAGACATCTAAAAATTTTAGAAAACGTACCTAGACTTTAAAAAGAGGCCACTTAAATTAAAGCCAAGGTCAGCTGCAAATAGGTGCATAGTTTTCAAAATTACGTTCCATCAGTGACAGGGAACTACTAGGAACCTGCTACTGCCCTTAAACAGGTTTTACTATCTTCATATCATTCCCTTTTTATGAGGGTAAAGCACACATTAGTGAAGAGGGTTTATATTCGTAGCAAAGTATCTGACAGCCAAAGATGTTCCGTCTAGTTAGGCCTATTCTAAGTCCATTATCCTACATGACTGCATCCATGTCGCACCTGAAAAATCAGTTGTATTACAGACCCATTCGAGTCTTTTCTTTGTGACCTCACCGGTGAAAAACATCCTTCTGCCACTACATGAAGGTCCTCAGCCAGGCTAGCATCACCTTCAGTGAACGAGCCCTTCTGATTTCACAGCAACTCTCTATTCAGGTAGACCGAGTGATCAAATCAAAGGACCGATGACCAAATGGACCACACGTTATCAACACTGTAATCACTGCTCACTCGTGTACGTGCTTGTTAACAAGCCCGGTGCGTAACACCTTGTATAACACAGACAAGACTTGCTCCTGGCAAGCTTAGAGGGGCTACAGGTCTTCCACATGAGAAAACAGACTTCATGAAGCTCTGAAGAGCTGATCCAAGAGCCCACTCCCACTGCTTGTTGGTTCAATGAGGAGAGCACCCAGAGGGGTATAAAAGACATCATTACTCTCTGGGAGCTAGTTACTTTAGAGTCATTACAAAAAAAGAATTCTTGATCTTAAAAATTTGCAGTCAACTCATAATGGTTTTGTGTACAAATGTAAAACGTGGCAGCACAAGTCAATATGGAAAAGCTTATAGAATCATGGAATCGTTTTGGTTGGAAGAGACCTTTGAGATCATCAAGTCCAACTGTCAACCTAACACTGCCAAGTTACCACTAAACCATGTCCCTCAGCACTACATCTACACGTCTTTTAAATACCTCCAGGGATGAATATTGGGCAAGGAGGCAAAAGGCAGTCAAATTTAAAAAAAAATAAGAAAAATGCAAGTGTCTGATCTCTTCAGACTCAGCAGCTGTTATGAGATGTATAACTCTTCTGGCCACGCTCAAGAAATTCTCTCTCTCTTGTACAATGAGAGGGCTCAATAGAATTTTTATATAGGGTCCCCAAAAGAATTACAATAGAACCTCCACAAGCAGATTATCAGCCTTATCCTCAAGTGGAGGGAAACGCCACCTGTTTCATATGGAAAGAATCAGAGTCAACCTTTGAGAGCCACCACACGGCGATCAAGAAATGCATATAACTTGTTCTGCGCGTACCGCACAAGCCGCAGGGAACCTGTCCAGCAGAAGGTTCAATCTACAGCCTCAGACCCTGCAGACCTCTCTGTCATCTTATTAGTCATTTTATTTGCCAGAAGTGAGAATTTTTACATATACCATTTAAAGTATAGTAGCCGAATACAGGCACTGAGCTCACCGATAGAGACTAAGAGGCATCCAAGTGTGACTAGTCTTAAGGTGAACTGAAAAACATTTTACTCGTTGAATCCTGAGGTCAAGTCAGCATTGTGGCTGACAGCCTAATGAATAGTTAAGCAGTTTCGGGCGCTGCATCATGCTCAATTTGGGGTCTTACAGAGCTCTCTTGAAATAGGAGGACCTTGTTGTTCAGATTTATTTTTTTCTTGACAGCAGGGAAGTCGCTTAGTTTTGATTTAAAACTGTAGCTAATTTAAGGGGCGGTATACCTTTCCATACTATAATTTATTCTTTTCTATATAAATGAATTCACCTGCTTGCTGTAAACTTCACATGCAATTTACGTTTAGAATGAGTTCTAATTATCTCCTTATTCAACAAGAATTTGAGACACTTTCCATAGTCCTAGAATATAAGCATCTTAGAGGCTCGCAAACTCCTATTAAACTCATGCCAACATCAATTAAACTTTTTTGCACCTCACCCAACCCTCTGGGCAGGTTAACATCATTAAAATACGATTTATCAATTTCAGTGGAAAATCAGTAGCCATACAACTTCAAGACCGATTCATAAAACAAGCATCAAGCATATGCCACACTCCACCTTGGCATCAGAAACTAAAATTCTGCCTTCTGACCCACTCAAAAAGCTTGTTGTAATTTCACCAGGTTATCAGTACCATAATTATATGAATTCTTCAAAATACAATTGTTTCCACAGCAATGCTAACGATAGGAATTAAAAAAGAAGTCTTTATCAAGCTGAAGTTTTTCTTGGGAGTGATTTTCCACTGCAAACTTAATTACATGTAAAGATACACATTTTTGTTTTCGTTTTTCCTTTCCATCATTAATTCCCTTTGGACAATGATCATTACAATGTGCGATATCACAAATTAATATTTCAGCTAGAAGTGATAGCTAGTCCTTACGGAGTCCTATTTTCCAAAGAACAGTTCCAGTGAATCCTGAAGAACGGCAGAAACACAGTTCTCGGTTGGCTTCCACACCTTGCTAATAATGTAAATGGGGCTGCAAACCAATTAGAAACTTGGCCATATAGTTACTGATATAATTAGTTCCATATATGATTTCAAAGCTTTGCACCTGCATCATCTTAATTGGACTCTGCTACACTTGGAATAAATAACTGAGCGGAATCGTCTCTTTTCAAGTCATGTTACGTAGGAACCTAAAGATTTCTTTGGCATCAGCACCGGTGTAAAGCCATGATTCAGTGCAACACAAGACGACAGTATTTGTTTTGGCACCAAGTATTCTTTACACCATACATACCAGCAATCTGAGACAGCATTACAAGTCAATCTGGCGTAAAGCCACCTAAAACAAAAGGTTAGGTTAAAAAAAATAAACTAAAACCCAAGTGCTTAACATTATGCACCTCTTGCTAGTTAAATAACGCTGGCTTCTACTGCGCTTCCACCCTCAAATCTGCATTTCAAACATCTGTTTAGCCAAAAGATTCTCTTCTAGGGCCAAGCGCAGAAGGAAGCATCTCCCTTTCCCACATCTTTAGCTGAGAAGCAATGATGCCTCACCTTTCTGAATACATTTCTTAAATTCCCAAGCCTTTCAGGTGCTGGAGACACAGGCATTTCTGAAAATTTTACCACTTCAGATCTCTGCTACTGCAAAAATATCATTGTCGTTCCTTCAAATTGCAATTAACAGGTACGACACCCTTTTCCAGATTTATTTTTTTTTTTTTTTTTGGCAGCAATCAAGGATCAGCGGTTGAAAAATCCTTACCTAGGCTGATTTTCCTGGGACAAGTTCTCCCCTCTCTGGTAACCATTGTCCGCCACCTGGGTTGTGGACCGCTTAACAATCTGCTTGAGTTCTTGTTCTAAGCGATCCTGGATGGCTTTCACTGTTTCAGGGATTTTTTTCAGCTTGGCCAGCCCTTTGATGAGTACGCCCATGAAGACAGTGCTGTTCTCCTCTGGATCCAGTTCTGTATCTTCTTTAATTTCCAGAAGGCTTGTTTCTCGCACTGGAATGGATTTTAAAAGGCATAATCCAAGATTTAAACTATTAAAACCAACACCTAGTACCATGCAGAAGCAGCATATAAACTCCTTTGCCTTCACAGAACTCCCACCACTTTGAGCACCCAAGGAATAAACAAGGAAACCAGCGACACTCAAATTTTGAGGGCAAACAGCGGATATTTCTGTTTTCTTGGGGGGTTCCCTATACACAAAACAACATTCTGCACATTTGATTAATTTAGAAACAGTGATCATGGTATAAGTTACATATTGGTTAGGAAACAGAGTAAGTCTGGTGCAATTAAGGTATCCATAAATGAGCAGGTATTATAACACTACAAATCCCCCAAATGTGTTTCAAGGAGCTAAAAGCCCTAAATTTCTAACCCAGCTGTTTTTCTTCACTATATTCTTCCCAAGAGAGGAATTTTCATTATAAACATTAACAAGCTTAACAGACTTCTGATGAATTCAGCAAAGTTTACACTGACAAAGTGAATGATCATTTGATGTTATCTTATTCTGCTTTATTACGTCTGTCAAGAGGTTGATGAAGTTACTCAAATCTTTTAGCAAGGCTTCTAGAAAGGAAAAGAGAGAAGAATTAGAGAGGATATTGTGGGTACAGTGGATACCATCTGCCTGAAGTAGCAGGGATTGCACCGGGAGAAATTCTGTTGCTAAGCGACAAGGAAGAGAAAGGAAAGAGGTACTATACTTGTTTTAAGTATGTTCATTAATCAGCATTTCTTAATTTACAGGTAACACCCAGCAACAACAAAGTGATGTCTCCGTTAAAGGCTGGGTAAAGCATTTAATAAATATATTCAAGCACGTACGTGAAGTAAGTGTCTTCTCGGCAAACCCAACCAAAGCATCTTGGAAGGTTGAGAGTGACGCGACTCGTTAACAGCCGGAGTGGCAGTACACGGACAACCGGCACTGAAGAACATGGCTGAAGCTGTGCCATCCACCATCCCATATCCTTGTGTAGAAATTAAAACCTAATGTCTGTTTCATCTTACTGGTACTGAACTCTGATAAGGGCTGTTGGATGACAGATGACTCCCGTAGTTTCTAGCGCTCAACAGATTATTTTTTTTTTTTTTTACTTAAATCAAAATTTATTCAAGAACCTGAATATGTGTCAAAAGATCCACCAGAAGGATTTAAATGACATGGCAGAAATGAAAAATGGCACGTCACAAGTAGCATGCAGCCCTGTAGCTGTCTGAAGCTCTGACACTCTGAACAGAAGAGCATCGGCACCGCGTAAGTTAGCACAAGACCAAGAAAACAATGTCCCAAAGAGCCCGTATGGTGCCACTTTATAAATAGCACCACGATAAACAGATAACACTTATTTCAGTGTCAGCTTACACCAGCCTCCACAGCAGACCCCGTTTCTTCCCAGCAGCGTGATCCCAAACACGGCACCTCTAGCTCAAACCAAACTCACCGTTCCCGTGCCCTCGCCACACTGCCAGGTACGAGTGAGGCAAGAACGGACCCTGTGAGGTCATCACAACGTCACAACAGAGAACGACAACAGGTTTTGGGTAATCAACATCAGCGAGATCAAATAGGCCTTTTTTCCTCTCTCACACACACTTCTGTCAATTAGACTTGGGCAAGTTATGGGGCAAGCAACTAGAAACACCCAGAATGAGGTAATTTATTAGTAATAAAAGGCAAGAATATAGGAGATAATTCAGACACACATAAGCAATAACACCAGTTAGAAGTTAACAACTGGATGCACACATGTTTCTGCTCAAAGCTCTCATCTATCACACACCTTTCAACCCAGGAGGCTGCAAAGCACTTTGTGCGCTGCGTTCGTGGTCTACCCACTTCGTTAATGCTACTTGTTATTCTCAAAAAAAAAAAAAAAAAACAACAAACCACACACGCACAGCACGCCAGGCACAAACACGGAAAATGAGATCTTTGGAACAAGAGCTGCGGAAAAGACAACACTGTTTGAAATGCTAAAGGAAGAAAGGTTTTAATTTATTGTTGTTTTTCTTAAAAAAAAAAAAAAAAAAACAAAAAACACACAACAAACACACAAAAACAAACCCAACACACACACACCCCACCAAATATCTTGTTCCTCTGAGTTCAATGCAGAGATTTCACCGCCTCAGAACCTTTTAGAGGGCAGGTCCCCATCATTACACTGCAGCCCCTTTGTAAGCAGGCTGCAAATTATTCTTAATATCACACAATGAAAACCCCAAGAGGGAGGAAATACAGCTGTATCCAAATGTGAGGACAGCATTTAAGAGGACTAAAGGCAGCAATCTCGCCAAGAACTCCGCCAGCACACGAAGATGAACGCTCTTCCATTTTCAAAAAAGCAAACCAATTGTGAACACCCTCAAACAGTCAGGACATTGATTTACATCTCTTACAAACAACAGCAAAGCGAACGGTTCGATATCTAGTAGCAACACACTGGTATATAAGTTTTGTTAGATCTGGTCTTTTGATAAAACAGTAGGGACCACATTTCCTGCACATTCTGCCTATTAAACAGGTATCCTGGGCAGCTTCGGGGGCCCATTAATCCATAAGATCTGACACGATTCCAACCCTGGGCAACTGAAGACGTTCTTCTTTTCCTGTGTCTTCCCCACTTCAAACATCCTCTTCTGCCATTTAATGTCATCAAGGGGTTATTTGACCACAAAGCTTTGGCCCAGCGACCAGCCCCTCCTGCGCCCTCCCTCTTCGGAAAAGGCATCAAAGCAGACAGGCGTTTGTAAAGAAGTTCACCTTTCAAATCGCGATCCCCCATGCTATTCTCTGCGGGCAGAGGAGCGCCACGGGTGAAAGAAGATGTCCCTACAGATCAGCTCTCAGAACTGAAACCTTCATCTGTATTTACTCTTAGACCGAGAATATGAATGACTTTGTGTTATTCATTTGAATCAAGACAAAAGCACAAGATTGCCAGGACCTGTTCCTAGCTTTCTACAGTCACCGGTTTCCACCTGAAATGCTTCTGCAAAACAAGCGTCCCTCCAAAGGGGCAGGATCATCACTCACGCCGTAAGCACTTGCTTTATGCAGAGAAGCTATGAAAAATTAAATTAGCCTATGGATGTCCGCAACAATTATTTTTACAAAATTATTCGAAATTGTGGGTCTGCTATTCAGATTTGATTTCATTAACCTCTTCTCCTTTGCGATTCATCAAAGAGAAGGGAAAAAAAAAATCCTATTTTAATTAAAAACAGCTTCACTATATTCAAAAGTAATAGTTAGAAAACACCAGAAAGAATTCCATAGGATTTCTTCAGTAATACCAAGAAGTAAATTTCTCCACCCTCCTTGAGAGCGTAGAAGTGAAAAGTGATGTCAGCGAATGAATATTTTAAAATTTAAACTATTACAGCTGCCCTTCTCTACCACGATGATGCATTTAAACTTCAATTTGCCGTTTTATGCTAAACACAAAAAAACAAAAAAAAAAACCAAAAAACCCAACACAACAGCTTCAACATACCACTTTGTTGTCCCATCTCAGCAATCAACTCTTGCACCCAGCGCCACATGAACCAACAGAAACCCCAGACTGCAGGAAGCCCGGTCAAGGCTTTCCCAGATCAGTCTGACACAGAACTTGAAATGTTTTTAGCTAAACTGACCTCTTTGGAAACCTAAATTTCAGTATCACTTAATGATTTCAAGTGGTTTTCATTGTTTAATTCCATCCAAAGATGACACCAAATCACAGAATCATGCAAAATGGTTGAAATTGGAAGGGATCTCCTGAAGTCATCAGGTCCAGCTCCCCTGCTCAAGCAGGGCCACCCCCAGCCAGCTGCCCAGGACCATGTCCAGATGGCTTTGGAGTATCTCCAAGGACCAAGATGCCGCAACCTCCCTGGGCAACCCGTGCCATTGCTTGGTCACCTTCCCAGTAAAAAGCATTTCCTGATGGTCAGAGGGAACCTCCTGTGTTTCAGTTTGGACCCATTGCCTCCAGTCCTGTCACTGGGCACCACTGAACAGAGAGCCTGGCTCCTTCTTGCCTCCTCCCTTCAGGTATTTATACACATTGTTGAGATCTCCCTTTGAGCCTTTTCTTCTCCAGGCTGAGCAGTCCCAGCTCTCTCAGCCTCTCCTCACAGGACTGATGCTCCAGATGCTTCATCATCTTCATGGCCCTTTGCTGGACTCTTTCCAACATGTCCACATCTCTCTTGCTTTGGGGAGCCCAGCACTGGATCCAGCACTCCAGGTGTGGCCTCACCAGTGATGAGCAGAGGGGAAGGATCACCTCCTTTGACCTGCTGGCAATACTTTGTCTAATGCAGCCCAAGATACCTTCAGCCTTCTTTACAGCAAAGGCACTGTGCTGGCTGCTCATGTTCAACTTGATGTCCACCAGCTTTTTTTCTGCCAAGTTGCTTTCCAGCTTCATGATCCCCAGCATATCTCAGTGGCTGAGGTTGTTCCTCTCCAGGTGCAGGACTTTGTAATTCCTCTGGTTAAACGTCTTAAGGTTCCTTTCAGTCCATTTCTACAGCCTGTCCAGGTCCCTCTGGATGGCAGCATAAACCTCTGGCACACCAGCCACTCCTGCCAGTTTGGTGTCATCTGCAAACTTGCTGAGAGTACACTCTGCCCCAACATTCAGATCAGTAATCATAGAATCACAGAATGGTTTAGGTTGGAAGGGACCTGGAAGATCATCTAATTCCAACCCCGCTGCCATGGGCAGAGACATCTCCCACCAGCCCAGGTTGCTTCAAGCCCCATCCAACCTGGCCTTGAACACTTCCTGGGATGGGGCAGCCACAGCTTCTCGGGGCAACCTGGGCCAGTGCCTCACCACCCTCAGAGTGAAAAATTCCTTCCTAATATCTAATCTAAATCTCCCCTCTTCCAGTTTGAAGCCATTAGCCTCATCCCATCACTACATGCCCTTGTCCCTCTCCAGCTTTCTTGTAGACGCCCTTCAGATATTGGAAGGCTGCTTCAGGTCTCCCCAGAGCCTTCTCTTCTCCAGGCTGAACAACCCTAACTCTCTCAGTCTGTCCTCATAGGAGAGGTGCTCCAGCCCTCTGATCATCTTCGTGGCCCTCCTCTGGACCTGCTCCACCAGGCCCACATCCTTCTTGTGTTGAGGGCTCCAGAGCTGGACACAATATTCCAGGTGGGGTCTCCCCAGACTGGTGTAGAGGGGCAGAATCACCTCCCTTGCCCTGCTGGCCACGCTTCTCAGGGCTGTCTTCAATCCATTCCCCACCCAGCCTGGATTTGTGCTGGGGATTGCCCTGACGCACATCCAGGACCTTGCAGTTGGCCTTGTTGAACTTCCAGGGGTTGGCACAGGCCCACCTCTCCAGCCTGTCCAGTTCCATCTGGATGCCATCCCCTCCCTCCACTGTGTCGACCGCTCCACACAGCTTGGTGTTGTCAGCAAACTTGCTGAGGGTACACTAAATCCCACTGTCCATGCCACCCACAAAGATGTTGAACAGCATTGGTCCCAGTACTCACCCCTGAGGAACACCACTTGTCACTGCTCGCCACATGGGACATGGAGCCATTAAGCACAACTCTCTGAGTGCGACCATCCAGCCAGTTCCTTATCCACCGAGTGGTCCACCCATCAAAACCATGTCTCTCCAATTTAAAGACAAGGATGTCTCTAAATGATCTCTAACAGCTGGTTATGAAGCAGAACATTTAAATATGGTTTCTCAAGAGCCTCCAAAACAACCACCACCTAAAGGAGTGATGATTTTGCCACATTCTCTAATGAAATAAGCAGCCATTTTCAAAAGTTTTTCATCACTGAAGTGGTGCATCTCAAAATGCACAACTCTGTTTAAGCGGTCAAAAATCTACCCTCAGTTTAAATCACTAGAAAGTTGAATCATGTGTATCATTGATTCATCACCTCCATAGTTAAAAGGTGGAAGGTTCCCTGACGGCTCCCTGGTTTGACGATGCCCTATAAAAACGTCTGTTCCAATTGACGATACCCTCATCTGTACAGTTCTGCCATTTCACAAGAAAGAAACCTGCTGCAAAAGGCACTTTAATAGCTCCGGTCTGATCCCCAGAAAAGCCAATGTTGATAACTCACTTAAGTGAAGCAGCTAAAGAAAAGACTCTCGGGTCTCGTTTTTCTTTCCAATGAATGGCCAAAATTTGCTGCTACTCATTACAGAAGATTTCATTAGCTGTGTGTTTTTATGGGCAACTAGTAAAATTTAATGTACTATTTTGCGTGATTTATGTCCTTTCTGATTATACCCTTTCTGCCTTCAATCCTTCTAGAGGAAAGGATGCAAATGCATAGTGCCCCAAAGGCATAACTTAAGGCATGAAGAAACATCACCTGCTAATTTCTAGTGCTGAATCCTTGTTCTGACCCATGCATGGAGACAATAAGCAACGGTCGGACAGTTGCTTTAGAAACGGGTCGTTTAAAAAAAAATTTAGGCATTTTCCTCTCTGCCTTACTACCAAGCCCAGAAGAAAACGTGTCTCGGAGATCAATAACCTCAAAGCCTCAAGGCAAATCTCCACTTTCTAAAACGGTTGTTCATAGAGTTCCATCTATAGTTTCAAGGATGTTAGTCTTTCAAAAACAGAGGCATTTTAATTTGACAAGGCCACTCTTTCAAATCCATTGTAACAACATTTCATTCCCAGAAAACGGTACAAAGCAACTCGGTAAGCCACGTTCAAAATCCTCCTAATACACACCAGCATCAAAACTGAGCCTCCAAATAAAAGAAAAAAGATAAATGCACGGTAGTCAAATACCTTATGTTGGGATCACATACAAGAACAACTAATGAAATTATACAGGAGGATTGACTAAGCGTTACCTTCTTGGGCTTTCATCACAAGGATCTAAAATTTCCTCGATTTTCCCTTTCTTTCCCCAAACACACATAGAGATTACACGCGTCAGTGCTTAGCATTAAGCCAGAACACGAAACATTAGTGAGGATCAGGGAGAGAAATCACAGTCCTGCAAAATGAGACTCACAAGTTACTTCACAGGCTTTCGTGATTATTGTGTAGTTGCAAACCCTTCTTAAACCACAGGACCAGACCTCCTCTAAAACGTCCTAGGAGAAAAAATTACCCTGAGATAAGAACAAACTCTGCTTTTTTTTTTTGCAGCACTGCAATGATAGCAGGAGAGAATGAGACTCACTGCTGGATTCCCACCACCTTCTCATCAAGTCCTCGGTTGGATTTGTGCAAATGCAAAACAGCTCAAACAGGAAAACTCTGCTTCAGCGAGGGGATCATTTAATTTTTAGCACAAATGACAGAAAATTCACCCAGCTGGCGTCAGATCCTCAGGTGAGGTTAATAGGAAAAAAAAAATAGTGTCTTTTATGTATTTGTTGAGCACGTTTGAAGCGGAAGCAACTGTGACAACAAACAGAGAATGCCACAATGGCATTTTTAGAGCCACATTTAAAATTGGACCTTAAAGCTCTGGCTCCTGCAGGCATTTTGCAGGGCCAAGTTCACAGGTCTCCACACATTGCCACCTACGCAGAAGTACTTGCGCTCCGGAAGAAATAGAGTCAGGAGCAGTAACCAGACTTGACTTTAAAAACCACCATACTCCCTGGACCTGGAAGCTACATTTTTCCCATGGAGCTCAGAAGTACGGGTCACTAACGTATGTTATCTGTTCAGCACAAAATTTACAGAATCCCAGAATCTCCTAGATTGGAAAAGACCTGTAAGATCATCTCATCCAATCATTACCCCAACACTGACCAGCCCACCACTAACCCGTGTCCCTCAGCACTATATCTACACAAGCCTTAAGCACCTCCAGGGATGGGGACTCCACCACTGCCCTGGGTAACGCGTTCCAATGCCCGATGACCCTTCCAGTAAAGAAATTCTTCCGAATATCCAATCTAAACTTCCCTTGGCGCAACTTGAAGCCATTTCCTCTTGTTCTATCACCTGGTACTTGACAGAACAGGTCAACTCCCACCTCTCTGCAACCTCCTTTCACATAGTTGTAGAGAGCGAGAAGGTCTCCCCTCAGCCTCCTCCTCTCCAGGCTGAACACCCCCAGGTCCCTCAGCTGCTCCTCATCAGACATGTGCTCCAGACCCCTCACCAGCTCCGGTGCCCTTCTCTGGACACACTCCAACACCTCAATGTCCTTCTTGTCGTGAGGGGCCCAAAACTGAACACAGCACTCGAGGTGGGGCCTCACCAGTGCCGAGCACTTGGGCAAAATCACCTCCCTGGTCCTACTGGCTACACTGTTCCTGACACAGGCCAGGATGCCGTTGGCCCTCTTGGCCACCTGGGCACACTGCTGGCTCGTGTTCAGCCGGCTGTCAGCCAACACCCCCAGGTCCCTCTCTGCTGAGCAGCTCTCCAGCCACAATATGCCGTCAATAACAGTATCGGTTGTCACCTCAGCTCATGTTCTGTCAGGTTTCTCAAAAGTACTCTCAGGAATTTTTCAGGAAAGGGCGCTACTGGGTTTGCTATGCACTGGGTGAGAACGTTTTATGGTTCCAGGAAGAGCCTGGCAGCGCGGGAACCTTCATAAACACTCTCAGAGTACAGCAGGTTCAAGCAGAGAAATATAATTTAAAAGTGAATTTATTTCTCTGAACTGGCGTGAAGGGAAAACGTTGCTGGTGAACTGCCGTATCTACAATCCTCAGGTGAACGCTACTGAAGGTTTTGTTTATTTTAAGTGGAGCAGGAACAACTTTAATTTCCGTATAAAGATTCTACAGCACAAAGTAACATCTCCTTTGGGAAGCGAATGCAAAAAGGACTGAAAATTTTGGCATCTTTGCTGAGATGGGCTCAATGAGTCAGTGCTTTACAATGACACGCATTAATATGCACGGCCACTTTGTTTAATCAATAAAAAGCCAAAGAACTTAAATGACTAAAGGCAGAAACAGCTTTAGTTATCCATACACATAAGTTTTAAATTCTCTGGTAGTTCTGCAGTGCTGGAAAAGGCTACTTTTAAATAAAATTATGTGGGAAAAAAAATATACCTAAGTACATTGTGCACTTGAAGCAAAACCACATGCATAGTTTATGCTGATCAAATGTTTTCTATTATCATCTACACCTCTCCCAGTCTGAGGGACACTTGCCCAGCACTTCACTAAACAATATAGAGTGTAACGAAGAGTCAGGTAAGACATTTTCTGGCACATTGGGCGTGAAGAACAAGAACAGATTAGAACACAAGAGGTTCCACTTAAATTTGAGAAGAAACTTCTTCTCAGTGAGGGTGACAGAGCACTGGAACAGGCTGCCCAGGGAGGTTGTGGAGTCTCCTTCTCTGGAGACATTCAAAACTCGCCTGGACACCTTCCTGTGCAACCTCGTCTAGGTGTTCCTGCTCCGACAGGGGGATTGGACTAGATGATCTTTTGAGGTCCCTTCCAATCCCTAGCATACTGTGATACTGTGATACTGTGATAAAAATTCTCATTTCTGCAGATCTGTTAAGGCAGATTCTAAACTGACCTATACCAGTTTACCAGAGTAGAGGACAACGCCATCAGAGCCTTTGTTTTCAGCCACTTGGAGCGAAAGGAGCAATGCCGTTTTATGTTCACAAACAATTTAGTTCTTAGAGACCACTGCTGCGGTTCTTACCTGTCGCTTGTACCCTAGGAACTTCATTCAAATACGGTACGAAATAACTGTTTATCAGGGCACGCTAGGACAAGGGATTTTAAACACCATCCACATGGCATAGAGCAAATAAAAACAGAACTTACTGATTTTCAGAAGTTGCAAATGAGTCAGGAAACACTTACCTAGCTATGTTTTAAGAATGCTAATACCACTTCTTGCTCTGCTATCACAAGTGATTAATAACTCGCCTTTTCCTCTTCTTACACATGCAAACATTGCCTGTTATACTGTGGGGGAACCATTACTTAAAGAAAAAATAAATAACCCAATAACCTTTTTCATTTGTAAACACAGTCTCACTACTTGTTTAAGAAAAGTCTGAACGGCCAAGGTAAGCAAATCCCAAACCTCAATGTTCAAACTGAGGCTAATACATCGAACTGGAGTCCTCTGCCCTATTCTAAGTAAAAGACAGTGGAAAAGAGTCTTGGCCACAACTCTGCCAAAAAAAATGGAATCAAACTAAATATCTTGCGCTTTGCTCCCTCCTTATACAAGGGGCACCCTTCATGTGTTGGTTTACCTTTCTATCTTAATGCACATCAGTCGTGCTTTGTACAAGGTATCTTAGGAACGTTTATAAACGTCCCTGTCAGATGGATGACCCAGGCTTGCTTTCGATTCATTTCGGAGAAGGTTTATCAAAACCTGAAATTCAGATTTGATTCCAACTGCAGCACGAATTTGCAGCCTTTTTGTTACTTGCATTTTGAAGTTGGTTATTTTTGGTTCCGCTCCTCAGAATACTTCCATGATCAACAACTGTGAGTCTATGTGCTGGACGACAGTAATAATCATGGTGGGCAAGGTTGTCATGGATGATCACAGTCGGTTCAGTACGAGAACTATACACTGAAAATCAGCGCAGTAAACTTGAACTGGACTCTGCTGAAGGAAAAGGGCAGTACATAAACGGGAACACTAGGGTCAGTGCTCATGGAGCCCTGGGCTCCGAAAAAGCAGGATGCCGTGGGACTTCCCTTTACATACAGAATTGCAGTAGTCCAGCACGAACACTAAAAATGCATTTATCTTTACAAACAGGTTTACCCTGGCTACAGCTAGGAAAAAAAACCTGCTTGACCAGCTTTGGATAATAACAAACCTCTTACCAATCTCAGCCGATGTGACAAGGATTCACTAGGCTCTATAGGTCTTCAAAGGTGACAAGTGTCAACAAAATTCTTTTCAGAGCATATTTAAGGTTGATATTACACTAGCAATAAAAAAAAAACAACTACGGAAGACGCTAAAGGTACTGAAAGGAGGATAGGATTTCCATTCTTCAGTAGGTACAGCTCCTGCTGTCCATTCACCATCATGAGGTGTGACGGGAGATCTTCAGAATTATTTTTTTTTTTTCTTACTATACAGAGGACTAATATTTGAGGTGGAAAATAATGGCAGATGCTATACAACTAACTCACTGAAAATGAAATAGGTTAACATTTACAGTGGTGAGAGAGGGATTCAGTCTTTCGCAGTTTATTTCTTCAGCTCCCCAAAATCATGTGATCTTTAGCAAGAAACTGAACTGAACTGATCACAGGGGAAAAGAACGGGAATTTTTAAGTTCCCCCCCCCCCCCCCCAGAATTTTCACATGGTTCTTCTCTTCTGGGTTTCTAAAACCAAGCTGCAGTTTCCAGCTCTGCAAGTTGGTATTGGCATGTCACAAGTGATTCCTCACAAACCTCCGCTAAGCAGAAATACAGCTTCAGGCTCTAAGGGACGAGTCAATCCTACAGGAGCAGGGCTAAATAACAAACCCCCCTACAAGAGCAAAAGATAAGAATGATCAAATGAAAGAGTCTAAGAGGCAAGCAAAAATAAGGACAAAAGAATTAATAAGTACGAGAAGAGAAGGAAAGATTCTCTGTATTGGAAGAATATTGAAACAGTCAATCTTTGAAAAGAAGCGGGGGAAAGATGTAGGTCACTTCTGTATTATTAATTTTATTCATTTGTTAAACAAGGACAACCCCACTTATTAATCTACTGAAACAATACAAGGATTAATTCCCCATCTGTGCAGCACCACTTTCAAAGCCTCATCCCAAGCACCGACAAAAGCGAGTGTTTTGCTCAGCGTCTGTTGTAGGAACAGGTATACAAAGATCAGCACCAGATTATTCCTGTGTATAGACAGACCTTCAAAGTTACAAAGTTCCCACACGGAAAAGCTTTGACCTTTTGGCTCCAACAAAGCAAAAAACAAAAAAAAAAAAACAACTTCTCGAACACCTACACATACCTGCCTGCCTACACTAAATCACGTAGAGGAGACCTCTATGAAAACTGAACCAACCGCAAATATCTCTTCTGCCCAAGATACCAAGAACGGGATCAAGATCCGAACAGGCACAGAAAACTAAGTGTATTTAATTGAAGCTGTTGGGGGGTCGGAGAGGGGAAGGATGATTTGCCAAGAGAAAAATGTAGACATGGCCAAGTTCTGCCCCTGGACATCCCACTCACTTATTTCGTGACAATGCACAAATCACTTCCTAACTTGTCTCAGGACCTCCCATCAGAAGCCAACCACGAAGAGGGGACGATATGCCAACTACTACTCCTGTAAAATCAGCTGAAGAGCTACAAATTAATTCTGTGAGGAATGCATGTGACTTAAATACTCACTGCTGGAGCTTCCTGGAGTACTGAACTGGGAAGTTTCAAGGAACTTTCGAGGTGTAGACAAGTTAGTAACATCCATAAGAGGTACAGGAGAGGCATCTTTCACAAGTGAACTGTGTAAGGGGAAAGAATTAAAGCAAACAGTTTACTATTTATTTACAATCTCAGTTCACAACAAATAATCCATTTATTTATTAAATTTGTAAGCCTAAGGAATAGACATAACACGGTTCTGATACAAGAAGTTTACAAAACCTGACTTAAAGCACAAGTCCACAGATGAATAGGAGTAGGTGTGTATATACACACACTTGAGTGAAAAAGGAGAAAGCAAAAAAAGCAATGGTAAGGGAACACTGTCATACCAAAGACAAAATTTGGCATCCCAATCCCAATCCCAGGCCTCTCTGAATTTAATAGCACTCTAGACTAGGTTGCTCCAAGCCCCGTCCAACCTGGCCTTGAACACCTCCAGGGATGGGGCAGCCACAGCTTCTCTGGACAACCTGGGACAGTGCCTCACCACCCTCACAGAAAATAATTTCTTCCTAATATCTAAATCTCCCTTCCTCCAGTTTGAAGCCATTCACCCTCGTCCCATCACTACATGCCCTTGTAAAAAGTTCCTCCCCAGCCTTCTTGTAGGCACCCTTTAGCTACTGGAAGGGGCTCTAAGGTCTCTCCAAAGCCTTCTCTTCTCCAGGCTGAACAACCCCAACTCTCTCTGCCTGTCCTCACAGCAGAGGGACTCCAGCCCTCGCAGCATCTTTGTGGCCTCCTCTGGACCTGCTCCAACAGGTCCATGTCCTTCTTATGTTGAGGGCTCCAGAGCTGGACACAATATTCCAGGTGTGATCTCACAAGAGCAGAGTAGAGGGGCAGAATCCCCTCCCTCGACCTGCTGGCCACGCTTCTTTCAATGAAGCCCAGGATACAGGCCCACCTCTCAAACCTCTCCAGGTCCCTCTGGACAGCATCCCTCCCCTACAGCATGTCAACTGTGTTCTTCCCCTTCAAATTTCTGTTCTGTGCACACTTCGTGCACCCCTCTCCAAATGAACCTTCTTACTCAGAAAGGAAAGACTTTCTACTTGGTCATTTTCATAATAAATTCACATACATTCCTAGTGGCCGCCCATTGAGAACAGAGGGGGAGTGGGAAGTGGGAAAACATAAGGAACTGAAACTACAGCTCCTTCACAGGACAGCAATAATTCAAGCAGATGCAGATTAATACTGAGCTGCCACTAAAATGGCATCGATATGTGACCACCCACCTCACACCAAAGAAACCCAACCTGTTCTCATTTGCCTTGCATACATTGACTTAGTTTATTTATTGGTTTGGGTCACCATTTCCCAGTTTGAGACTTAGTGGCTCACTGAAGCCTGGTCTATCAGCCTCCAGAGGAAGAGGCAGTCAAACAGCACCTGTGGGACACGGACAAACACATTAAAAGGAAATTTGGGCTTGGGGCAGAGTGGCTCAAAAGCTGCCTGGCAGAAAAGGACTTGGGGACGTTGGTGGACAGCCAGCTGAATATGAGCCAGCAGTGTGCCCAGGTGGCCAAGAAGGCCAACGGCATCCCGGCATGTCAGCAATAGTGCGGTGAGCAGGACTGGGGCAGTGATCATCCCACTGTACTGGACACTGGTGAGACCCCGCCTCAAGTAGTGTGTTCAATTTTGGGCCCCTCACTACAAGAAGGACATTGAGGTGTTGGAGCGTGTCCAGAGAAGGGCAAAGGAGCTGGTGAGGGGTCTGGAGGACAAGTCTTATGAGGAACAACTGAGGGAACTGGGGATGTTCAGTGTGGAGAAGAGGAGGCTGAGGGGAAACCGTATCGCTCTCTACAACTACCTGAAAGGAGGGGGTAGAGAGGTGGGGGCTGACCTCTTCTCCCTGGTGACAAGTGATAGGACGAGAGGAAATGGGTTCAAGTTACACCAGGGGATGTTTATATTGAATATTAGGAAAAAAAAAATTCATTTTGGATATTAGGCTTAGATTGGATATTAGGAAACATTTTTCCACTGAAAGGGTTATTAAGCATTGGAATAGGCTGCCCAGGGAGGGGGTGGATTCGCCATCCCTGGAGGTGTTTAAAAAAAGGGTAGACATGGTACTTGGGGACGTGGTTTAGAAGTGCTTTTGTCAGGTTAGGTTGACGGTTGGACTTGGTGATCTTCAGGTGCCTTCCAACCTCAACAATTCTATGATTCTATGATACTATTATTTGCCAAAAATGTGTCATGCTGCCCCAGCTGCATAACGAAAGGCATGAAGCTGGATGCGACAGTGGAATGCAAGCAAGAAATTGTTTTTAAGAGAAAGAAGTGGAGAAGGGTCCTACAGTGAAGTTCAGTATGTTCCCTTAGAGGTCAAAACGCTTACAGAAACGGGCAAAGAGAAGAGCTAAGCTCACTACCCTGCGTAACAACCACCCAGACACCCACAATACCATACTTACAGGGATTAGCTATGCATTCCGGCTTTGCAATGTTAGATAAATAAGCCAATACAAGAAATAATTACAAACATTATTGCATCCTGGTCAACAGCCAGTCTAGGGCAGCACATGAAAACAAAGCGAGAAGACTGTCCTTGATGCAAGAATTCATGTTATCAAATATCACCGATGTGCAACAGGGAATGTAAAAAAAGATAGAAAACAAGAAAAAGATAAGGGTCCCTGTAGCTGTCGTACAAAACTGCAGTTAATTAGCAGTCGCATAGTCTGGGTACACCAAAGCTTTGTGTCTGTTTTTAATTAACAAGATGAGTAAGGAAGAGACTGATGACTTGCTAGCAATCCTCCTTCCTAGAAATTTCAACTTCAATCAATCCTTTACTTTATAAATTCATTTAATGTAACTTACTGTCTTCTCTCTTATTTTTAGTAAGCACTTTTTTATTCCTTCTCACAATAAAATGCTAATTTATCTTTTCTCTGCATCTTTATCATATGCTGGCTCCTCTTTCGCTCCCCACCCCCTGTCCTGCTCTATAGAAGTTATCTTCCAATACCGAGTCTCCCTTTTCTAACCGCTATCTTACTTCCTTCCCTCCCAAGAACTTTATTGCTCTTGAACTTTGAAAATTTAGGAAAAATTAGCCAGGCACCTATACTCAAGCTGAGTTTCCACCGATCAGAGGCATCAACCGGTAAGAAGTTTCAACATCTTTAAAACACAACACAGCCAAGACACTGCTCAGGCACTTCAATATCGGAGCCTCTGGCTAATAACCTTACAGTCAGCTGGAAGTCCTTTAAACCTTGGACGTTTGCTAGAAAGATAAGCAATTTTTCCCTGTGTTCTTCCCTTTGCCTGACCTGAGCTTCGTGATCATGACATTTGTAAGAAAGGTATATGCATCAGAGAAGGAAAAGAATGCTAAAAGGAATTGACCTCATCATAATTCTGTGGGAAGCAGCAAAAACCCAACAGAATCACTAAGCAAAAGTGAAAGAACAAGAACAGACTGTTCACAGGCTTGAAGGTACATCAACATATTTGGAGTTTTTCTGCTCCCCACAGCCACAAGCATGAGAAATTTGCTTGCCAAAAATGAAAGGTTGAGGAGTAATTCAATGGCACTCTCCCAAGAAAGTTTCTACTTACGGAAGGGAGAACTCTGTCCTCTTCCCTCCCAGACCTGTTGCCCGCAGTTAGCATCACAGCAAACCCACCTTATTCTCCCTTTCTCCTTGTTGCGTTGTCCAACTCGGTTAGTAGATTTGATGTAAAGATGACGGTGTAATTCATCAATCAGGACTAAGTGCATGTTCATCTTCTTACTGTGGAGCTCCAGTCTCAGATCACTCAGTCCTTCCACCTGAAGAAGGGGACCCTCCAAAGAGTCCACTGCTGACACCTGGAAGGAGAACACACAGGACAACTTTTAAAGGTCAACTCCTTCATCTCTCCGGACTTTTCCCTTTGACTAGGATAGTGTCTGAATACCATGATCATTCTATGCATAAACCCTTTTAAAGCAGAAAGCGTTTAAGTAGTATTTCTTTATTTTTATTCCTAAAAGGAAATCCTATATATAAAAAGGGTCTAATATCCAAACAACTCAGATTTAATGAGCAATCTTCAAATATTTTGAGCATATGTATAAAAAACAAGTTAGTTAAAACACAGTTCATTAAATAAAAATCAAAGCACAAAATAAGAGGATTATCAAGTAGAAAAGTGTTAGAAAAAGATACTGACAATGATGTTTGATTGTCTTTATTCTTTTCATTACAGAAATACCAACAAAACATTATTCTCAATTCTATAAACAGGGAGAAAATGGCTTAAATTTTATTTGCCTAAAGCGATGTCATGACAGCTGCGAAAGCTTAGGTGGCCTCATCTTCTAACCTACATAGCTGCCGTGTTGTGTAACTACACAATTTAAATAAACACAGCCATCAGATTCATGAAGCTATTGCTAGTTCAAAGGTATTTTTGTACTCTAAAGAGTGTGGGGTTTTTTTTAATGTTCGATTATTAAGGGTCAAATTAAGGAAAATAACTTCATACAAGCAACAGAGTAGTAGACAGAGATCTAGACGTGCAGTAACGTCAAGTGGCCACAGGTAACATTTGTCTGCTGATGCACCTCAGCATTGACCAGCTGACATCCAGCGGGCAGGAGACTGAGGAATCCAATTTCCATTTACATCCCCAAAACAAACATGGACAGAAACCACCAGCAATGACAGATCAGTGCATAAAAGCAGCACTATCCATTTGCATCTCTCTCAGTTTACTTTTTTTTCTAACTTTTTAACAAAGCACTTCCACGGTTACTTAAAAGAAAAAAAAAAAAAAAAAAAACAAACGCAAACCCCAAAATAACGGCATCCCTCTGCAGTTTCCAACATCTCGGTGCTACTGTTGTAAGAAACTAGAAATAGCATAATATGTTTTGCATAGAGAGAAGCGTAGATTTAAAATTGGGGGGGGGGGAAATCATTCCCTAATAATCATTCCCTAATAACTGAAGATACTCTTAGTGAAATAAGACATTTGCTTGCACGTCAGGATTTAAGTTTATAGCCAACCTGTCAGCTAAACATTAAAAATGAAAAGCAAAGAGACACAGTAAGCAGACAGCCAAGCTAAGGTTTGGTCCCTTAATACCAGTAAATATTAAATATACTGGGAGAACGTTTATCAACAACGAAAAGCTTTGTTTGCCTCCAAGTCAAGAATGACCCTGAAGTAGCTTTGGGGCAGTCAGGCTTCTTAAATTCAGAGTAGTTTCTAAAAGGAAGCCGCACTTTTTCCTTTCTCCTGGAAAACTTCGCCAAGAAGTCCCTAACTGTGAAATTCTCTTCTCCGCACGGACGGTGAGCGCGTGCGCTTGCTGCCGGTCTTTAGGACAGAGCTCAGTCCTGAGAAAGAATGTGTGTCCCAGTATAATCACAGGGGGCTGGAGAGGGTCCTCTGAAACCCACCAGTGCTGCAACTTCAATAGCATTTACGGGGTTCCATCGCTCAACACAACACACTATCCCTCCTCTTTCTTCCCAGTCTCTATCTGTGAAGAGTTTTATTTTTAAGTTTGGCTATAACACATCACAAAACTACGCCGCAGACGAAGCACAAAACCCCAAATTTGCTTCTCCCCAAGAAGCTGGCATGCCACGGTACATACAAAGAGAGAAGGCTCGGCGGGCACGCAGGCACAGCTTGGAAACCTTTGGCAGAAGTCTAAGTGCTAAATTTTATCTTCCTCCTTTGGCAGGTAGAGACGTACCCTCAAACTTCCCAACTCCAAAGGCGCTTTACCCCCCCCCCCCCCCCCGCCCCAGTCACTTCAGGGGAGTCATCGCTGTCCTGAAAGCTGTCAGCAAATTCACCAAAGCAAGAACAAGATCAGGAACAACATTTGTCAAACCGAGAAGCTGAGAGATGAAAATGCAGCGAGGGAAGAACTGAAAGCAAGCAGGAAAATTACATTAAAAAGGTTCCAAGACATTCCGGAAAAGTATTATCTAAAACACAGGCAACAGAAATTTAAAGCTTTCCACTCAAATCATTCAGCTCTATTTTTATCTTCCCCATTCCTAAAGCATTAGTTATTCTCAAAACTAATTATTAAGACTAACATACAGCTCTCAAACACATATTTTAAGAAATAAATAGAAGTCAATCATTTATTGTACTTTAAAAAAAAAAAAAAAAAACAAAAACCAAAACCAAACCACACAACACAAAAAGCCCTCCAAACCCAACAAAAACCAAAATCCCCCCATTGTTAAGCACTGAAATTTCTTCTGGAAATAGCTGGGTTGTTTGGTTTGGGTTTTTTTGGGTGGTTTTTTTTTTGGTTTTTTTTTGTTTTTTGTTTTTTTTTGTTTTTTTTTTTTAGTGGGTTTTGTTGGGCGGGTTTTTTGACGGCCTTTCTGACACTTTATATTTGCAGTCAGACAAGCTGAGAGTTACACCCTTGATAAATGCCACTTTCCCAGTGATGGAACTCCGCAGGTAAATAACACAGTCCAGTTTCAACGTTACGCATACTCGGAGCCTTTTAACTTAAGGCAGCCCCATTCCAGTAAAGCCTCACGTAACTGCTCTTTTCTTTTTCAATATCTCACTTCCCATTACCACCAATTATCAAGACAGAGCGTAAGAGAAAAGCTTTGATGTTCAGAACAGTTTGGGTCTCGAAAAATATCTACAGGCTCAATGCAAATTCATGGAAGTCACGGGAAGGTCTCCAATCGGTTTAGGTGGCAACAGGGATAAACATTGTGTTTAAAAAAAAAAAAGAAACCAAACATTTTCCCTTTCTGTAGTTTTACTTACAGAAAGACCATCCCGGCAACAAGCAAGCTATAAAGCAGCATCCCAGATTATATTTCCGAATACAAAATAAAAGAGATTAAAACATTTGTCTAATTTGTGTGCTGGAAAACCTACCCCAGACCGGTAGCATATCAACTAAAATAGTGCAGAGGTGTCTACGAAGAATGCACAAAATTAAAAATATGCTACAGATCGATCTAACAAAGGAACCGTTATGAGAAAAACCTTGACAAGCTTGTACTTCACCTGACTATCCTGGGAAAGATCGGTCCTTCACACTCATTTTCAGCAAATAACCACACTGTCATCACAAAGGCTTTGTTCTCCAGAAGAAGGGAGAGGAAGAGTTACAGAGATAGATGGAAAAGAAGGGACAGCAGAAAGTAAATAGGAAGAGCAGTAATAATGACAACAGCTCTGTTGATTACTTGGAAACACGAGCAGAAGTAGTTTACAACTGGCTTTATTTGAAGTCCGAGTATCCACCTGGGCCACGTTAACAAGACGATCAACTATCTTGAAACAGTGATGATACAACGGGACTTGGAAAATCACCACGGTGGGTCAGCCGAGAGCACAGCCACGTGCAGCCAAGAAAAATAAGATGAGCACTGAGAGCAAGACTAGAAAGAAATAAGACTTTTTAAATTGAATTCATAACAGGGAGTACGTCTATCATTGGCAAAGTTTAAATCCAGAGCAGAATTTCATGCCCCCACTCAGCTAGTAACGCACCATCACTTGTATTATGCAAGAGACCCAAATGTATGATAAAAATACTTTCAACTTCGAAAATCATAGAGATTTATTTACTGTTGTATCATCAACTCATCACTCAACTTGGGCATATCATTTCCACTAGTTGTTCTTAACCTTTTCTCATTTCAAACCCTGATATGCAAAAGGAGACAGATGAGTGGGAGACGGGCTGCACATAGCAGTGAGAGATCAGAGCACAACACAAACATCACTTTGCAAAAAAGTAATGCTGTTCCTCAAGTTAGCAGTGACTCTGCCACTTAGAGAACCTTAATTTAGGAGAAAAAAAAAAAAAAAACAACTTTTTTTTTTTTTTTATTGCAGATGCTGCTCCTCTGCTTACGGTACACAGAACAACTCAAGAAAAAGGTGTATTCTTGAAAGAAACCGAAGTGTCAGAGGTTGAATGCATTTCTATTGCTAGCACCATTACTAAACATAAAACGCTTTTCACATTTTGAAAGGCAACTGTCTCCCTCCCTCGTGAATACTAAACTTTTAAAAAATAGGGATCTTACAATTTAAATTGTATCTATGATTTTTCCACTCATTTATTACAAAGTTACCTGGAGTCAGACAGACAGAAGCCCTTCATTTCTAATTATCTGCATCACTTATTAGGATTTTAATTTTATTACTTTGAAAAATTAAGAACAGAAAAACCTTACAAGCTACAACATTCCCACATCAGTTTTCATATTTCCCAGTACATTACAGCAAGTTCTGCATTTTTTTCAGTTCCCCAGCAGCATTTTGAACGTTCACTTGAAAAGAAGCAGTGTTGGGAACTGAAACACCTCTACATTTAGAGAAGTAGTATAAACCATACTCTTGTCCATTGCTAGAACAAAGCAGCTTCTCTGGTTGCTATCTTCTGCCACATTCCTCTCTGCTTTACAGAGCTCGTTGTACATCAAATTTAAGTGCATTTGAGCCATCTTAAATGGCACCTCCCATTAAGGATAGCAGTGATGCCGAAGGCTATCCGCACCTACCGAAGAGTGATCCCAAATGCACAACGGCACAATCCCCCTATGAGATGGGTGGGATGAGAAATAACCGTAGCAGCTCGGAAGCACGCTGTGGTCACTGAGTAAACACTGATGTGTAACAGCAGCAAGCACAGACTTCAACATTTTCCGTTCGACTGAGCGAGTCAAAGAACTCTGGAAGTCAGGAATCAGCATTCACAGTGTTGCTAGAATAATATACTGACCCAGCTCGGGAGGGACCTCCGGAGGTGTCCAGTCCAATCCCCTGCTCAAAGCAGGGCTAACGTCAACGGTACATCAGGCTGCCAATCTAACCAACAGATCTGCAAGCACGGAGATTCGCAGCCTCTCTGGTCTCGTGCTCCCGGTGCTTAACCCCTCTCACCGGGGAGAAATTTCTCCCCAGTTTCTCCCCCAGAAATTGCTGATGGTCACCTCTCGTTTGCACGCTTCTGAGAGGAGCCTGGCTCCATTTCTCCTTTAAGTCTTTTAGATGGTCAAAGACAGCAATAAGACCACTCTTTTCCGCAGACTGAACAAACCAAATTACTGCAGCATCTTCTTTTACCTTGTGCGCTTCTAACCCCCAGCCACCCTGGGGCTCTCCGCTGGACTCGCTCCCGTGCGGTTCCTCTCCCATAGAAGAAAAGGTGTGTTCTTGCAGAGGGGCTCCCAAAACTGGACGCGGTACTCAAGATGCAGTCTCACAACCGCATAGTCACTTACCTTCATCTGCTGGCTACGACCCCGCAAATACAGGAGTGGGACATCCAACGAACAGGACACGGTGTGATTCGGCACAATACTGTGTTATCCAAAAAGCAAGTGAGGGAACCGAATCCCGTTTTCCTGGTCATTGCTGCCCTGCACATATACCGAACTGCGGGTGCAATTAATATACCACCCCTGCTTTTTGCTCCTTATCATTGCCGTGGTAGGTGTGTTGGATAATGAAGATTAAAGATGCTATAAAACATGAAACGGTATCACATTTAATTAGATTTTCTCCCCTTTTTTTCCTCCCCTCAGCTTAGACTACGTTTCCCAAGTAGTTACCTGGTTTTTAATACTCCTATTACCTACTGTGTGCTATTCATACCAACAAAAAGACTAATAGATGTAGAATTGTACGTAGCGGGGAAGAGCTATCACTACAAGACTGGTTAAGACCGATAATGGAATAGCAGCCTTTCTCAGAGAACCTGAAAATTAGACGTAGAGAAGAAAACGACGAGTGGTTCAAGAGTCCAGAAAAAGCACCTGAGAGTCCTTCAAGCCTCTTTCTTACGCCTGCCTGCCTCAACTAAATGGAAATTCATACGTGATTATTTTTTCTTCTGAGGGTGGGAGGTTGGGGGTAGATAATGGCATCGTGTTTGAGCACCCGGACACAAAGATAATTGCAGGTAAGGGAGCTCCCCAACATTTTTCTTTTGGCAGGGGTTGGGGTGCGGAGAAGAGCCGCAGCAAGAGAAAACAGCTGGAAGGTGAACCAACAGGCAAACATCGTGTTATTCTTCTTTAAAAAGCTGACTGACCATGACCAAATAGGAACAAAAGAAACGCGAGGTAATCCCCACCACCACCTTTTTTTATTTTCTTTTTTGTTTTTAAACTCTGAAAGAAGTTTGTCTCTCCCATTGAAAGCCACACTTAGATAAATACAAAATAACCGTATTTAGTCAAATAAAAATTATAATATGGGCTTGGATTACAATAGAATTTGATTTAGATCATCTGATAGGTAGTTCTGATGTTAAAATCTACTTATCTATATCCACTTATTATTGTAGGTAATAAATACATTATTAATTAGTGACCCTTTAGAAAAAAAAGCATCAATGAAATCAGGCTGAAAAAAGAGCTCTGCTTCATATGAGCTAAAAATTGCAAGTTTATAGAAAATAACCGTGGCACCAGAACCATTACGCAGCTTGTTTAAAGGTCACACTCAGTTTATAGTAGGACTTAATTGCCTTAAAAAGAAAATGTAGCTAAACATTCGCCTATCATAACATCCAATTTGGAAGGTTTTAATTTAGCATTTTACAACAAACTAGAACGTAAGTGCTAGCAAGATATTTGTTATATTTTTTCTTTCTTTCCTGACTTGGGCCAAAGTTTTCCAATCCACTTGCAGTTAAACCTACATAGTCTCTTAAAAGGCTTTTCAACAGTATTTTAATTATTTTAATTTTCCAAAAGCATCGTAAAATAGATGTGAACAGACTGGATTTTTTTTTTTCTTTTAATTCTAGACCTCCACAGTGCTGGAATTCTATGAGCAGAAATAAAATGAAAGCCCTCAACTAGGCGCTTCTTCAAGGCAAAAAAAAATCCAGAATAGTGGTTGTTCAAGCTAGAAAACCAAATGCTTTCTGTCTGGGGTACCAGCCTATTCTGAGTTCAGACAACAGATATGAAAACATGAACAAACAACTGACAAAGGGTAAAAGGAAAACAATGTGGTAGGTCACAATTGAAAGAAAAAAAAAAAAAAAAAAAAAGAAAGTCAAGTCATACACAAAGCAGTATGACAAAAGGAAAGAAGCTGAACCCCTGAATAAAACAGCAAATAAATAGCATCAGCCTGGAAGGTTGCAGCTGCCTTGCCGGATGAATAAAGACAATGCTGACATTTAAAAGGAGAATTGATCTACTGCTTTTACAAGGAACCCATTTTCAAAAGGTACAGGAAAGGAAAATGACTAAAAAATGGTTTAAATGTGGGTAGCCAGATCTAAACAATCTGTTCCTGGAATTCAATATGCACCTGACTTGCACGAGATAAGGATCTAACCTGAAAAGTTTCCCTAAGAAACAGGAGAGTACTCATACTCCAGCTGTTGGGATTCTGCACCGGGCAGAAAGGCAAAAAACCTACAAATGATGGGTCTCTATTCAAAAAATGTAACACATGATAAATTTAAGAGCAGATGGCACATTACAGAACTGATCCTTCAACCTTCTAACACCGCAAATGTATCTAAGGGATGCTGAATTACACACGACAAGGAATTTTCCAGCGGGTTGTTTTGGTTTGGGGTGGCACCTCATCTCCAACATACCTAAAGAAACCAGCAACTGCAAGAGGCTGAAGACACACTCTTGGAGGGGGATCACTCTGAAGGACTGTGGCATGGGGGTGACCCATGCTGGAGCAGGGACACCCTCAAAGGAACCACAGTTTGTGGAAAAGTGTAGCAGAGGAAAACTTGAAGAACCAAAATGCTGCAGAGGAGACCAGTAAGAAGCAGCGTAGCAGGAAGAAACCCTTACAGGTGACACCAACTATCTGTGCCATCCATCGTCTCAGAGGAACTGCGACAGATTGAGCATAAGCCATGGAAAAAATGACTTGAGAAAAGGGAGGGTAGTAAAGGTGTCGAACTTAAATTGCACCTGGAGAAGAGTGAGAAAACATGTTTACTTAAAGTGATTTTTGATTGTGTTGTCTTCTTTTCCCACCTCAAAACCCAAATCACTGATCAGAAGTTTGTGTTAACTAGCAAAAAATTAAGCAAGAGTTCCCAAAGTTGATGTTGTTTTGCCTGCAAAACTCCCAGATTTTACTTGGATGATGGAGAGAATCACAGTATCACAAAATGGTTGAGGTTGGCTGGGACCCCTGCAGGTCATCGGGTCCAACCCCACTGCTCAAGCAGTGCCACCCATGGCCAGCTGCCCAGGACCATGTCCAGATGGCTTTGGAGTATCTCCAAGGACAGAGACGCCACTACCTCCCTGGGCAACCTGTGCCAGTGCTCAGTCATCCTCCCAGTAAAAAAGCATTTCCTGACAGTCAGAGGGAACCTCCTGTGTTTCAGTTTGGGGCCATTGCCTCCAGTCCTGTCACTGGGCACCACCGACAGGCTCCGTCCTCTCTGCATCCTCCCTTCAGGTATTTATATACATTCACAGAATGGTTAGAGTTAGAGGGGACCTTAAAGATCACCTAGTTCCATCCCCCCTGCCATGGGCAGGGACACCTCCCCCCAGCCCAGGTTGCTCCCAGCCCCGTCCAACCTGGCCTTGAACACCTCCAGGGATGGGGCAGCCACAGCTTCTCAGGGCAACCTGCGCCAGGGGCTCACCACCCTCACAGGAAAGAATTTCTTCCTGATATCTAATCTAAATCTCCCCTCTTTCAGTTTAAAACTGTTACCCCTCATCCTATCACTAAGATCCCTCTTGAGCCTTTTCTTCTCCAGCCTGAGCAGTCCCAGCTCTCTCAGCTTTTCCTCATAGGACAGACATTCCAGTCCCTTCATCATCCTCGTGGAAGGGGCTAACATCCAGAAAGCAGAACGCTGTTGAGTACTTTGAACCTCCACTACTGGAAACACGTAATGAGTGATTGATTAAGCCTTCTTTTAAACTGCATTTCTATTTTTTAATTAGAAGCTTGACGTAAGTCTTATCAAGCATGCTTGTATTTCATCCGTAAATTTGTTCACTATTTTGGTTGCAAGGTGAATCAAGATGAATCTGAAATTTTGTGGAAATTGGATATTAGGCTTAGACTGGATATTAGGAAACATTTTTCCACTGAAAGGGTTATTAAACATTGGAATAGGCTGCCCAGGGAGGGGGTGGTGGATTCACCATCTCTGGAGGTGTTTAAAAAAAGGGGCAGACGTGGTACTTGGGGACGTGGTTTAGAAGTGGTTTTGTCAGGGTAGGGTAATGGCTGGACTTGATGATCTTCAAGGTCCCTTCCAACTTCAACAATTCTATGATTCTACGAAAAGTTACTGCCTTTGAGTGTGGGACATCCAAACAATGGGACACATGGAAAACTTGGACCCAAGCTGCAATCCAAAGACTGGGAACTGTCTCCTACCAAACTGCCACAGGACAGTGCACAGCACAGGATGAATCGATATCAAGGCAAATCAGTGAACGTGAGCTAGTTAAGATGACCCTGAACTTAAAGTCGGCACCCAGGTGGTGCCAAAGCAGGGAGTCATTAGCTAAAAAGCATGGAAAATATGAAGAGCACACAGATCAGAGACAGCTATTCCTGAGTACCACTGCCTCCTCCCCTTAAAAACAGGAAAAGGAGAAAAGGTACACAGGATGTGAGGGTTAATGAGGAGCTGTAAAGCACTGATGATGAACAGTACCGAGTGTTAATTAACATGCTGGATATTAAGATGATGGAAGAAATTGCTACCAATTTTGTTCACCTTTAAAAAATCTTGTACAAATTAACAAGCTAAAAGTAAACAAAGAGCTATAAAAGACTGAGGACTAAAGAAGATGATTCCTTTGCAATATTTTGGAAATAGCTGAGGTCGCTCCTGGAGATAAAGGATTTGCTGACCAAATGACAGAGAAAGGGGGAGACTGATGCAGATGACTGAAGCAGAGAGGGGGAGAAGTTTGAAAGATTAGTTTGAAAGATTCTGAGCTACACACACACAAAAAAGTGCTCATGTTGCAAGAAAACAGCTCACCCTGACACAAGCAGTCAGTGTAAGCTGGGGGAAAGACAGGGAAAAATGTACGTACAGGAACAGGGTAAAAGGGTTACTTTTTGTTTGTGGGGTTTGTTTTTTTTTGAAACATGGCACTTTATATTAAGATTCCCACCAGCACAGTCATCGACGTTACCAAAACGCAGCCACTTCTGCAAAAGGAGGCAACAAACAGCTGCCATATGGCACACAGCCCGGCAGTAAGAAAGTACATGTGAAGGCTAAGGAGTAACATAATTCTTTTTTTAACCCTTTAACTGAGCAGAAGAGTGTTTTCCAGAAAACCAAATTCCAGCAAGCCCAACTCCACAATTTTGCTAAATCAATTGTCCAATCTAGTCTTACTACCCCCCCTCCCCCCAAAAGAAATTTCCGTGTTATAAGTTACAAGTATGGAAGAGGTCTATTAGATGGCACAGCCATTTCCCTACCACTATAATACTGCTTTAATGATGCTATATTTTACAAAACTTACTTTTGTCTCTCTTGCCAATAAGACTACTGCTCCTACTTTATGAAAACAAAGCAAACCTCTTATAAACAAGTAAAGCACAAATGTCCTTTATTTTTCTTAAGTGTTTAAACAGCAATATTTTCCTCTACAAACTTTAAAATATTTATAAAATTATGTTCCTCGCTTGCTGTCCTTTACTCCAGCTACGTAAATTTAATTCTTTCAAATTTGCCTTAGTCCTGTCACCCATCAATCATTCCACTTCCTCCTCCACTTGCTGTAATTCATCAATGTCTTTCTAGTAATAAAGCGCTGAAACCAAAAGCGGTGCTCAAGGAACGGAGTGGCTAAAAACCACGAAAAAGAATTATCCAACTGCTCGTGTGGACTTTAACCCAAAACATAAGCAATTTCAACAAGAGTATGGTCAAACGACTTCCCCGAAATGGGAAAGTCTATCGGCATCACAGGATTGCTCGAGACTTTTTCCATTAGAGTGACAACTCGATGGAGATGAGACAAGTATTGCCGCAGTACCTGCCATAGTTGTGTGCCTCAGATCCTCAGGAGCTCCTGGGCAATCAGATGAAATTAGCAAATCAAAGATTTGGTATCATCTCCGAGAAGCGGGTTAGACAACTCAGCTCAGAACTCGCTGCCAAAGGACAACATCGAAGCCAAAAGTTTAAACGGGTGCGAAAAGCAACAGAGATAATAGATGTTTCTTCCTTGAATTTGAGTGCTATTCAACACAAAAGACATGAGCTTTTCCACCAAAAGCTGCACATTGCCGAGTGCTGGATGCTGGGAATGTTTTGGGAAAGGATGGCTATTGCTTGCACTGTCCTCACTCTCCTTTCTCAACACCCTCTGCATCAGACACAGTACGGGCCAAAGACCACCTTTGCTCCGACCTTCTACAGACATCTGTATTAAATCCTACTGGAGCACTGCCATGGACCAGTAACACAGTTGTAGGTGTTGTGAAGGCAGCAAAAATAATAAAAAAATGCTTTTCCTCACAGTTTGCATTTCCATATTTTTTGTCTCCTGATTTAATGCATCCTCACTTAGTCTTAATTGCCATTAAGAAAAGTGTGTTTCTTCAGGCCCATCTCTCTCCCCAAAGCCTTCTCTCTATATGAACGATGTAGAGAACAATGAGGTTCTAATGCAGTACAGTAAAACATCAGAATTTGCCTTTCAATGCAAACCTGCAGTTTCCCAAATTGATTCTGTTGCCGTCTTCAGGATGACATTTAAAAGTTTTTACGCTCCCTGTGTCCCATACCTCTGTTGTTAAAGGAATCTTTAACTCCTTTCAGTTAGCTCCTCACCTGTTAATTTACTAACAATTTTTTTTATTACAGAATTCATAAATCCACAAAAGCTAATATTAAGACAAATAAGACAACCATTGCCTCCTTCTTAAACAGGCGCACCGCCTGTGCATCTTCATTTCTGAGCTGTTCCCTGTAAGTCCTCCTCTAGGTCTATGTGACAATGGCTCATCTATCACACCGTTTTGAAGGTTACTTGGTAGCATTACACCAACTTTACCAGACATAAATCAGTTCACTGCAGTGGAAAACTTCTGGGTTAAATTCACCACCAAATGTTTCAAACACTTTACTAGAAACTAAATTTATTATACTTTCTCACCCACCATTCACTAGCTTTAAAGTTGCAGATTTATTTATCTAGATTATTTTATATTGTCCCATAACCCAATCTATCTTCAACAATTTCTCTTGGGGTTTGTTGCGATATTTTACTATGGACAGAATTACATCCATAAAATCCAGAGTTGAAAAAAGAATTCATGGGAAGACCAGTGATTACTGGAAAAACATCTGCTGTATTCAAAGGTAAAGTGATAAAAGCATAAATGACTCACAGAATAAAGTCCATAGCATACCTCAATAATAAAAATTACCAACAGCAAAGATAGCAAAAGAAATATTAACCTGAAGGTATGTAATATGGCTAGGTTCACGAGTTAAAAAGGAAGCAAATGTAAACTAAGCCACAAAACTCTCACGCTGGTCAGCGAGCGCTCCCAAGAAAGGATGCATCATTAAATGGCGGGAGCAATCGCCTTAAGCAAAGAACTTCTCATCGCTGCACCTACACTGTAATCAGGAAGGATTAAATTTAACGTTCAGAAATGCCCGTTCCCAAAAGCATACATCATAACGTTACAGAAGCCTCTGCCTTTCATTAAGGACAGCGTCTTGTCGCGTAGCCGCGGCTTACTCTCACCATAAAAAGACGCTAGACACCTCTACTCCACCTTCATTACAGCATGTTTTCTTATTTAATAAACTTTCATCAGCTTAAATGAATGGTTGTTATTAGTAGAGCTAACAGCCACACGATAATACTCTAGAGAGATATCAATGCTTGTTGGTGCATTAACGAAGAGCGGAGGGGCCGAGGTCAAGCACGTGTCAATGCAAATGAAGCAGTATTAGGCACTAACAGTTTAATGCAATAGACTGCCTCAGATAATGGAAATTAAAGGATAAAAAGAAGGAGATAAAGTTATTGATAAGTATACAGATGGAAAAAATAAGATGTTTCAAAGGGAAAGAAACTCCCCACGTTCTAATGTCTTTAAACTAGCCTAGCAAGTTCATTTTAAAAAAAAAAAAAAAGAAAATCAGACATCAGAAAACATAATTTAAAGAGAAGAAAAAAAAAATTCAGAGAAATATACAGAAAAGAGGTGAAAAATGTTCTAATAATACATAGCACCCACGCTTCTCATATAAGGAACTTAGCAGTATTCTACCAAACTTAATTACTTAAGCTTTACAATGCTCCTTGAAGGCAGACAAATAATATTAGTAAGTCCTGGCATCTGAGTAAAGGTACAGTATTTTAAATGAATGAGCAGCAGACAGAAGAAAGCTCATTATTTCCATGCTTATGCGCGAATCACTAGAACTTACATCAACTTAATAAAAACAAAGCTGCCTTCTTTCTCATCCATACCTCAACCACACAGCTAACAGAAATCACGAGGTTTGCCAGTCCTTACAAACTAATACGAAACAATTCCTTTAAGCATAAACACTTACACACCTCAGTAGGTAATCTGAAATGAGATACAACCCCTGAGATGTCAGCTCTGCAATTTGGTTTTCTAAAAGGCTTCTTTGTAATCGATAAGGTCAACAATGACAAGACACTATGTTAGCTGGGGAAAGACTTCAAGGCAAGAAGTATTGGGAAACTATTACTATTTTTGTAATTCAGAAGAAAAATTTTGGCCCTGCTTGAAATTCTAAGTTTTGTAATAAAAGTATTTCTATAGAATCCCAAACTAACAAAAGTTATGGCACTAATTCCAAAATACAAAACTGTTCCACAGCAGTACCTGAATCCCAGCTCTGCAATAAGAAATGCAGAAACAAAATGAAAGACTGTTTTTATTGATTTTCATTGTTCCAGCTGAAAGGCAGACAGTAAATAAAATGCATACCAAGAACTGCACTGCATTTTTATTTTTTTTTTTTTAAATTTCATTATTCCAGACTACTAAGAGTCTGAGAAGTCTGCTCACCACACGTTACTTTTTAACTGACAGACTTTCCTTCTACTATGCTGAGGACAGCCACAGGTAGCAGCTACGTTCAAGTAACAAAATTGAAAACTCTCCTCAAAAACCATGCCTAGGGCGACAAACAGCCACTGTTTTCTGGGAGGATGTTAATGACTCCAAATGCCTTCGTCGAGGATTAACATGAAGCGCATCGAAAGGCAGGGGACACAACATTCCAAGAGGCGGCCAAATATGTGCGTGTGTACACACACACAGAGCGATATCATCTCTTCGCTCTTGAGAAAATATTTCAATATTTTAAGCTCCGTGTTTGACTCCCCACAGCAAGCCAGGTTCCTCCTCTTCACGCATTGTTCTCCAAAATATCTTAGCCAGTTAGTCTCTCCTCTATTTTTTTCCTACGCCACCTCTCTCTCCCTTCCGACAGCCTCAGGAGCTGTACAAGCATTTTTGCACAGCATTTCTACTTATTAACACACCTTCAACTTCTGACCACGTTCTCACCCACCAAGTAGCCCACTTGTGTTTTAAAGCCCTGCAGTTAAAAAAAAAAAAACAAAAACAAAAAAAAAAACACAAAACCAAACACTTTTTTTTGTAAAATGCTTTGGCATGCAGACAACAGAGCTGGTCAGCATCTCCAGTTTAGACTGGTATGTTCCTGATGCTCTTCAAAAAATTAACCCAGCGTAGATCTTACTGTCAATGGAGCTGAGCAAAAATACATTTAATGCATCATAAGGATGTCGGCGGTGAACTCGGTATGCTTTAACTACGCTGCATCAGCACAACTGAAAATGACCCAATTTACCTGCAAAGCAATCTCCTCCCCTGTACAGCTGGGTGCCGCGCCACGGACATTTAATTGAACGCAACAACACTAACAGCCACTAGCTCCACTCTAGAAACTGAACAAACCGACAACGATGCAAATTTGCAGTCAGAAAGCGGTCAGCTCTGAGAAAAGCCCAATGCTATTCCTCACTTCAGAAAGCAGAGCAGGAGACATGTATTATTCTCTCCCTGACATTAGGAAACTGATAGAGAAGTCCTTAACGTTGAAAAAGAAAGAACAGTAGGTGTTGGAGCGTTCCTTGGCCTACTTCTTGAGAATCAAATTAATGTCGCTTCAGCTTTGTATTTCTTGGGACAAAGGCAGGCAGGCTAAAGGAGGAGGATGTGCTCATGAGTAAAATACACATACACATCGGTTCCTGGCTCTGTAACAAGTGTGAAGTTAAATTTAAGTGAAGTCAGAGGGCTCCATACTTCCTTCTTTCTACCTTCATTCTTCCTTCTTGTCATCCTCCTAACAAAAAAAAAAAAAAAATTCAACTGGAAATAGCAGTTATCTTCACTCCTGTCCTGTGGATGTATTTCTGCCGTTTCGTGGTGTTTCGTTACCTGACACAATCCCACTCCAAAGGAACTGTACTCCCGCACCAATAAATCAAGTTCAGAGTAAGTGTTTCACAGTCTATTGGAATTAAAAAGATTTTTTTAAAAACTCTATATACTTTGACAAACTGGTATTAGTTCATTAAAATTGCAAAACTAGACACATAAAAGCCAGGAAATGCAAAGAAAGTAGACTAAGCAATTTTCATTTAATCGTATTATGATATGACCTTTAATTACTTGATCCAACAACACTTCTTCCTTCAACTGTTTTTAGCATTTCATCTCTTAGATTATTTAAACAAATGGAAAATATTAATTTCTCCCTTATGGATACCTCATGGGTCAACATCAGAGCCAGAACAATTAGATCAACACCACAGACCTCTACAATACTTGAGTTAATTAAGTAACTGCTAGGCAGAGCGTACTGCCCTTCAACACACAGCCCAGTGCTGGGGGAGACTCGACATGGAACTGCTTCCTCCAAGCAGGACTCCTCCTCACCTTGCCCACTGCTGCCCATCCTGCTGCATGCCCTCTGCTTCAAGTTCTGGCTATAGTGTTGCGTAGCCCATCCAAATCGTCTCTTCCAGAAGAATTTGGGTTCCTGCCTTCCAGCAATCAAGCTCGTGCTTCCAGGCCAAGCGCTAGCTGTGCCCCCAACCCCAACTTGCCTCTACCACCAGCTCTGCTGCTCTCTCTTTTGGAGACTGCCCACTGCCTTTTCGTAGGAAACTCCTTCTGTGTCAGAATTCCCCTCTCAGCACCTGATCATCAAATCATAGAATCATTTATGTTGGAAAAGACCTTTAAGATTATTGACCGCAGACCTAACACTGCCAAGTCCACCGCTAAACCGGATCCCTCAGCATCACATCTACACATCCTTTAAATCCCTCCAGGGATGGCGACTCCACCCCTTCCCTGGGCAGCCTGTTCCAATGTTTGGCAACCCTTTTGGTGAAGACATTTTTCCTGATATCCAATCTAAACCTCCCCTGAAGCAACTTGAGGCCGTTTCCTCTTGTCCCATCACCTGTTACTTGGGAGAAGAGACTGACCCCCCTTTGCTACAACCTCTTTTCAGGGAGCTGTAGAGAGACATAAGGTCTCCCCTCAGGCTCCTTTTTATGTTAAACAGAAAATACACACCTATGTGTGCACGTGCACTCAACTGCCACATAACAGTTACTTTTAGCAATTTAATGTGTGAAAAAACAGATCCTTTACAGAACAACATACAAACTCATACTTTTAAAAAGCATATACAGAAATTGAAAATAACCGAAATGTATTCGATATCAAATGGTAGTTCTATCTGTTCCAGACCCTCCTGACTTCTCCAAAGTTTCACAATTCATTCCAGTTCCAGTATTTAGAGGCTGGCTACAAAGAAGATAGAGACTCACAGAATGGTTTAGGTTGGAAGGGACATTGAAGATCATCTAGCTCCAACCCCCCTGCCATGGGCAGGGACACCTCCCACCAGCTCAGATTGCTCAGAGCCCTGTCCAACCTGGCTTGGAACACCTCCATGGAATTGGGCAGCCAGAGGTTCTCTGGGTAAGTGTCTCACCACCCTTAGAGTAAAGGATTTCTTCCTAATATCTAATCTAAATCTCCCCTCTTCCAGTTTGAAGCTACCCCCCCTCATCCTATCACTACATGCCCTTGTAAAACATCCATCTCCGGCTTTCTTGTAGGCCCCCTTCAGATATTGGGAAGGGGCTCTAAGGTATCCCCAGATCCTTCTCTTCTCCAGGCTGAACGCCCCCAACTCTCTCAGTCTGTCCTCACAGCAGAGGTGCTCCAGCCCTCAGAGCATCTTCATGCCCTCCTCTGGACTCGCTCCAACAGGTCCAAGGACTCCCTTTTCACAGGGAGTCACAATGAAAAAGACGAGGGGTCATGGGTACAAGTTACTCCGGGGAGATTCTAACCAGACACAAAAAGAAAATTTTTCAGACTGTGAACAATCAGCCATTGGAATAATCTCCCCAGGGAAGTGGTGGATTCCCCATTGTTGGACGCTTTCAAGATTCAGCTGGGCAGGGTGCTGGGCCATCTTGTCTAGACCGTGCTTTTGCCAAGAAAGGCTGGACCAGATGATCCTTGAGGTCCCTTCCAACCCGGGATTCTATGATTTTAACACAGGCTGTGTAAGGTGCAATTACAGAACAGCAAACCTGATCCTACTGGCTCTGCTCACCAGAGTGTGTATTATCAAGATGCTGGAGGAACACTGAAAGTGAATACATGATATTTGAAGTTCATCTGTGCTACTCCGGATGGATACAAAGTCGGAAAAAAAAAAAAAAAGCTGCCACTTAAAATTTTTAACTTCATACAAATGTGAGCTGTCACAAAATACCTATGCATTGTGTTCATACTACTGGGAAAAGCTGCCATTCTTTTATTAACAATTCTTCCCAGCATTACTCAGTCATTGCACATTAGAACCAGCAGCTGGAGAGTTTTGAGTGATAATGAAACCTGTAACAAGCCATCTTCAGCCGTCTTTTCCAAACAATAAGGGAATTAAAATTTCAATTTAAATGCAGAGGTTTGAAACACGCTTCAGTGGCAAAATTACTTCAATTAATGTGAGTGGAATACAAAGAACAGACTGCAGAAATGTGATGCAGCAACCAGAAATTATGCCATTAGGGTGCTTGCATCAACCTAACACGACGACTGCAGAGGTCTAATTTCAACTGTACATATCACAAGGCTACAGGCAACAATATTAATCAGAGATCCAATTTCAATGTGAGGGATACAAGCTCCTTGTCAGATCGCCTTGGGCTTTTTATAAGCCATGAGCATCTGTTTACCTTGAGGAATGAAACAAAAGGACAGAGAGATCCATACACACGCTGCATCCCTCACAGTTTAGTAATTATTTTACATAGTGTTCATATCCTGTAAAAGGCGAAAGGAATTATCGTGCAGCCAGTGAGTGATTACAACATCACAGTCTTGCAGGGGCAGTGTTAACAGAAGATGGCAAAAGCCAGTGAGCCGACAGCGATTTTTGTCTATGAAAAAGCTCCAAACGCAGGTAGGTTACTATTTCTTCCCTACAGGTACACTGCTCTTGGAATGAGAATCGCAAGTGTCAATGAATGGCTGAAAAAGCGCATATAATTCTCACTTGAGGTTTCTCTGCATTCATTGATGCAAAAAAAAAAAAAAAAAAAAAAAAAATCTAACAGCTGCTTTTTATATAGTTATCATTGTTTTCCAGAATAAGATTATCTTTTCTAAGAAATTAAAACAAACAAACAGCAAAAACCAGTACGGTATACTACAGAAGTCTATACTGCAACGAGGGCTAATATTGGCTCTAACTCATAGTCTCGGACAACCATACCTATGCACATGCACGCGTATGTGTGTATGTATGTAAGTGTATATATAAAAAAACTGCACACGCAATATATTGCAAACCAATAAGATATCGCAAATATATATATATTGCAAAGCATTTCTAAAGCATATTATATGATAAATCCTAAGTAGTGCTATTTTTCTTCTTACACTTCCCATCTTATATTCCAGATAGGAAATTAATTACTTTTCTGGAATTTCATTCTGAAAAGAATTTTTAGTTAAAATAAAACAAAACAACAAACAAAACCCAAAACCCCCAAACAAACAAGAACAACCCCAAAAGACAAGCAAACTGGCAAGTCCATCAGTAAAAGCAAGCACCAACTGGTTAACACTTCAACTTATAGTGATGTTAACTCTGAATACTGTGGTTTTCCCCCCCACACTGAACCCCTTAATTTACATCTACTTTTTCACCTCTCATAATTGAAAATATCAGACTAATACGACACTCCAATTTCCTACATCAAAAACCTGACAAAAGTTTTGGCAAAACCTGACTGTGCTCTTTTATCATATGCTGCCTCAAGTCATTGCATTGCAGATCTGTTTTCAGGAATTCTAATAGATTTTACATAACATTTTATAAAGTACCATAAAAATTCCACTCTGCATTACACAAGAGAAATGGATACATTAGCCATCCCAGATTGCTTACAGTACGGTGGGAAAGATAATATAAGACAACAGTTCATATTGTCTCACATAGTGAGACTCTAAAGAGAATAACATTGTGAGGGTTCCTGGAAGATGGTTTTAAAAATGAAGAAAGGGAAAATTGTGGATTATAGAACGATGATTGCACCAGGTGTGGCATGAAAAGAGAACATGAACAGCAGAAAAGAACTGGAAGGTGATGGCAAAGTGAAATTCGACAAGAAGATGTGACAGCGACAACAAAAATCCAGAATGGGTTACACATGCCATCAAAGAAAGGGATGAGGAGGCTGACATCAAACTGCTGAATGTGTTGCAGAGGGAACAAGGTAAGTTTTAGAAAGTCATATTTAAGGTAGAATGAGATAAAATGGAAAGAAGGAAATTAAAGTTCAAGCCTGGGCTCTACAAATATCAGGTGACAACACTAAGATTTCCAGCTCCTTATGCTGTTGAATAATGATTTATTAAAAAGTGAAGAGGCACAGCTAAGAGAAATACAAAGGACAGTAAAGTAGTAAAAAACAAAAACAAAAGAAGGCAATGAAAAGATTTACTTAAAGGCATTCTCTGGCAAACACAAAGAGGAATATGATCAGACATACTTCTCTCGCCTTCACTTTTGAATCACAAACTGCTTAAGGTTGGGAAGAACCTCTAGAGAACATCTAATCCACCCTCCTGCTCAAACATGGTCACCTACAGGCCAGTTGCCCAGGACCACATCCAGTCTGGTTTTGAAAATTTTCCATGGAGGAAACTCCGCAACCTCTCTGGGCAACCTGCTCCAGCATTCAATCATGTTTACAGTAAAAAGTGTTTTCTTACATCAAACGTGATTTCCTGTGTTTCAACCTGTGCCCACTGCCTCTTCTCCTGTCAATGGGCGCCACCGAGAAAAGTCTGGCTTCATTTTCTTTGCACCCTCCCATTGGACATTTATAGCCATTGATAAGATCTCCCTTAGGTTTCTCTTCTCCCAGTGAAGCAGTCCCATCTCTCTCTGCCTCTCTTTACATGCAAGATGCTGCTGTTCCCTAACATCTTTCTGATTCTTCACTGGACTCAATCCGGGAACTCCATCTCTCTCTTGTACTGGAGAGCCCAGAACTGGACTCAGCACTCCACATGTCAAGACTGAGCAGAGGGGAAGGATCACCTTTCTTGTAACGCTTTTGATTATTGGTAGAAGACAGTTCCAGGAAAGAAAGGACCGGAGTCTGGTGAGGAAGCGTGCTTGTTACATTGAGAAACAAAAGGAAAAGAAAAAAGATTGTTAGAGAAGTTCAGGAAACTTCTACCTCCACCACAAGACTGGAATTGAAAGGTATGCTTATAAAATGGAACTGAAGAAGAAAATATGGAACTGAAGAGGAAAAACACTTGAAGGGAGGGAGGAAAAAATATCAAAGAAGAGCTGGAAATAAGTAGAAAGGATGAAGAGTCCTGGTAAAGGATTTAGAGGAAGACAATGAGAGGCAGACACACCTAAACGGTCAAAGACAGTCTCCTGTCTGAATAATAACCAAAGTTGAGAGTGCATTCTGGGAGATGAAATCGGAGAGAAACAGGATAGTTCTTCCATAACAAAAATGGTTTTGAATTAATTGATAACATATAAAGAAAGATGATGATACAGGCAGGTGTTGGGGCAATTCCTTTTAAAATAAAGCACCAGGTTGCAAAAGCAGAAGGAAATCCTATGTGCAGATGAAATGGGTAAAGAACTAGACGGTTACAGAAAGTGTCAGGATCAAGAAAAGTACACAGGTAAAGACAGCTCTGAAAGACAAGAGCCAACCAAACAGGATGGGACACTGTGACCCTAAGTCCAGTCAAGGAAGGATCAAACCAAAACCAAATGGAAATTCCAACACAAAAAAGCAGCAAATGACAAAAGAAGAAACTAAGCAAGGAGAAAAAAAAAAAAAAAAAAAAAAAAAAAAAGCAAATACTAACAGAGACAGCAGAACTGCCTGCAGATGATCAGACAGCTGACCAGCGTGTTTCTGGTGGGTACTGGCCCAGCACGAGATACCACATCTTACCAGCATATCTGTTGCGTTGAGGTAGTGCTTGCTGGCCATGCACTGTTCCAGCTTCTGAGGCACTTGCTTGATGTTCTCTATCTCGTCCAGCAAATTCAGGACGTGTTTGTGCTCAATCCCTTCAATCCACAGCTTGCGCAACTCATCCCGCTTGCAATGCAGCAGCATCTTGCACGATAGCAGATTCTCCTTCACCTAGAAGCAACATGTCAAAAGATTAATTAAATCTGTCCCTGTAACTGGCGCTTCTAACACAGATCAGTCCTTTCCCACTTTTACTTTACTAGGAATTCCAAAAATAGCACAAAACTATAATCAAATCCAAGTTTCTTAAAATTTCTGGTTATTCCTTTGGCTGAACAGAAACATATAGTACATACAAATCAGAACTGCTTTCACAGTCAAATGTTTTTTAGTGCAAGTTTTGTACCTGTAGTGAAAATTTAACTGAAGTATCATAACGTTAACAAACACAGGATCCTACAACCACGACCAAAGACTTATTTGCACGTTTTCCAACAATCAGTCCAGTATTTTGGCATATAGCAAGGATCCAATTTTCAGTGAAAGCAAATAAGCCACTACTAATTTTTCTGCTGTAAACATATTCCATCTGCCTATTAAATCTTTTGGCACGTCTCCTCCTTTCTTCAAGTTTGGTGTCCATTTCTTGAAACATGACTATCTAAAAGCACAAGAATTTTCCTAAAACCTCGATCAATACCAACATTTATTTATTTTTTAAAAGATACGGTTTCATCAGAACAAACAGCAGTTAAGATACAGTTCAATTCAGGATTTCCATTATTTATCAAGGCCATTACATCACCCAGAGAAACAGATTGGTATTTGTCATTCAGTTTGTTTTCGAGCCTCATGCCATCCTCTCTGAGTGGCAAAGACTCTACTATACTATCCCCATTCAGGAAACATCAAGAGTTTTTCTTCTCCGTTCCTTCTGTTCAAACGCACAGCCTGCATTCTCTGCTTTCAGGTTTTCCCAATATCTTCTGGTAAGGTCGGTATAACCTAGCTTTTCTTGCATAATGCAAATCAATAATACATATTAAAATGTGAAAGCAATTAACAACACAGCTTCACACATTGCTTTCACACTACTCTTGTTTTTGTGATAAGTTATGAATACTTGGGGTTCAACCTTTTCTCAGGCTGAACTCTCACTGAATTACACATGAAGAGAGACTCTCAGAAGTAGGCCCTTCAATTTATTTTTAAATAATGAGCCTTCAAAGCACTCCAGAAATCCCAATTCAGCTGCAAATTCTCCTACCTTGTCCATCTAAAGGTAGTTTAAAAAAAAAAAAAAAATACATGCAAAACACACAGACGGACCAAAATACAGACAAATGGTAAGTAACAATAGCTCCATGAAACAGTCTCCATCCAGAGTCAGAAGACACCAAGATTTCAATACAGCAACATTGTACTCTGAAACGTCCTTCTGAGAAGAATAACACAGAAAAATCCTCAGCCAACAGAAAAGCTAATGTAAGAGTGTCATAACTTGCTGCAAAAGCAGAGGCAAACTAAAATGCGTACAGAGTTCATTTCAGACTTAATCCCCATTCAATGCCTTAATTTAAAACGTTTCACTGACCTAGCACACCATCGCCAGTGGACTGCTCTTACACAGAGCCAAATTAGGTCAGCAAAACAATCATGGGGCTAAAAGGAATCTCACAAGGCCTTCCTACTCCTGTCCTTGCAAGAAAGAAGATCAACTATATCTACATTTGGGAGCAGGGGAACGAGCGAACAGAAAATCTTTAAGAATGAACCTCCCTTTGGTAGACCCAATTGTTTCTACTTCATAATTCAGTTTTACACTAGTAACACCTCTGAAGTTAGATTCAAAACCAAGCCTTTCCCAGCAGGAATTCATACAAGAATTGACTACAAAAGGTAGATACGCAGAGGGATCTGGACTATCACTTCCACAATTCCTAATGCAAGTAAACACCTGTGCATTCATCCACCTTCCGCAGGAGGGGAACATCAAAAGAAAGTCTGATAGAGTAATACAGATTGATGACAAACCAGATCTGGGGCCTCCCGTGAGATCAGGTCAAAGCTACTTCAATACATATTGACCAAAACTAATCAGAAAACTTAAATATCAAAAGGTCTCTCACCCTTACAGTCATTCTTCTAGGTGGGACCAAAAGGTCACACCCCTCTATGTTTTTTTGACCTCTGCAAAGCTTAGTATACTATGTGAAAATAGGCCACTGGCTACAGTTTATTTCAAATTTAGCACAATTGATCTCTGCTTTCAAAGTGCTGAGCTTTGTACATAAATCCTAGAATGAACTCTTAGCCTTAGAAAGCTCAGAATGGTCTCATTTTCTTTGAAAATGCTAAGTGAATTTTAAAAGCCAGAAGGGTCAGTACATAGTCCCAGAAGGGTAAAAGCCTACTGGTCACAGCATTGCCGTGAAAGGTTTTAAGATGAGACTTCCAAAGCGCCAGGAAATAAAAGAAATGGAATAGATTTGGTGCCTCGTTTGCAAAGTTTAGGTATAGCAAACTACACAGGAAGTGAAAGATAGGACAGGAGTCCAAAGAACTAATCTATCGCTGCAGGGAGAGAGCAGATGGAACAAGTCCACAACAAAGAGTGCCCGAGTTATTTACTGGCACGCTACCAAAGTGTGAGCACTCAAAATACAGAAAGATACGGGGGCACAGAGTTCACCGTACGTTCACACAACAGAACCGAGTTTGGAAATAGCACCAAAATTCATATTCTCTGAGCGAAAAGCAAGCTGATGAATCACTCAGACTATTTAGGAGGTGATTGGAGGCCAACATATCAAAACATGAACAGATTAGATGGAGAGGTGTTAGCTTAGCAGCCCTTAGACTTCAAAACCTGACAGCAACATGCCCAGACAATAAACGAACAGGGGGCACCATGACGCTTTGCGCTTCATATCCACCTCTCATTTTGCTTTTTAATTACTTGTGTTCTCAAACAACAGAGAGATCCTGTGGAAAACATGGTGCTAGTAAGACGTAGGGACCACTGTATTAGGACTGGATTGCCTGCTCCTAGCCATGCCACAGAGCGACTTGAAAATCAGGCCTAGTTCCGAATTAGTGGGTAACAGTGCTTTCTCAATTCATTTTTTAGTTCAGTTCAGAATGATGACAAGTAGCTGGAAAAGGGAAGAGAGAAATAAAAGGTTAAAATAGGAGCTTACAACATTACGCTACCAATAAAAGGACAGTACACAGGAAAAAGAGAAAGGAGTTGCACAGATTTGTACCCAGAGTACGCGCTATCAAGCGGATGCAAACACAGGAATACATGAAGAGTTATTCTTCACCTGTTTGATCTTGTTGCGCGAATTGGTGATGCGCTCTGTGATGCTCTGGTACGTGCGGATGGCAGTGGTGAGCTCGGTGTAGTGCTGGACAATGAGCTCATCCAAATCCCGGTCACATTTCTCATAAGCTTCTTCCAGACGGCCTTTCTCAGTCTCTCGGTCTTCAACATCATCACTGGTAGATAAAGTCCTAAGGACAAAAAGATTACAAAAATAAGGACAGTTTGCAATTACCTATAAGGACAATTTTTAGCCTTTGCCCAAAAAACACACTACCTACCGCAAACCAGTCACTCTTATTAGTCTATACACTTCACTGAGTGAAGTGTAGTTTATTTATGGTAAACGTGTCCGTCTGGTGTTCAGAGAACAATGTACTTCAGGAAAATAAAAAACACATAAATATCATGGTTTATTACTTCACCAATTTTCAGATGCTTCTGAGCTTTTTTACTACACTACTGGATTTATGAAAAGGGAAAGTTATCTTTTAGTTATCATATTTCCAGAGTCATTAATATGGACACAGTATACCATATGAAATATATCTGATTTATTACTTACAAAGAACCATCAAGAAGAAATTCTACTTTGGACTCAGGGACCAGTGCAACTATTTGTTTAGGAGTGTTGCAGTTACTACTACTTACCTGCCAAAAGCACACTAGGGATATCACAAGCACATAGAGAACTCCGCCAGAAGCCTACCCATGCTTTCCAATCGCCAATCTGTTATCAAACATACACCAGTACAGCGAAGAAGTGTCACGGGCCCTTATTTCCCCCACCTCATTTATTTTAACCTCTGAGTAATATCATCTGGTAAGATTTTTAGTTATTTTGTTTTCTTTTTAAATCAATGAAGTTTAAGATTCCAACAAAACTGTTGAAAATTTAATGGAACTGGCACAGGAGACAGAATTTTCTTGGTGTCACTCTAAATTTCTGAGATTTACTCAAAATACAATCTTCTCTTTCTCCCTCCCTCTCTTAACCCCACTCATCCCCTCAAGACCGATCCTGCCAACGGATTTAGAAACCAACCCCTGGAACCACTCCACCCCACCACCAGAAAGACCCAGGAGACAGCAATAGCCACAAAGACATATTCTTATATCCTACAGAAGGTAGCGCTCAAAAAGTTGGTTTCTGGAAAAAAAAAAAGTCATCCTGAATTTTCCTCTTCCTTTACCCTTGGAAAGGTAGCTATGGTCTATACAGGTTTCTGTTTCAAATCAGCAAAACAGACATTGAAAACCGTAAACTTGATGGTGAAAAAAAAGATCCGTTATAGCAGTTATGACCTAGACGCTGGTATATCACAACCTTAAGAGCCAGGATGAATTCTGTAACTCTACTGACAACTTCTGAACCGCTTTAAAGAACTTATGATGAGTAAATAAGCAACAATAAAGATAATTAAAAAAAAAACCAAACACAGCATACAAACTGTTTTGGATCATATGCCTGAACATCATAAAACAATCACAACTTTTAAAGAAATCTGGAGCAGCTACTTGCTGAAAGTGAGAAGTCTTTAAAAATACAACCAGTAGAGCATGAACACATGGAGACTATTACTCCATTTAAATCAGAGAAGTTTAGGGCTCTGAACTGAGGTACTATCTTAAGAGGGTATGCATGCTACACCAAAAGAGTGAAAAAATAGTGAAAGTCTACAACTGCCATTGTCTCCAACCCCGAAGACTGTGAAACAAATACTCCTGGCAGTGTAAGAGAGAACTTCTTGAGTTTGTTTTCTGGATTTCTTAAACTATTTGTGTAGGGAAGGTCAAATAGTTGGGAGGAAACAAAAACCCCATTGCTGAACACTGCTGCTGCTCCCTGCTATGGTTTTCACTTTGGATCTGTTAAAGCAACGAGGTCCAGTCAAACTACAACCAGCATCTCCTGCTGTCAAGTAAGAAAGAAAACATCAACTTTCCTTGCCATAACTGCCAATTGTCCTCTACAGTAAAAGTTAGAAGGTAAGCAAGAACTGCTTGCACATCACTGAAAAATACCAAAGGAGAGAAACCTATTTCCCTATGGTTTACTTAAGAGTATCTTCAACAACAACAAGCAGGACACAAGAAGCATTCGTATTTGATAGATTTTTCCAAGTTCTTCAACACGATTAGGAAAGTAGAAGGTAGGAACTCAAATCATAGAATGGTTTGGGTTGGAAGGGAACTTAAAAATCATCTCGTTCCAACCCCCCACCCTGGGCAGGGTGACCTCCCACCAGCCCAGGTTGCTCCAAGCCCCGTCCAGCCTGGCCTTGAACACCTCCAGGGATGGGGCAGCCACAGCTTCTCTGGGCAACCTGCGCCGGGGGCTCACCACCCTTAGAGAGAAAAATTTCTTCCCAATATCCAATCTAAATCTCCCTCTTTCAGTTGAAAATTGTTCCCCCTCGTCCTATCACTCCCCTCCCTGATCAAAAGTCCCTCCCCAGTTTTCCTGGAGCCCCTTTAGAGACTGGAAGGGGCTCCAATATCTCCCTGAAGCCTTCTCTTCTCCAGGCTGAACAACACCAACTCTCTCGGCCTGTCCTCCCAGCAGACGGGCTCCAGCCCTTGAAGCATCTTTGTGGCTTCCTCTTGGTCTGCTCTGACAGGTCTATGCAGAAGCTCTTCTCAAATAAATGTAAACAAAGAACTTAAACATAGTAGAAATGCTCCCTCTCTCTCAGAAAGTCAACTGAGACATACCCAAAACTTCCAGTTCACTACTCTTTCTTCACTTGATAGAAAAACAACAGGCTGCACCACCTACTCAAGGACTCCATCTTTAAAAAGAAAAAAAAGCCATTTCACAGGGGATCTTGATCCCAGAAAGAGCAACTAAGAACACTCAAGTGAGCAAGGAAATCTGTACTACCATATGGAACACGGCACAAGAGGAGGTCAGGAGCACAGGAGTACACACAATACCAAAAAGGACAGAGGAATTAAAGCCAAAACATATCCTACAACAGCTTAAAAGAAGACAATGTACCCAAGTGTTGTATTTTATTTTACACAGTTTTACACTTTCAGATGGCAGTAACAGAAGGCCGCAACAGATACCACACGGAAAAGAAAAGAGATTCTCTTTCTTTTGTTATGCCTCAGACTCTCAGAGTGGGTGCCTCACACCCTCCTCCCAGATACCGAGCCACACATTTTTACAGAGGATCATGGCATGGTTTAAGTTGGAAGGGACCTTAAAGATCATCTAGTTCCATCCGCCCTGCCATGGGCAGGAACACCTCTCGTGGCACCATGCAGGTTCACCTCTACTCTTGCACAAAAACCATGCAGAAATGAGGACCCCCCCACTCACTGTTCCACTGACAGAGTAGCTTCTTCCAATACATAAAATTTATTCGTGGCGTTTCAGGCTCCATGCTTCATGATAGCTACAGACAGGAATGTTTTGTATCGTCATTACATTAATATTTTACTCCCAAACATTCTTAGTTGTGCCTTCAATCACATTTTCACACACACAAAAAATATTTTTTTGTTAATTTGTACTGTATGCAAAGCACTTTAATATCACACAAAACCACTTTAATATCATGCAAGCATTTGACACTGTCTCACACGACATCCTTGTCTCTAAATTGGAGAGACATGGATTTGATGGATGGACCACTCTGTGGATAAGGAACTGGCTGGATGGCCACACTCAAAGAGTTGCGGTCAATGGCTCCATGTTCAAGGGGCAAGCAGTGACAAGTGATGTTCCTCAGGAGGCGGTATGGGGACAGGTGCTGTTTAACATCTTTTTGGGTGACATGGACAGTGGGATTGAGTTCACTCTCAGCAAGTTTGCTGACAATACCAAGCTGTGTGGAGAGGTTGACATGCTGGAAGGGAGGGATGGCATCCAGAGGGACCTGGACAGGCTGGAGAGGTAGGCCTGTGCCAACCTCTGGAAGTTCAACAAGGCCAACTGCAAGGTCCTGCACGTGGGCCAGGGCAATCCCCAGCACAAATCCAGGCTGGGTGGAGAATGGATGGGGAGAAGAGCTCAGGAGAAGGACTTGGGCATGCTAGTTGATGAGAAGCTCTACATGACCAGGCAATGTGCGCTGGCAGCCCAGAAAGCCACCAGCATCCTGGGCTGCGTCCCCAGCAGCGTGGCCAGCAGGGCGAGGGGGGGGATTGTGCCCCTCTGCTGTGCTCTGCTCTGGGGAGACCCCCCCTGCAGTGCTGCCTCCAGCTCAGGGGCCTCAGCACAGGAGAGACATGGACCTGCTGGAGCGGGGCCAGAGAAGGCCACTGAGATGCTGCGAGGGTTGGAGCCCCTCTGCTGGGAGGACAGGCTGGGAGAGTTGGGGGTGTTCAGCCTGGAGAAGAGAAGGCTCCCGGGAGACCTTAGAGCCCCTTCCAGTCCCTAAAGGGGCTCCAGGAAAGCTGCAGAGGGACTCTGGATCAGGGAAAGCAGTGACAGGATGAGGTGTAATAGCTTTAAACTGAAAGAGGGGAGATTTAGGTTAGATAGTAGGAAGAAATCCTTTCCTGTGAGAGTGGTGAGCCCCTGGCGCAGGTTGCCCAGAGGAGCTGTGGCTGCCCCATCCCTGGAGGTGTTCAAGGCCAGGTTGGATGGGGCTTGGAGCAACCTGGGCTAGTGGGAGGTGTCCCTGCCCAGGGCAGGGCGGGTTGGAACTAGATCATCTTCGATGTCCCCTCCAACTCTAATCATTCTATGATTCTAAAAAGGACCTGGAAAGTAAGAACAGTAGTACAGCAATTCAAAAATAAGCCTGGATTTAAGAAATTGGAGTTACAGCCCCTGCTCTACCACAGGATATCGCACTCACAGCTCCCCCCCATTGCAGACTGCATCTTGACACTACAGCAGGACCTGCTCACAGCTCGTAGCTACTACAGACTCCTGATGTAAATGTCTGCATTTCAGTGGAACAGGCTGAGCAGGCAGATCTGTGTCCTTGTGGCCCAGTTTCTCTTTCTCACCTCGGGAATACACAGCAGCAGTTCCTCAAAGCAGTGAGCTGCGATTAACATGTTCTAAGTACTACTGAAACACTCCAACGCTGTTAGCAGAGGTCATGTAAACACTTCAGACAAAGTAATGTATGAAGATGTGCTAGAAAACAAAGCTAAGCATGCAACTAATGCAATAATATTAAACATACACTACTTAAGAGACGCAGTGAAGTTTGGGTTCATGCTATAATAGATTAATAGAAAGCGTGTGAAAGAATGTGGCAGTAAATCATCCTCCATTAAGAGCTCTTGCAGATGAATACGCTTTCTTTGTGAAGAACTGCTTATTTTTGCTAGAAGAATGTTCTTCAGCATGGTTGCAGCAGACACGAATGTATATCCTTTTTAGGAATTGACATATTGTTAGAGTTTGAAGCTGAACAGTATTGCTTGTCTCAGTAGTTAATGAAAACATCGATTCTCTCTAACCTGCGTTATAGATTGCAGCAGAATCGTGGATTGCTGCAGACAGTGTAGAAGCGGAACCAAATTGGCCTATATCACAGGCTAGAAAAGTTTTCAGTTTTAATTAACAAAATTAAAATTCAAAATTCATGATTTGCCAAAGCTGTTGAAGCTTTGGCTTGAACCCATCTGCAATGCCAGCAGTTTGTTACAAAAGCTAAAGATCTTTCTCCAAGGCTAAGACTACATCACTCTAATCTCAGAGGATGTCACAAGCTCCAGCAAGCTCCTGCCCAACTTCGACGTCCTAACAACTTCCACTCACATCCATATTTAAGCAGATTCAAATTGTGGCACCCAGTTGTCTTCATCCTTGTAATTGAGTTTAACTATACCCTCTATAGGTCAAATATTTTTTGCTAAAAATGCTTGACATTTGCACAGCCAAAACATAGATGTTTATGAAGCCAAGAGAGAGGTCACAACAGGACTTGTATCTTAGAAACCACAAAACATGCCAAAAAAAGGATAAAGCTAGTACAGCTGGAAATCAGAAGACTTTGTGAGATACCACAAGTTTATTCCTACTGAAATGATGGCAATGTCTGCCTGAAAGTATCAATTTTAGTTGTCATTTTGCTATTTGTCTGCTTAGATATAAAATATACATTTGCGGCCACGTTCAGCAGAATCAAGATGCTTTAGGGGGCAAAATAGCAGCCCATCAGGCTGAGAACTGCACACCTTCTGACGCAGTCTAAATTCTAAAGACCTCATCTTTTAAATCCTCAACGCAGCCAGTAGCAGCATGAAAATATTGCCAACCCATATTAAAAAGAGAGGGAACAGGAATACAGAGGTCTTAAAGCTCCAGTCCATCTAGCCTGACTTCAGGAACCTCACCAGCACACGCTGGGAACGTAGTTGCCAATTAAGTCTTTTTCTACACTTACAGTTCTCTGAAAAATTAGCATAATACGCAGCGGTAGCCCAGAATCCAACAAGATGACAGCAAGACAAAGGAATTGCTCTGCTGCTGTATAAAACCTTACTATGCCCATACTTGGGAGTGATGTGTACAGTTCTGGTCTCCTCTCTGTTCTGTTGCCCTTGGAAAGGCAACTAAAACAACAGAGGGGATGAAGCAGCTGTTCTCTGCAGAGATGCTGAGGCCAAGACTCTTCAGTTTGGAAAAGAAAAGGCAGAAAAGAGATGACTGATGTCTGCAGGAGTCAGAAACGAGACAAATAATGTAAATGCAAAACAGTTTTCCACCAAATCAGGCACTACTAGAACCAGCGGCACTCGTTGAACAGGAGATCAGTTTAAAAAAAGAATAAAGCACACTTTAGGTAGTGAAGTCCTGAACTTTGCTGCAGGACTTGAGGCTCACAGCATCAGTACATTCAAAAAGAGGGCTTAAATGCATTCCCAGACAACAGCTCAAAACAAATAATGAAAGAAACTAGCTGGAATGTATTCTCCAACATCCCTACCTCAACAACTGTGGACACTAGGGAAATACAGAGGCACTGGACACCAACAAGTGACCTGGCCTGCATCATCTCTCTAACATTTGGTATTGCCATTGTTGGAGACAATCTGCCAGGCTGGAGGAACTATTAATCTGCCTCAATAGAGCATTTCTTTGGACTTATCCTCTGGAAGACTCCAGTAACTTGGACCACCTAAAACTGAGTCATGTTTTGGAGGTGCTGGAGGTGATGTTACCTGCCTCCTGCACAAGCACACACTAACATACCCAGAGTAAGTGCCAACATGGGGCGTTCCCTTCACCCTACCAGGATATTTCGTCATCCAAACCTCCAGGACAAGACAATCATGACCCATCCTTGCAGAGTTCCAGGTAAAACCATTGTGCTGTCAGACAGCAGGAGTGGGGAGAAGGGAAGAGTTACAGACTTTGGTGAAACACTGCTTTGTACATCCTAGGGACGTGCTCACCAGGGACATGACCGTATTAACACACCATTACATATTTTTCCAGCCTGCGATTCAAACTTGCAAGACTTGAACTCAATGGAAGCTTCAGGCTCAGTCAATTGCCACATTCCGAGATTTCCAGCTGGCTGTCGGATGCACCAGCTGGGAAATCTTCCCAGAATTAACACCTGTATAGGGAACCTCTTGTTTTCTTTAATTATCTGTTTGGGGGAAATATTGTAGAAACAAGCATCACTAAAAATATCAAGCTCATCATTTTGACCAGAAAAATTTACCTGTATTTACAGCCCTGTTAGTCTGTTCTGATTTAAAACATTAAAGGGACCACTTACAATGCCAAAAAGGATAAATAATTCTACACAAGAACAAAGCATTTAAGCCTAACAGGTTTTTTTCTCCTCCACACATGTGAGTTTGCCTTAAATACCTGAAGATTATTTCTTTATTGATAGGATAAAAGTTTAAAATCACAACCCAAGAGCCAAACGGAGATAAGCAACATCAGAGACTGCTTTTTCATTTATTTTACTGAAAGACCAGAAGTTTCAGAAGTATAAGGTTTTGGGTTCAGGACTTGGTTATTTCCAGTCATTATGGGAGTCTGGATTAATGGCTGGAGAACAGACAAGAAGTGCATGTGTGATCCATCCCACGATCATGAACTGAAGAACCATCAAAGAGCAGTTAGAACAATGCAAACCCATTCTTTAATGGATGCAAACAGCAATATCTAAGTAAGAGGAAGTGAAGCTGTTTCAAGCCAAAATGTCAGAAACAAGTTTGCTATAGAACTGAGAATGCCTCCTCTGGATTTTTTTTTTTTTTTTTTAAATCGTATTAAACCTTTTCCCGGATATTAATTTACATTTTTGTCCACCATGGCTGTAACGCATAATTTTCTGCAATATATTCAAAAGCAGTACGAGTACTTACAGCTGCTTACAGCCACCAGTAAGACCCTTCTGCTCATGTTCTTCTCAAGTCACTGTATCCATCAAATGAGCCTGCACTTAACCCCCTTAAAGCAAAAACTAACTCACCACCTTCTCTCTACTCCAGTAATTCATTACCGTGTATTTTACTCCTTCAAACACAGAACATTAAATCCTTGAATTCCAGCAGCATCTGTAACTACAAAAAGGAGCAATGTCACTTTGAATCTGAAACACTACCTTGTACACCTGAATTTCCTACCTAAGCCCCCTGGTACAGGAACCATTTCTTTTTCTTGCTATGCACAAAAAAAAAAAAAAAAAAAAAAAAAAAAGCAAAGCAGGGAATACTTAATATTCTTGAGATTATATATGTTCCTGCTAACACTGCAGAAAAGTAAGCCAAGGGCATCTTTGCTTGTTTCAGTTCTATTAAAATGTGTGGCAAGGAAGAAGAAAAGTCAACATGCTGTTTGCCAAATAGAAAGGATCAAAATTGTTTGGGAAAGGAACTTTGCAGAAAGAACTTTGAAGGGGGAATTACAAAACAGGACAGGATTATGAAACAATGATAAATATACATTAGCTTTTTAGAACTCCCTGAAAAGCAAAAGCATTCTAAACATATGCTAACCAGAAGAAATGTCAATTTAGAAACGGAGTACGCGCAGGTTATGAACTCAGTGGGGTTCTCCAGTTGGGTTCCCTGATCAGTTCACTTGTTTTTTCATTTTCATTTTACTAAATGAGAATCCGCCTCCCCTGTAAGATACCTGTAATTTGTACTTGGCAGCTGGATGGCTGCATATGCCTGTCTCATTAGCAAGAGCTCAATAGGATTAGAATAATTCCAACTGGATGTTAAGTCTGTTAAGAGACATTTTTATGCTACAGTAAAGCAGAAATTCATTGAGCCAAATCTCATTGACTTTTGATTTTACATAGTTAAAAATACAGATTACACAAGTGTAAAATGCTTAATTCACTGGAGTCACTTCCGCATATGGAAGACGGGACAGAGGAGAAGATGATCAGACACAATCCTGAAATGTTTTTATCATGGGATGTACAACATATTTCATACAAGAAAAAAAAATGAACCTTGCTATTTCCCCTGAGGTCAGTGAATTTACAGTGGAATTAGATTAGAAATAGATATGGACATTTTTATTAAAGAAGATCATTCATTTTGGTAGAATTTGATCTGTAGATCACAAGCATTTTTCATCACCACTTTCCAGCATCCAACTTAAATAACTAGCACAGGGAGTAGGTGGAAAGACTTCTACAGGAGTCCTGAAGCACTGTCATTCTGCAAGACGCCTAAAGTCTTAAGCTGCTCGCTACAGCTCACATCAAAGACAGGAGTATCTAGTTTCCAAAGGTAAATACATGAGAAAATGTATTCACATTGATCAAATATAATTGCCATTTCTGCAAGAGGCTGTACCTTTCTAGAAAACAGAATGAACTCCACAGCTCCAGAAGAGACCTCCTTCCTCAGCACCACAGCTGAAGGAACAAAGCATCTCAGACATGTCGGCACAAGGACCTAAAACTACATTTGAATCTATTCTCACCTGTTGCTTTACAGCAGTTCAACAGACTGTAGCCACCAAAAGCTGAAAAGTAATTCACAACGCTGGGAGGCAAGATTTTGGACTTGGGGATGCTTACCTATAAATGCCCAACACAGCATTCAGAAGCAGTTGCAAAACCCACTTGAGTCGTTAAAACTTTTTTCTCTCCACAGACCTCAGTCTCAGCATTTCCCTCTGAGCTGCAAAATGAAATGTTTCTCTCACTAAAACATTAAGGTCCTTTGAGAAAGTAATACAATGTCTCATTTTTATAATGCAGAAAACGCTCCAGACTGTAGCCACTATATACCGTAGTAAATACATACGGTGCTTTGAAAATGCAACACATTAAATAGAGATAAAAGAAACTTTCCTCTAAGAACCACTGTAATTAATCTGGTCCCAGCAACACGCAACACCAGCAGACTCCATACACTATATAACAAGATATTCTCACACTACAGGCTTTGTGCTGCCTATTTTTTGTGTTTTGATGAATCAATTTTTTTCCATAGACCCATCCGAGATCCACAGGTGCCCGGACTGCAGAACCACCATACGATCTCATCTCCTCAGTGAATTTACTCCTACAGTGTGATGCATTAATTTGGGGAGAAAGGGGAGGAAAAAAAAAAAAAAAAAAAAAAAAAAAAACCAACCAAGCAAACTCTCCAGAACTTAAACAACACAAGAAAAACAACAGGCAGATGATGTAAAAGGACAGAAAACAAGCCATAATTTCTTCACAAGCTAATAAATTTCTTTCATCGTTATGAACTGAAAGAACACGATGTTTACTAAGCTATTCAACAGCGGAAGAAAACAAACACCATTGTACTACACATCATGTGGCACAACAGATAACTACGGGGGTACAGAAATGCTATACAGAGATGATCAGCTGCAAAACTATGAAGCAATTCACCTCCTTTCGTAACATGCTATTTTTGAGCTTCAAATGCACTCCAGCCCCAAAACAGGATTTAACATCACAGCTCCCAGCACCACAGAAAGCGCACCGCACACAGATTAATCTTTATTCCGTGTAACACTCATGTTCCAACAAATGCGCACGGCTTATCTGCACCGACAAACTACTACAAAATAAGCTTTGATGTGAACAAAATGCACAACAGACTACTTTGCTCGGTCCCCATATCAACAAGCTTAGTGCAAACTGAGAAGAGCCACAAGGGTAGTTACTAAGAAGTGTTTTTTCTCGGGCATCCTGCAACACTCGGTAAGAAAAGCCTTTGCAAAGGCAGCACCAGGCAGCACCGCCAGTGCTTTGGGCGGCCGCAGTGCCAAAGGGCTCAGGCTGGCGGTACGTGCTGCTGGACCACCAAACTTCAAGGGCGCTACGCATTTTGTTCATATGCAGAGACATGGACAGCAAACATCAAAATATTTGGTTGCCTGAAGAAAGCTGTTTATCTTCTTCTCAAACGAACACACGAATGAACAAGGCTCCTACATCTGCAAATTTATTTTCCTGAGTGACAGTGAGGATTTAGTTTGAGGATATGCCATCCCACTAGCATCCCTCATTCTGAAGCATCAGAGAAGCAACTCTGCTTTACATTTTCCCCTCTCTTTCATTCTACAAGGGCCAATAACAAAAATACACCACCAGTCAGAGGCAAATCCATGAATTTCTCAGCTCCAAATGCCCACAGTCCAGCCCCTTTTTGTTTTGTAATTTGCTGAATGCCCTTTTAGCACTCCCAAGCTCTTGGTCTTCCAAACCTGAATTCAGGGTGCGATCCACACCACTCCTGCTTCATCTAGTATCCTTTTATCGAATGGCTCAGGTTGGAAGGGACCTTGAAGATCATCAAGTTCCAACTCCCCTGTCATAGGCAGGAACACCTCCCACCAGCCTAGGTTGCTCCAAGCCCCATCCAGCCTGGCCTTGAACACCTCCAGTGATGGGGCAGCCACAGCTTCTCAGGTCAACCTGCGCCAGTGCCTCACCACCCTAACAGTCAAGAATTTCTTCCTAATATCTAATCTCAATCTCCCCTCTTCCAGTTTGAAGCCATTCCCCCTCCCTATCACTACATGCCCTTGTGAAAGCCTCTTCCCCAGCTCTCCCGTAGCCCCTTTAGGTACTGGAAGGCCACTATAAGGTCTCCCCGGAGCCTTGTCTTCTCCAGGCTGAACCCCCCCAACTCTCTCAACCTGACCTCACAGCAGAGGTGCTCCAGCCCTCAGAGCATCTCCATGGCCTCCTCTGGACCTGTTCCAACAGGTCCATGTCTCTCCTATGTTGAGGGCTTCAGAGCTGGATGCAGTACTCCAGGTGGGGTCTCACCAAAGCAGAGTAGAAGGGCAGAATCCCCTCCCTTGAACTGTTGGCCACACTTCTGATGCAGCCCAGGATATGGTTGGCCTTCTGGGCCAACCTTTTGCTGCATTTCCTTCACCAGAGTGTTTTTTTTTTTTTCAACCAAATCCTGTATTTAGTTGCTTCCCTACCCCTATATTTTGCTCTGTGGCAAAAGGAAATTAATCTTAAACTTTAAGACTATCCATTTACAGGCACCAACCTCAACAGCTCCATCAGGAATCAGATTTGAGACTCAACAAGAATTTCTGTTTACACTGACAAGTCTTGTATTTCCCCACACAGCCTGTATTATCAAGGGCTTTAGTCTGTTTTCCAGGGCAGATGAGTAATTTCTTTTGCCAGCCCACTGATAGCTTCCTACCTGCCCAATAAAACGCCAAGAAAATTAGATTAAGTGTCAATTTTAAGACAAAACTGTTAACGTTAATGAATAATAAATACTTCATTTCTGCAAATTCGCTTTTTCTGATGCCTCCAGCTAAGTTGGGTGGAAAACTGCCTGCCTATTTTATCTACCATAAGGCCAGCCCTGTTACATATGATTACTGCTAGGCTACGGATAGTAAACGGAGTCTTAATTATCAATTTCTTAACCAGAGAATTTGTTTCACAGGAAGAACACAGTAGTACCAGTATGTGGGCATTATGCTTCTGTGGATTTTTTTATTAAACAAAAGTAAAAGAGCAGATACTGCATGCAAAATCCAAATATGCGGTTTAGAAAACTTAATGCCAAGTTATCACCCGCAACATGCTAGACAACTCTTTCAAGGAGGTATGGGCTCATTTTGCAGGTGAGGACTATTCAGTCCCTGCCGCTCTTGACCATAGCTGTAGGTGCTCAGCATCAGTGTGTCCCTGCACAGCCCCTCTTCTTCTGCTCCAAAATTATCAGAGCAGACATATGCAAATATTTGTAGTTAATGGCAGAAAAGAGTATTACATGATGCACAGGTGCAGCTTGGAAATCCAGGAATAATCTTCCGTTATTTCTGGATCAGGTTTCTTTAAGCATGCAATACACTTGCCTTCACTCAGCATCGCTTATTCAAATGAAAACACTCATTAAAGACAGTAGGAAACACCAACAAAAAAAAAAAAAAAAGGCAAGCCGGTCAGATTTAAATATTTCTCATCTGATCAGGAAAACGAACATTTTAGTGAGGTGTAAGTGAACAGAGCGCTGAATCACTGGGGGGATCAAACAAAGCTCCAATTTTAACAGCAATCCACAGCAAACTTTCTACCACCTGTTTCTACGTTGCTCTGCACTGTGTCATACACCTCATTAAGCCTCCCGGTTCCTCGCTTTAAGACACCTTTGAAGCTACGATAATACAGACAGCTTGTGGTATCAACTGCACACAACACAGCTTGGCTTAACACGAGTCTTGGTGAAAGGCACGGCTACGTTTAGAAGCGAGGCCAACTTACGGGACTCACTTATGTTGTAACCTTTTTCTCCAGTTAAAAACAATGCCAGAAACCGCTTCAACTGAAGAAGCTTCTTAAGTTCACACTGCAGCCTTGGGCAAAAGCCAAAGTTTAAGGGATGCACTACGATGCATCCCTTCTGAAGAAACTGGGTGAGGTTTTTCAATGTTTTACAGTTTGGATAACGGTTAAACAATAGTTCTTACTGTCTGACTTTGAAGTCTGCAGATAAAGGGTGCTGTGTAGGTATTACATACCAATATTATAAAAACTCTCATATACATTTCATGACATATATATACTTGCAGCACTCTGGACAATAAAATTAATAGTGCAGATTAAGACAGTAAGATTATCAAAATTACCCTTCAGGAAGGAAAATTAGAGAAGGGGCGTTTACTTATTTATTTATTCTCCATTTTACACCACACCAAGGACCTAAAACACAAACCAGAATACAACAGACCTGTGTAAGGTACAGAAGAAGAAATCAAAGCGTGGTCTTAGCCAAGACGGACAATTTTTGACCAACAAAGGATTTGTGGAGTTAAATGAATAAAGCAGTTGCTAGAAGCAACAAATAATCATTTAAACAGAGCACTGTGGATGTCTAGAAAGACCGGTCTCCTCTCCGCAGGAGAGAGCTGCACTGTGCCAGGGAGACTCCAGTATTACGAAGAAAAATAAGCAGAGCTAAAAGAAACCCATTAGATTTAGTTACTTTTCATAAAGCACCTCTCGCTAATGACGGTGGCCGCACACCAATTAAAGTATTCGCTTTCTCATTTCGGTTTAAACCGTTGTGATCATTACTGGCCATTTACAGTGCGCTAACACCCCAAGGCCAACCGCACGGCCAAGACCCCGCTCAGACACACCGAGCGAGAGCCCAAGCTCTGCATGCCGGGAAATGTAAGAGACAACAACAGCTGAATAAAAGAGGACAGGCTGCCGGGGAAAGGGAACACAATAATCCAGATGAGAGAGAACATCTGTCCACATCTCAGTTGTCCAGACAGTTACTTGGACCCTTTAAGCTGCAAATTACCACGGGAACTGCAGCAGCGAGTTTGAAGTGCAAGATGTTGAGAGGATCACAGATGCGTGGAAGATGCACATACGTGTTCTGCAAGAAGAAATACTCTATGATAAATGCACTAATTTGTTGGTACCTTTTCCTCCCCAAAAAGCAGTAGAGAGAAACAACATTACACAATGTTCTGATCCCAATAATTTCAAGGGCAGGGCCTTGTAGTCAAAATGTCAAGCAACACCTAAGATCAAACATGTCTTTTGAAAATGTTTACTGGAGACACCCTACTAGTATTTAAGCCTCCGAGTTAATCAGAATAAAATGCATAAGTGAAGAAATAATAAAGTTTGGTCCTTTCTGAAAACTGGGGTTTGGTTGGTTGGTTTTTTTCCCCTTAAGTCTTATTTTTATGGGTGCAAAAAAAACCTGTATGGGAAGAGAACCTGTCTAGAGTAGTTCAGAAGGTTTTCTTATTGGCATCATGGAGACGCGGTGGGATGGTCCTACGACCGGAGTGTTGGAATGGATGGATACAGGCTCTTCAGGAAGGACAGGCAGGGGAGACGAGGAGGGGTGTCACCCTCTATGTCAGGGACCGGCTGGAGTGCATGGAGTTCTACCTGGGAATGGATGAGGAGCCCACCGAGAGCTCATGGGTCATGATTAAAGGGAGGGCAGGGACAGATGATGTTACACTGGGGGTCTGCTACAGGCCACCTGACCAGGAAGACCGAGCAGATGAGGCCTTCTATAGACAGAGAGAAGCAGCCTCACATTCACAAGCCCTGGTCCTTATAGGACAAACCACTACCCTGATATCTGTTGAAAGGACAACACAGCAGGGCATAAGCAATCCAGGAGGTTCCTGGCATGCGTCAATGATAACTTCCTTCTCCAAGTAATAGAGAAACCAATGAGGAGAGGTGCTATGCTGGACCTTGTTCTCACCAACAAGGCTGGGGGTGCTGTGGAATGTGAAGATCAAGAGCACCCCTGGCTGCAGTGACCATGAGATGGTGGAATTCAAGATCCTTAGGATGGCAAGGAGAGCGCACAGTAAGCTCACTACCCTGGACTTCAGGAGAGTAGACGTTGGCCTCTTCAGGGATTAGCATGGTAGAATACCATGGAATAAAGCCCTGGAGGGAAGAGGGGACCAAGAAAGCTGGTTAATATTCAAGGATCACCTCCTCCAAGCTCAGGAGTGATGCATCCCAACAAAGAGGAAGTCGGGCAAATGCCAGGAGGCCTGCGTGGATGAACAAGGAGCTCCTGGACATGATCAAACAGAAAAAGGAAGCCTACAGAGGGTGGAAGCAAGGAGAGGCAGCCTGGGAGGAATACAGAGAAACTGTCCGAGCAGCCAGGAATCAGGTTAGGAAAGCTAGAGGCCTGATAAGAGTTAAATCTGGCGTCAGTAGCAACAAGAAAAGCTTCTATAGATATTTCGGTGATAAAAGGAAGACTAGGGAAAGCGTGGACCCTCTCCAGAATAAAACAGGAGACCTGTTTTGGATATGGAGAAGGCTGAGGTACTCAATTTTTTTTGCCTCGGTCACCACCAGCAAGTGCTCTAGCCACACCACCCAAGTTGCAGAAGGCAAAGGCAGGGACTGGGAGAATAAGGAACTACTCACTACAGGAGAAGACTGGGTTTGAGACCATCTAAGGAACCTGAAGGTGCACAAGTCCATGGGACCTGATGAAATACATCTGTGGATCATGAGGAAACTGGTGGATTAAGTTGCCAAGCCAATATACATCATATTTGTAAAATCGTGGCCGTTCAGCAAAGTTCCCACTGACTGGAAGAGGGGAAACATAACCCTAATTTTTAAAAAGGGAAAAAAAGGAAGGTCCAGGGAACTACAGGCCCTGGTTGGTATCACCTCTGTGTCTGGGAAGATCAGAGCAGATCCTCCTGAAAACTATGCTAAGGCACATGGAAAATAAGGGGGCGATTGGTGACAGCCAACATGGCTTCACTAAGGGCAAATCATGCCTGACAAAGTTGGTGGCCTTCTACGATGGCATTACAGCATTGGTGGATAAAGGAAGAGGAACTGACATCATCTACATGGACTTCTGTAAAGCATCTGACACTGCCCCACACAACATCCTGGTCTCTAAAGTGGAGAGAGATCGATTTGACAGATTGACCACTCAGTGGATAAAGAATTGGCTGGAGGAAAGGGATGCCACCCAGAGGGACCTGGACAGCCTGGAGAGGTGGGCCCATGCAAACCTCATGAAGTTCAACAAGGCCAAGTGCAAGGTCCTGCAGCTGAGTCAGGGCGATCCCAAGCACAAATCCAGGCTGGGCGGGGAATGGCTGGAGAGCAGCCCTGAGGAGAAGAACTTGGGCATGTTAGTTGATGAGAAACTCAACATGAGCTGGCAACGTGCGCTGGCAGCCCAGAAAGCCACCAGCACCCTGGGCTGTGTCCTCAGCAGCGTGGGCAGGAGGGCGAGGGAGGGGATTGTGCCCCTCTGCTGTGCTCTGGGGAGACCCCACTCACAGTAGTGCCTCCAGCTCAGGGGTCCTCAGCAGAGGGGAGACATGGACCTGGTGGAGCAGGGCCAAAGGAGGCCACTGAGATGCTGCGAGGGCTGGACCCCCTCTGCTGGGAAGACAGGCTGAGAGAGTTAGGGGTGTTCAGCCTGGAGAAGAGAGGGCTCCCAGGAGACCTTCGAGCCCCTTCCAGTCCCTAAAAGGGCTCCAGGAAAGCTGCGGAGGGACTCTGGATCAGGAATAGTAGTGATAGAACAAGGGGGAACAATTTTCAACTGAGAGAGAGATATTTAGAAGAGATATTAGGAAGAAATTCTTTCCCGTGAGGGTGGTGAGACATGGGAACAGGTTGCCCCGAGAAGCTGTGGCTGCCCCATCCCTGGAGGTGTTCAAGGCCAGGTTGGAGGTGTCTTTGAGCAACCTGGGCTGGTGGGAGGTATTCCTGCCCACGGCAGGGAGGTCAGAACTCGATCTTCAAGGTCCCTTCCAACTTAATCTATAATTAACTTATTCTATAATTCTTCCTCCCGACTGCTGTGCCACAGTTTTTGTGCCAGCCTACGAGATCTTACAAATGGCTGTATTTCAACAGGGCACAATGGAAAAGTTTTTTAAAGACCCCTGGGATGAGAACAACTGTATTGCAGCACACTGTCTGTACTGCTCTCTAAATTTCCAGAGGTTCATTAAACTAAACGGACTTATTTGAATTTTATAATTGAAAACCGTTGTCTTAAAGACAAGTCCCAAATGGGGTGATCTACAGCTTCCAGCACTATTTAACCTCAAAGCATATAAACTGATGATACGTGTTTTGAAACCTCTGCAGTGTCTCACTGAAGCCATTGTAAAAGTTGGTTCCTTAAGAGACAAAGCCAGCCAGAAGAAGGAAAAAAAATCTAAAAGGTATTTAACAATTTAACTCAGTAGCAACGTGTTTAATGTTTTTTCTCATTATTTTCACAAGTTGATTGTTCCTATGAAATTTTGAATCTGAGGAAACAAATCAAAATGTACTACTCCCTTCATGGAGACAATGAGGTGCTGGAAAGGAGGTAGTCAAAAATTGTACCGTACAAGTCAATAGGCATGGGAAATGGGGTATCACTGTAAACTGACTGTAAAACTAAAGATCTTCCCCTTAAAATTAAGAAAAAAAAAAAAAAGTGAATCCTGAGGCCAACATGCTCCATCGCACCAAGGGGAATACAATCTTCAAACAACTCGATCTCCACTGTGCAAACAAACAATTCACAACTATAAGAAATGGCAGAACTGAGCCTCTTCAAAATGCTGTTAAGCATACGAAGTAAACACAGCATTATAAACATTTTCCTCCTCTACTTACATTCTATTAATCTTTCATGCTGCTTACACTGTTTGTTAGAGCATTTTCAACAGAAGTTGACGATCTTTTTATCATTGAGGACTTGCAGATGTACACATGATAGCTGCAGGGAAAAGTCTGAGCAGCCTACAGCCATCTAAATAAGTATCATTACAGAATTCTTTATTTTGCCAAATTAACCAACCCAAATTTCAAACACACCAATACAAATACAGGTATAGCTAGTGATCAGCTGATTTCTGAAACAAAGACCAGACTGCAGTCATTTAAGATGATGACTTCTACAGAAAAAGTCACACTCCTCCAGATGTCTCCAACTGCATTACATTAAGATGAAAAAACAATCTCACACACAGGCGAAATCCTAACGACACCAGCTGCACACCATTTTCCATCTTGGAAAAGGGATGCAGACAGCAGACAGACCCATGAGATGGCAGCTACACTGCCAGGCGCAAGCAGAGCGACTCAGATACCCCTCCACTGTGTGAGAACCAGTCCAGGATTATCTCCCTCTACCTTTTTCTGTAATTAACTTTAGATCCAAAAAGCCAACACAGCTATTACATGAATTACCACATTCCCAGGAGAAACCCAAAGTCCTAAGGATCCGTATTTTCAAATCCGCAAGAGCAGAGGCTGAACAATGCTGCTCAGACCTGCCACCTGGATGATTAAAAGACTGAGTATCAAAGAAGCCATTGGCCACCTTGTGCTAGGAACCCATTCTTGAAACCACACCACATCAGAACAGCAGCCCAGAATCAGCAAGAGGCTTTGGAAAATTCATTATTAACCTGAAGGTTTCAATACTGCACTGGAATGAAGAGCTGTTGGAGGCAATGTCTTCGAAAGAGTTGGAACCACAGAACTTGTAATCATTTATTAACACAAAAGCACTATTTCCCCTTCCTAGTTTTCTAAGGGTAAGCTAAACTCCAGCTCTGCACAGTTCATTGTCTAAAGCCAAAACAAGAGCTGAAAAATAAAGTACCTTGAGCTTTTAACGAGGCAGTCACTCATATTGTCCTTTCGCATATGCACCCTTACCTATTGTTGCTGTTAAATATAACCAAGTATCTGTATCAAGCTGCAACCCAACACTTGCAAAATACGCATACATTTTATACAAGTGCCTCAAGATCATTTCAGGAAAATTTATAGTTCAAAACCATACGTTGCCACATACAATTTATTCTTGACGAATTTCTTTGATACTCGTCTTGTAGAAGAACTGCTACAGTGGAAAACACCATTAGCAATAAAAGTGGTTTTAAGAGACCATTACAGTACATACAGATCAGAATAACTCGGCTTTATTTCTTGTAGCAGCTATTTCCCAAACGTAACAGCGAGGGCAACAGCTATACATCTGTCTTTCTCACTCTACATCACAAACTGGGATATCAGTTCTATTGCTTTAGACAGAAAGAGAAGACCAAATGCCAGGTCATTAGTAAGAATCCATTTAACAAAGTTCACTGTAAATGTAATGAAAATAATGGCCAAAAAGCATTAAAGAGAATTCCACTTGTGAAAAATAAAATATGTTCAAGGTTTTTTGCCTGTAATTTCAACTTCTGCAGGCATGAAAGTAGGAAATGCACTATATCTTGCCTCACTTTTAGTTCTCCTTGACATCTGTCGTATGCGTTTGCCTGTGTGAAAGCTTAGCACAAAGATTTCAATAAGGTCTTATGGAGTCACTGCTAAAGTTTGTTTTCACCCAATTAAAGCAGCTATTAAAGGCCAGTTTTAAAAAATAGCAACCTTTAATTGGAAAGAAAAACGCCTAACAATAAATAAAAGGCAGACAAATTCACCAATTAAAAATCTGACAAGATCTCTCTCAAAAAAATAGCATTTGCTAAATGCCAGGTTGCTTGTTTCAGAGTACAAAAGCTGCTTCAACCAGCTACCAACAAAACAAAAGGTTAAGAAAAATCAATATACATACACGTGTTTGTCCTCTGAAAGATAAAAAAAAAATAATACTCCCCAAGTTGTCCTCCAGCAGATGAGCTGAATTTTCTCCATTCTCTGCACTGTTTTTTAAAAAGACATTGCCAAAGCCCATGTGATCAACATTAGACTTCTACAACAAAAGCTCCTGGTCTCCAGTGACAACATTTTGACCTCACAAAGAACATTTTATTTAAGTAACTTGAAGGACGTTTTTCATACGTGAAGGAATTAGCGCTTTTTTAAAGTGGATGCGCTGAGGCATGAGAGCAAGCACTGTGCTTTTGACCATCCAGCAGAAGCACAGGGACTGAAGCTGTAAGGCCCTGATATCCAATATCCTACTCCAGAAGTCAAAATCCCAGGAGCTATGTCTTCTTGTAGCAAATAATGGTCATTTCTTCTCAGCAATGTGAGGACAAGGGCAAATTGAAGATACTGTCATATCCCCTGAAGGCACAGGGAGAAGAAGGGCTCCCCTGAGCCGCAACAAAGGTGTGGATTTTAATAGCAGACTTTGCAAACATTCATTAAGCTTCCCAAACACTCTTTACTTCTAAAAGATTTATTGTTACAAGCAAAACCTCTGTTTCTCCTTTCGGAGAAACAAGAGGGAAACTGTGCCCAAGAACTCAGTGTAACCCAGCAGCAGCACTGCTGCAGGAATGACTACACTACCGGGTAACACAGCTTCCCTGTTAGCTCCTGGCTCTTTCAGAATGGATCAGTCCTGTCCTGGGGTGGTGCTGCACATCGTTCACTCCCGACAGCGTTCCTGCAGGCAGGACAGACAAGGTACCAGGTACCACTCCATCCACCAAATACAGTTTTTTTAATATCTCAGGAGGGCTGGTGCCATCATACTCCTGTAACACTGGGCAGGAAAAAACAACTGCGGTGTTAACACTGTAAAACATCCTACCTGCGGGCTGCAAGACACGTTTGGCTTTGGTAAATAATGTGAACTGCTATTCATAGATATGTAGAGGTGTTGGAACCAATGAGGTACCACTAGGATTCCACAAGGAGACCCAAGCTGGGTGGTTTGCTATGTGGACACAGCCACACAGCTCAAGTCGGAGCTACAGGGCAGTGGACAAGGGACATCTGCACCATGTGCCTTCGGAGCCAGAAATCACCCCTCTGAGCCAGATGACTTTAGCAGAGTTACAGTCACCCTACAGATCCTGCTTCAGCTCAAACACCACGATTTTATTTTCAGTTTTGTACTCTAATTACCAAGTAACATGTCTCCTTCTGCTCGGGAAACAAATTCTTCCAAATTAGTCCTTACTTGAGGCTGCCTTTATTCTCTGTTCTTGACAACAACCGGAAAACCAAGGTGAATTTGATCAGTACAGGAATTCTCCTACAGGAAACAACTCCCAAAGAACTAATGTGTTCTCCAACACAACAGGAAAAACTGACACTGCACAAGGACAGAAAAAGATCAAAAGTGGGATGGACTTTCCCGTTTGGTCTTCCTTCATCTCAGGGTTTTCTGCATTCAGAGCAGCTGAAAAGCAACACTGTATAGACAAGGGATGACCCAAAATTTCCAAACAGTACCGAAACTGTGATGAACAACACGGATGAAACCTACACCGCTACACTGACATTTATGCAATTAACTTTCCTGAAGCAGCAGCACCCTGATTTTAGACCAGAGCGACAGATACCATTAAATACCATTTCCCCCTCAATTTCAGTACTGCTGTAATACGTTAATCTTTGTCAAGGATCTTGCCCCAAATATTTTTTCTCATGGGAAGTCCAGTGAAATAAGTACAAGAATCCCTAAATCTAGTGTCAGAGGAAAGCAAATTATTCAGTCTCTTGCAACAGAGAGCTACTGAGCTTGAGTAAATATAAAAAATTATCCCTTCATTAATAAAATCATTTATATTTATAAAAGGCCTTACAGCTTCACATTTCAAAGTGGTTTCTAGACAATCACACTAAATAGATTTTGCAGACCTAAATGATGTTTCTGTTTGAAAGACATAACCATCTTTGCTATAACAAAGTAAAATATCATCATACTTGAAGAAGTTCCTCTGGTTTTGTTTGTTTACAGCCGAAGAATGTAGTCATAAGTTTCGCTGCTTTTCATACACTGTCTCTGTTTATGGACCCTTCACACAGCAACAAGAGAGAAATAGATAGCCTTCTAAATAAAACGGGAAATGCAAGTGTAAAACCACAAGGATTGGTGGAAGATGCTATCTATAAATGTTTGGGAAATAAAGCTACCAAGAAAAGAAAACTTATCTACATTTCAAACCAATAGCTGACTGTTAAGATTTGTAATATTTTTCTGAAGCTGAGTAAAGTTCTAAGAAAGATGCATTTAACCCACCCAGGTCTAAATTTGCTTCCAATGTTATTTTATGAGAATACAAAACAGCAAAACCATTCACCTGCTGCTCAGCAAGTTCATCCTCACCTGAGCTACAATTCAAAAACAACATACAGAAGGAAGTGACTTAAATTCCTTTCCATGCCATTTGCTTTTTTTACTTGGCTAACCCTAAGAAATGTGAGTATTATTAACACTACACTTTTTCCTTCCTTTGCAATCAGTTCTACTTTCAGGTTTTCATGGTCTGGCTCAACACGACACTTCAAGGTCTGCAAAGACTCTACATCCAAACCAAGTTCTAATTAAATTCTGGAGGTTTCATTATCAGGCTGTTCTATTGAATAACTTTAATTTCATAAAGTCGATAACCTCAATGTTGCATCTAAACATTGGACCTAAACTAGCCAAGGTATCAATGCCTGTAAGCCAAAGATTATTAGACAAACATGATTTCTTATTTGGAGAACATAGTAACATAAGCTCACTCTCATTTTATACTATAAATGTAATAACAAGTCCAGATTTATTAAAATAGAGATACAAAAGGAGGCCCTTAAAATACTCTTGGAAATTATAGGAAGGATGAAAAAAAAAAAAAAAAAGGAAGATTACTACAGGAAATGCTGCAGCAATCAATGCACATGTATTATTTCTTCTTCCACTGTCTACAAATTACTGTATTTTCTGTAAATTAAGGTTATTTAGCTACAACCTACCACGTTTGCCTCTCCAACTTACTCAAACTTGAAGCTGATAAAGAAACACTAAGCATAATACACTTTAAATCCACGCTATTTATCCTTGTCCCAAATATAAGGCATAAGTGCCCAGTAAAAACTCAAGATCCAGGTGAGAAGCCTGATTTTTTCAGGGTTTCCCAACTTGTTATGCAAACAGTCCATGCAAACTCATGAACAATTGCAGCCGTGTGTGTAGGCCAGGATATAAAATTTGCAAGAACACCACCCATTTTAATAGCCACATGTTTGGGTATTAGCTTCCCATTCCTTTCCCTTTTAACATATGTTATATACAAAATAAAAAGTTACCAAAGTACACTACTACCACTGTCATAACTCCTGTTTATATGAGGTCATACCAATGTATACTTTTCTCCAGCTGCATACATATATACACATAAGTTCAACATAAAAAAAATTGGGTTTATAACAGCTTTTTGTATAAAGCTAATGAACCACATATACTTGAAATTGAACAGTCAGGCATCAGTCTGTGTTAAACTTCACCTTTCGTTCATTGTTCAGTGTGATTCTTTGTTACCTATTACCACTGAATTCAGAGACAGCAGTCACAACCCCGGAAAGGTGAAGCAGTTCTGCGAACCAGCTGCTTTTCTCAGAGTCACCATCTATCTCAAGTTTTGCAAGATCTGAAAGATCGGTTTTCAGAGTAATGAAAAGAACAGAATTTTGTCCTAAACATTATCATTCACAGAGGACTTAAAAATCAGATCACAACATGTCCTAGATACAGAACTAATGCTACAGAAACTTCTCCAAAGTAACAGAATTACTATAGTTTCTGGCAAAGACGTTGAAGTAGGAAGCAAAGTTTGAAAGTTCATTATAACTCACTATGTCATAGCTGTACAGCTTGCAGCCCACACCCACTTTAGTGGGTGTGCATAAGGCCAATATTTAAAAGCTTCAATATGGGGAAATCGGCTGCCAACCCGCTGGTTACAAGCGGCATAGAAGAGATTTACAGAGTTGAAGAAGGCACAGAGGGAAACCAGTTAAATGAATTCAGGCCCTTGATTGGCTCCAAGAGCCATCCTCTAGCAGAGGAGAGAGTGCAGGAGTAAGGGCAGACAAAAATCAATAGTCTACACATGACAAGACACAACTGCTTTCTTCTCATCCCCCACAAGACCATTCAACTTAGAAGTAGCACCTTTACACTAACGCATCGCAAAACAGGACGTGGTTTGCATACAGGACTTCCTAGTCCTACAGCTTTTCCAACCAGCCATATTTTACTCAGCACTGCTGTGTGTTTGTGGATGGGGGTCAATTAGGGACACTAGAGCAATAAGATGGTGCCTTGACCCTCTCTGAATGGCACTAAGCTAATGGTAACTGCAGGGCTTCCTCCTCTGACCCCAGGATACAGCGCAGTCAGGGGACCAGAAGGGGGTGCGCCAGGCAGAGCGAGAGGACGGTGGGACACCCCTGAGGAGAAGGCCTGCTCCAGCACTGAGGCCTCCCCACCGTTGTCAAGGCCCTGGAAGCACCCGAAGCTCTGCAGGCCCGGCCCGGGGAGGCCCCCACACGCCCCTGGGTCACCCCCAAGGGCCCCACAGCGCCCAGGGGCGGCCCTGCGGGCGGGACGGGAGGGTGCGGAGCGGGGCCGCGCCGCCCCTACCTGATCACAGAGATGAGCAGCCCCGAGGGGTCCTTGCTCTTGCTCATGGTGCTCCGGTAGCGCCCCGCCGCCTCGCCCGCCGCCATCTTGCACGCACACCCCTCACCCTTCTCAAACACACGGCAGCCACCCCTGCTGGCGCGGCGCAGCCAATCAGAAGAGAGGAGGAGGGCACCGGCGGGTCTGTGACCCAATAGAAGGCGGAGGGGGCGGGGCGCGCGGCATCATGCTGCTGTGCGGCGCGCGGCGGCGCCGTGGAGCCTTCTGGGAGTTGTAGTTGTGACGGCGGCGGCTCCGGCCTGCGGCAGCCCCAGCCTGCAACTGACCCAACCGCCCCGTCGGCGGGACAACATCGCCTTCGAGAGGCGATTGAAATTGATGAACGGGTCAAGAAATTACAGACCAGACGAGGTACCTCTTCAAAGAGGGCTGTGCCCAAACGTCGTCATTCCCTCTGGAAGCTGGAGAAAAATGGGGTGGGAGCGTGAGGGACCAAAGCCGCCCACACAGAGCCTGGCTGGCCGCCCTCACAGCGCCTGACGTGCTCCCGGCCGTTCACCGGGCTCAATGGTGAAGAGTTTTAAACACTTATAGGGTTTAAAATGAACAAAATGTGCTTGCAACTTAGCGTAATGTGTCCTATGAACAAGCTAATGCTAAATATGAGCTGTGCACCACAGCCTCGAGCAGGCTCTGGTTGCAAGTAACGTCTAAAGGAGTTGCTGAGGTGTCACTTCATGGTTATAAGTTACAATGTTTTTAAAAATAGGTTTCCCTGTGGATGCAGTGAGGTGCCCAGGTGATCTCTGAAGTCAGCTCTGAACTTAAACCTGAGCTGGTCAGCATTTTGCACCGGAATCGTGTTTTTTTGCAGAGCTGGGGGTGACAAATCAGAGTCAGTTCACAGACTGGCTGGGAAGTGGTAGATTTCTGACACCCAGTGTGTACCAAAGGCCAGCCTAATTGCCCACGGTCCTTGCTTTACTATCGATGCGCTCCACCTCCTGCCACAGGTCCATCTTCTTTAGAAAAAGCAAAGTGTATGTCACTGTATTCAGGGTTAGAAAACAAAAGGTGTTTTTTCACCAGCTTGCTGGGCAACATCGAACAAGTCATCTTACAACTGCAGCCTCACTTTCCCCATTTCCAGATGAGGGATAACAATGAGGGGTAACCATGGCCAGCAGGGCGAGGGGGGGATTGTGCCCCTCTGCTGCGCTCTGCTCTGGGGAGACCCCCCTGCAGTGCTGCCTCCAGCTCGGGGGTCTCAGCACAGGAGAGACCATGGACCTGCTGGAGCAGGGCCAGAGGAGGCCACCAAGATGCTGTGAGGGCTGGAGCCCCTCTGCTGGGAGGACAGGCTGGGAGAGTTGGGGGTGTTCAGCCTGGAGAAGAGAAGGCTCTGGGGAGACCTTCGAGCCCCTTCCAGTCCCTAAAGGGGCTCCAGGAAAGCTGCGGAGGGACTCTTGACCAGGGAGAATAGTGATAGGAAGACGGGTAACAGTTTTAACCTGAGAGAGGGGAGATTTAGATTAGATATTAGGAAGAAATTCTTTCCCGTGAGGGTGGTGAGACATGGGAACAGGTTGCCCTGAGAAGCTGTGGCTGCCCCATCCCTGGAGGTGTTCAAGGCCAGGTTGGACGGGGCTCGGAGCAAGCTCTAGTGGGAGGTGTTCAAGACCAGCTTGGACAGGGCTTGGAGCAACCTCTAGTGGGAGGTGTCCCTGCCCATGGTTGTCGGGGTGGAACTGGATGATCTATAAGGTCCCTTCCAACCTAAACCATTCTATGATTCTATGATACCTCTCTGGTCAAGTCCTTTGAAAGCTTGTATTAGAAGCACCACACAAGACCCAGGTTTGTTATTGCAGAGGCAGGAATTCCTTAGCAAGTGCACCAACAGTCAGGTAGTAATAGCTGCTGGGTGTTTTCTAAATCAGGTTCACTCTGTCATGTTAAAGACACTACTCCTGGCTGCTATTCTGGAGTTGTTTCTTCAGCCCAAAGCTTCACATTAATGATTTTAATTGCATGAAAATTGCTGAAATCTGTAGGTAAGTTAACAGTATCCATTTATACAAACTGTATTTGAAGGTAATTGGAAGTGTGGTATTCCTAGGGCTTATTTACAAGGGGAAGATTTCCACAGTAGCTATTGTGGAAGAGTATCTATTTATTATCAACGGCAGTATCTATTATCATTAGCAGAATGGCAAAATAAGAGCATAGGCACTTTAATTCTGAAATAAAAGATACTTATTCCCGAATAACCCATGTGTTTTCAGAACAGAATAATTACTCCAAAGTAAAGTGATTTTTATCTCCAGATAGGGTGTGCACTCAAAGTGTGTTCCTGTATAGCTGTTCTGCTCCATTTCCCCTGTGTAGACAGGCTCCCAGCTCTACAATTTGCTATTCAGCTACGCCAAAAAAAGCTCATCTTCGTCGATTTTCTGGGCAGGTTTACTAATGTCTTTGCTCGAGGATGGTGATTTGAATGGCAAGAGTTTTATGCACTGGCTGGAGGGAGTTTTTTCTCAAACTGCCGACTTGCCAATATTGTTTTTTTGTTAATTGGCAATTCATATTGACTGCTGTGTACCGGCACGTCCTGGAGATTGCAGTGGGGATGAAATCAATGTGTCCTACCTTTTCATTCCTGACAGCTACAATAATCACCTCATTTAGGAGGAACTTCATCAGGACAAACAACAGCAAATCTCCCCCAGAACTGTAACCTTGCTGACTTTCAATCCTGGGCTCTAATTGCTAAACCACTGCCTTGTTTCATTTACAAGCCCTTTCCCTTTCCTCCCAACCGAAGCAGAGCTATAGGTGTGAATTCATGTTTTCTTTAAACAAAAGAAGAAAAAACAGCATCGTGCAGGCTGATGCAGCATACGAACACTGAGGTCTTTCTTCATTAATAATATATGATACAATGAGAATGAAGGGTTACAAGAACAGAGTTTTCTCCTTACGCAGCTTGCAAGAAAGGATCTCAAGCTAAAAATGATGGATTGGAAATCGAGGGACATAAATGTACTTTTCCTTCTCACATTTCTTTCGCATAATGTTTTGTTACTATGAGGCATAGCTAGTAAAATGGGTGGTTCCTTGACTAATCAAACCAAATAAAGTTCAAACTGACCAAAAAATTCTCTTGATGAGGAATTAATCACTGTCACAACTTGTCTGTAAATATTAGAGGGTCTCAGTAAAGGATCCCTCCAAACCAGAAGGCACTGGGAAGCACAGATGGTTTCACTCCTCCTCCCCATCCCCTCTTCATAAGGAAAGAAAAGAAAAGGGCTCATTGTGGAGGCGAGCACGTACTCTGCTGTTTCTCATCCACTGGGCCAGTTGCCCGAGGGACCACCACAGCGGCAGAGAGCTATGCCAAAAAGAAGCCTAAACAGGCTCAGGCAGAGCAGTTCTTTTGCAAATATGGCTTACTCCCTTTTGGAAACCTTTACAAACTTCGCTGGCAAAAGAGCTCCTTTCCCCATATGACTTGTGTGACACTAGGGGATTGCTTTCCCCCTTTCCTGAGATAGTTTTACCTGCAATCCCTTTCCACAATTTATCCACTGGTATTTTCTAAGTGTTACTTGTGAATTCCTAAATCCAACAGAGTTACCAATGCTCAGTGCTGTTGTACATATGGGTCTCACATCCACAGATTTAACATTTTAAAAAATACCACATTTTACTTCACTATTTCATTTCAAACATTAGTAGAAATGTCACAGAATAGGGTTCAGCTCACACCGATATCTTACAGGTGTAATTGCCTTGTCTGTAATGCGTTTGTATTAGTTATAATGAAATTACCTTTGACTTGCACCAGTGTAAATGGGAGCAGAGTGAAGGCCAGAGTTTCCACCTAAGACTGTAGGAGCAATTTTGCTTGTATCAAGCGAGCATAATTCAGTTGGCATACATCAGTCAGTTTAATAAAATATATTACTTCTTCTTACAGAGCTTGTCGCCCTGACATCAGCTGCATTACACTGAAATTGGTCCATGGTCAAAGAATCAGGTCCCAGGCCCCCACTTCTTACAATAGACTTAAATTCTGGTTTTCTAATGAAGCTTTATCAGGCTTTACCAATCAGCCTGAATCAGAACTGAATAGAAGTGTGCTGAAAAATCGGGATTTGGCCCTATGGTTAGTCACTCATCAGGATGACCTTGTTATTCCTACTTACCATTCTGTAAGTCTGCACTAAAGGTGTTTTAGGTTGGTTTTTTTTTTTTATTTCCTGCATGACAACAGTCAGTATCTCTTCCGAGCACGTAGCTGCCATCAATTCTTTCTGTCTCAGCTTGTGAATAAGAAGTAAGCAACCCACAGGGCAGGAGAAGAAGGTGCCTGGCTTAATGCTGGGAATCAAGGCAGAGATATGATTCAAATGCCGTCTTATTGTTTTTTGCCTCCTGACATTTCCCAAGTTGCATTGTGTACTGCTGCTGCAGAAAAAATAGTAACTAAGATTAAGCTAAGTGGAAAAGTACTGCTGCTTCTCCAATGTCAAAGCCCCAGAACCTAGGTAAAGCAATTCCTGAAGGAAATCAGAGCAGAAGTGTGAGGTGTTTCTTGTCATACGCAGGTAAAGCACTGTGAAAGAAGATGAGCTGTTCCCCTTTGGTAAACCATTAAAAAAACCCAGATTATTTGGGTTTATTTTTTCCCCTTTATTTTACTTATCTTTACTACGGGAATGCTGTTTTCACAATTCGACAATCCACAACAATACAGAGAGGTGAGACTGAACCAGACAGTTTGTTCGTGCAGGTGGTGACCTGATTCAGACCTGCCTAGAACAATGCAAGTCAGAAAAAGGGATAGAAACCCTGTAATTGATCCCACGGAATAATCTTTTATCATGGCTTGTTTTGTTAATTGATCTCATTCCCAGGGAAACAGCAAACTGAAAGGTGGTAGAGCAGCTTTCTATTCTAGTTACGCCTTAACACAGTTACAGAGTCGTGTGAAGCTTGAACCCCAGAGCCTGCATTCACCTCCCGCGAGCTTGAACACTCTCCATGGCCTTCTCAGCAAATCACATCTATACTTTTGCATGAGGACTTTGTTCAAATAGAATTTTCTGGCAGTGACAATACACATAGGAGGAATAACAGTTTTTTCATCATTATTGCGTATTGTAGATGCACCAAACCTTGGGCTTAGGAGGCCTAAGTGTGACTTACCAACGGTGCCTTCCATCTTATGGCTCAGACAAACCTCCCATTTGACGTCCGGCATCCAGTTGTCCTCAGATGTCTTCCAAATCTTCAGCCTGTCTCTCCTCATCTTGTTCAGGTGAACGGCTGCAGACTGTATGTTCGCTGGTGGAAGTTAACATCTTTAAGCCTTATCTTCATTTGTAACCTGGGGCGGGTAAGAGACATAGAAACCAACACTCACATCCTGACTTCCCTTGTGTTTAATTATGCTTTTTCACCCCCCAGCCCTTCTGCAAGGAGTTCTTAGATCCTATCCGCAAGCTTCTCACTTTAACCCAGCTCCATTAAGTTCCCTGTATCTAGCTGACCATCAGTCTCCATGTAATGACTTGTGGATTTGATGGGCATCAACTCTTGCCTCAGGTGATATCTGAGCCAGTAAGTTCCTACAATTTGAGGGAAAAGAGGTGGCTGGATAGAAAAGAAAGTACCAGATTCCTGCTGGCATCGAGGGGGAGGCGGAACCGCTTGGCTGGTCTATTCCAGTGGATTCACATGGGATGAGTAATGAGTGCCTCAATCGCAGGAAAAACCCTTAGATCAGAGCTCCACTGTATTAAAACACAGACAGCCAAGCACAACATACAAACCCATTGGAGATAAGATTTCATAAATTCCACTGCTCACAGAAGTATTTCATCCTACTGAATACAGCTTTGGATATTTTCTGTTTTGTGTAACTAGCAGCTTCAGGCAAGAGAAACCACAAAAACTTGAACCAAAGTAAGTAAAACTCCCAGTAACTGCAATGCGCAGTTGTATTTTCAAGAAAAGCAGCAGTGATATCAATCCTTCCAAAATGAGACATCAGACATCCAATTTCAAGGCTCCCCTCGCAGAAAATGAGGCATAAGTTTCAGCAGCTGAACAGTATTTTTGGCCTCAAATTTAATTTACTATGAAGTGATATAAGAGAAGGATAATATGACAGTTGTTGTACTTCTATAGCACTTTTGACAAAGTAAATATATCACTGGCAAACATCATAACCCCCATTTTACAGGAAAACTGTGACCCAGTGATACTAAAATCAAGCATGCAACAACAAGCCCCGTTTCCCTTACAGTCTCAAAGATTTGCTGCCAAAAAGGAGAAGAAACTGGAATGAGCTATGATCGGGCTACAGCTCAATGCAGTTGAAGGACATTACAGAGTGTCAGTGGTGTCTCTATGTCAGTGCCCTCCTGCCTGTTAGGAATCTGAGCCTCCCCACTCCTTGACCAGCACCTTCTTGTCCTGCATTTTCACTAAGACAAAACATCAGTGAGAAAAAGAGTTTCTTTGGGGGAGTTTCATAGATTCATAGAATGGTTGAGGTTGGAAGGGACCTTAAAGGTCATTTAGTCCAACCCCTCTGCCATGGGCAGGGACACCTTCCACTAGATCAGGTTGCTTGAAGCCCCATCCAACCTGTCCTTGGATGGGGCTTTTAATAAAAAACCCTGCAGGCTTTCTGCAATGTAATACCACAACGCCAGAGCAGCAGCGTGCTTCAAATGTGCATACCAATGGTGCTGTATCTGTCAGGTGTTGCTCCGATGTTTTTTGGCAATGTTTGCTCCATGTTGCCTTTGATGGTGCCAGCCACCTCCTTTGCTGTTACCATCCTGACCGCCGTTGCTCTCCCTCCCCCTGCCCTGGCCTGGGACAGCGTGATGTGCCCACTCAGCACCGCAACTTAGGTGATTGAGAAGGGTTGACTTTCCCCTCATCCAGAAATGTTACCACTCATCACCTCAGAATTATTCCGGTTTGGTGAGCAAGATGAGCCCTGAAGAAGTGGTCACTGACTGTCAGGCTGGACAAATCTAAAATCTCTGAACATTCTCATCAAGCAGGCTCAAAGTTCAGATTGGAAACTGTTCAATAGTAACCAGTCTGCGAGATGGCAGTGATGGTAATTCCCAAATATTTGGTGTCAGGAAGTGTTCGTGGGTAGTCAAAGAGTGAGGATGCTCAGAGACCTACAGGCACTGCAGGGTTGAAAGCACTGTGATAAAGAGCTAACTGAAGCACCAAATCTACAGGAACAGACTTAAATCAACTTTATTGTACAGCAGTGTTATGTGGGCACTGAATAAGGCTGAAGATAGATGTCTTTAATTTTTTCTGTTATTGTCAGCAGGAAGGCCAAAATCAGCAAGACAGATATTGGCAGATGAACCCCACAACTCCATCACTACTGGCGCAGGGTTTGAGACAGGCACGTTAAGGTGGCAGACCACCGCATTTTGTACTCTTTCATCAGTGATCTTGCAGTCACCAAAAGACCTGACAATGAACTGAGAGATGTCAGTGGAACAGAGCCAGTTCATCATAACAACCTTATGAAAGTGGGGTGCAGGTGGCCTTTGAAACACAAGGAGTTATAGGTCTCTTGGAGATGTGCATTATCACATTGCAGGAATTTAAGCTGTCAGTGCACCCAAAAAGTTCCTAGAGATGGTGGTGTAAGTAATTTCCAAATGGTGCAGCAGAGGTTTTGCAATTCCCATTTAAAGTCTGGTAATGTAATATTACATGCTCAACACGAAAATGAAGTGTAATCTACTGTGCATCTATAAAATGTAATACAATACAATTAACTAAAAGGTCTTATCATCTCGACTTTGAAGATGGCATTGGTGTGACTGGTGTTGGTTTTTAACAATTGCCCTTTAGGAAAAGCAAGCCCTGCCATCCATGCGATATCATTTTTTCCTATGCTCTTTGTGGGTTTGGAGAAGAAAAACATTTCAAGGAGTTTTCAGCTCCAGGGATCTGGTGAAAAATTAGGTCAGCACAACAAATAGATATCTGTCACAGACTAATAGATATCTGTCACAACAAGTGCTGAAGACGACCATTCAGGTGCTGAAGACCATTCAGCTGCTTCTATTGCAATCTTTCATCACCACTTCACTATTACCCCCCATTCCCCATTCTTCCCCAGTTCATCTCTTGCCTTTCCGTTGTGTCCTCTCTTCCTTCATCTGTACATTTTAATAGTCCCTTCCACTAAACATCATTGATATTTTTAAAATTATACTGACACAACATAAATTTGTAAATCATTCCACTGCTGGTTTCTGTGTTATATTCTTTTCCTTCTTAAACTCATGTGTCTCATCTATTTAAATTATAAACTCATCAGGGCAGAGGCCACATTTTAACCTGAGCATAGTGGAAATTCATGTAGCATAATTAAGTAGGATAATAAAATACACCTCAGTGAAGGTTGAAATGTAAGTTGTGGAATTTACATTGGTTTCATTGCTCTTAAGGTGAGAGGTGAACACCATCATGACTTTCTCTAACTTCTGGCATGACTTAGACCAGGGGACTTCATGTAGTGAGTCCTGCAGAACCCTACCACTCAGAAAGACCTGCTGATGGGCTTCTCACCCAGTCCCATCATAACCAGTTCCAACAGAAGTTTGTCCTTCCTACTAAAATTGTGTCCCATGTGCACTGTTTTAATTTGTCTTGCCCAGGCCTTCAGTCATTTGATCTTACTATGCCAGGAGATCCCCAGACCTTCTTCTTTCCCTGTGCCTGCAACTCCTTTGTGCGACTGTGTCATCTAAGGCTGTGAGATGTGAAGAACATTGCAGGCTAAATGCAATTAACCAATTAACCCATTACAAGGCCTTCATATTATTTATGCCACTTTCACAGCATGCTACAACCTTTTCTGGTGTCCCAGATATTCACAGAAAAATGGGGACTTGTGCTACAACTGCACGAAATATAAACCTGGCTTTGGAGGAACAGGATGCAGGAGGCAATCTCTTTACATCTCATAACCAATGCATGTGGCTTGACAAGTCTGGCTAGGAATCTCTCTGAGCTTTATCCACATGTCCAGAACCTGGACATGTGATGAGAACAAATATTCATGCTAGATTTGTGTTCTTCTGAAATTCTTCTTATTAGTAGCAAGATGGCCCCATGGGTCACTGTGGGACACTGTTCCAGGGATCAGACTGGCCCCACCACAACCATGCACATGGCCCCAGAGGGGATTGTACAAGCCAGCCATAGACCATGGATTTGGGCAGATGATAAGAAAAGAATCAAAAAGCGCAGAACAGTGAACAGCCCTTGTTGCGTGCTTTCCTCACCGAGGTAAAAAGGAACCAGAGAAGATATAACACATACTCACTTTCATTTTTCCAAGGGAAAAAGCAATAAGTACGTAGCCTTAGGTTATGAACATCTTGATCGCTCAATCACAGTCTCGGTGCCTGGCTGCAGTCATTACAAGCTCAGTAAATTTTGGAACCTTTGGAAAACTGCTGCTGCCTTTTCAGTAAAAAAGCATTTGTCTGAAGTGGTTTTAGTTCAGTGGGTCCAGAAGTTGCTGGGATGTCACGGCAGCAAAAGCCGTGGGGGTAGGTATATTCCTCAGTGTATTTCTGCCTTCAGTCCTTACAAAGACAACATTTCCCTGCTGCAATGGAGGTGGGAAGGGGCTAGAATATCTATGAGCATTTTATCCCCACCACAGCTTGAAATATAAATCAACATGCTGCAGAATGAAAACAAAATCCAGAGGGTTTTTTTTTTTCTTTGTTTGGCTTCACTCTTTCCCTGTGTTTCCATGCTGCTCCCAGATGCTCAGCTCTCCCTGAGCTGAGAAAGAGAAGTGAATACAGAAAACAGTCTGGAGCCACCAAGGATCACCAGGCTAGCAGCACGGTGAATCGACAGGGAAGCTGGCACACACCTGAAACCTCTGATAATACGGATCCAGCTCTCTCCTCTACGTGGTCTCCCTGTGTGACTTCAAGCACAAGGATGGACCTTGGGGATGCAGCAAAATACTCTTCTTCAAAATCCCTGCAGGCTCTTTAAGTGCCAACATTTTCGCCGGTAACTGTCCCTTGATACATAAAGTTTTCATTTTGCATCTCAGAAGCACCTTTACTCCAGCAGAGCTCCTCACTGCCCTTGTTCTCACCCAGTAAGAAGCAATTTTCTGTCTCTCACTTAAAGAAATCCGATGTTACGTTACTCTTTACCCATCCAATGCACACCTAGATGAATGCAAGTGTTGTCTGCTCACTGTCTGAACCCCTGTCAAAGGAAGAAGTGGCCTCCTGGGGTAGCACGGGGGTTAGAGCCCACGTCCCTGCCCTGCCTGGGCGGTGCTTCAAACCCCTTCCCTCCTGGGGAGCATCCAACCCCACACTGAAGTCTACAAAGGCTCAGGACAGGGAAAGATGTTTTCTTCAGTCCTAGGCTGAAGTTTGTCTTTGCATTGCAAAACCCACCCGAGAAGCTGATTTAATGCTCGGGGCAATCGCTTACACTGAGCTACTTTAGGCAGCTGAGAGAACTAAAGCAGGGATGCACACATAACTGGGATGCTGGGGTTCAGGAAGGGACTGGTGCTATCCACATTGTTAAGGAACAACAGGAAAAAGACATGAGCACACCTTGTTATGCACCTTAGCTTTTCCTTTACAGTAGCTCCCTAATAGTTAAATCGGTTATTTAAAACAAAACAAAACAAAACAAAACAAAACAAAACTTTTTTTTCTCTGCAGTGAAATATGCCAGGTTGACATCCCTGGTGGTGAAGATCCTACCCTGCCTGTGTTAATTGGGTGAGCAGAAAGACAGCAGCATATACATTCACCAGGGTCCTGTGTCAAAACGAGCAAAACAAATTAACAAAAAAAAAAATCAAGACCTGGCATGTAAAATTCCAGTGCTCCCAACTCATGCAGGTATCAAAGGAAAAGAAAGAAAATTCAGGCCAAGAACGAGGGACAAAGAAAGCCTTGATTAGGAAAGTAGCACTGGGGGGCTGATGAAAGAATGAGAACATTGCTGGTGCACAAGAGAGCTTTGAGTTAAACACCAAGACTCAGCTATCAACATAGAGACAGGTGAAATTATAATACGATGAAACCCAAGCATGGAATAATATTCTGCTGGGGATTGTTTTACTGTGCCGCAAGGAGCGAATTTCAGATTGTCTCTGCTTGAAAATCCTTTCCGCAAAGAAGACCTTTGGCAACTCATATCTGGATTTGGCATTACAAAACAACATTAATCCTTGGGGACTGCAAAACTCTTTTTAGGTTAACCTTCTCCTGCCACGTGGAAACAGTCAGGAGGAGGAGACAGGTTTTTGGAATGTGTCTCCAAGGCTTGTATTATAATGGAAACATTTATGCTGCAATCAGAGAGTGGCTGTAGACCATGTAGATACGGCTGTGAGAGCTTTAAATAGCTATCTGGGGGGACAGAGAGTAGGGCAGCATCCATAAAGTGATGCTCAGTGCCAAGTTGCACACCCTGCCTGAGACACAGCAGAGATCCTGGAGTACTCAGCACACAGTATCCCTCCAGTTAGTGCCAGTGGTAATTGGTTCTATAGGTTAAAACAAGAGCCTGGCAGCTTGGTTTCTTTGACGATCGTGACCCAAGTGACTTCAAAAATGAGCTGGCAGAAGACAGGAGGGTCCTTAGCTGGAGGCATCCATGTGTGGCTGCACTGCAGAGGACAGACTGGCCCACATAGGGCCCTGGAGCTGCAGCAAGCAGCCATCAGTGTGGAAATCTTCGGAGAAGAGATGGGGCCCCCCAAAAAAGCCAGGATCAGGAAGGTAAAATAATTGCTTGGCTGCTTTTACAAGGAATGAGGAAGATTGCGATGTGAAGGAAAGACTCAACTGGAATTGTGGAAGCAGTCTGTGGATCACTCCCTGCTGTATTGAGGGAAGGAGCCAGCAGACCTCCAGGTGACCTAATCCTTTGCTTTTTTTTAGAGCTTGGCTCAGCCTTCCTCCCAGCAACTGGCAAAATGCCTACAGGGCCAGAAAGGGGCTCTGTGGGGCAGGAGGCCAAGTTGCAAAATAAGATTTCATAGGATATGTTGAGTCCTTTAGGAGCATCCCCATTGCTGGTCAAGTGGCTGTGGCCCTCTACCACCTTCCCTTCATCCCCTTCCAGATCATTCCCTGACAGTTCAAGAAATTCCTGGGTTTGCTTCACTGAATCAGTATCAGTACTGGATGCTGAAGCAGGAGACAAGCAGGTGATTAAGTTTCCCAGAGCATTTGCCCAGCTATTCACAGCACACAAGTCCCAAAATGACTTGGGCCAGAAGGCAGAATCCAATTCATAATGGAATATCAGATCCTGAGGTAGCGGATAACTCAACCAGCAGCAGATCCTACATGCTGTCCCATCCCACGGTGCAGGGTCCTACTCAAGGGAGATGAAAGCTCAGTACCAACACACCGCTCACTTCTGCTGGAGGAGAAAAGTATTTTCCAGCTGAAGATAATGAATGGCCTGAGCCAAATCATGGCCAGATGGTCCCAATCAGTGGTTGTTTATACCAAGACCTGGTCAGTCAAGCCCCCTGACCCTAATATTGTCTGTAGAAAAGTAATCAATTTACAAGGCCAGGATGACTGACCTGTTAGCCCTGTTTGTTGATCCAAGACATAATGGCTCAATAGCTTTAATTATTAAAGCCGGTATAGACAACCATTGATCCTCCCACTTAGTGCCATCCCTCTCGCCTACTTCCCAGGGGTTTAGAGCAAGGGCGTTTGCAGGGAAAGAGGGAGAACAAACCACCTCAAATGACTCATCCACTGTCATCACCTAATTTTTGGACCCCAATATTGGAAGTCTGGCTCCCTACGGGCCATCCATTACACGTCATCACAGCAATCAGGTGATGACCCTTCCCCGAAAACATGAGTCTCTACTTTTAAGCTAACAAGACATTGAAAAGACCATTTATAGAGTTGACCCAGATCATCTTTTCTCTCCAACAGTTCAAAAAGCAATCGGTGTAAAGGACATTAATCGAGTTGGCGCCAAGAGGTAATTGAAGACAGTAATTACTCAGTTTTTATAGAGCTGGAAATGTAATAAGGATTTTAAGAAAGTAATAACTGAAGCTTTCTGCAGAGAGATCCCCTGGTGCATACAGTTTAGCTAAGGGCCTATCTTTTTGAAAATACATTTTCTTGTAGTTATTACATCACTGTCTTGCTGGGACATCTCTCCTGAGTCTTTGTAAATGTAATGGGCTTTGCTAAATCTGAATACACCGTCTCTCTGCATTCTGAGTTACTGTGTCGGATTGACACATCTAATGCAGCAATAATGCAGGAAACAGAAAACACCCACATTTATATGCTTTACCTTCTCCCAGCTCCTGGCTTCCCTCTTCAAACCTAGCAGATTTCTGTCAGCCACCCAATTTTTCTTTCTGCTTTGGAAGCCATGACAAAAAGGATCTGATTAAATTTCCCAAAGGCACATTCAACGCACATGGCAGCTCCTAGGCGTTGGGGTCAAACATTTTCCCAGCAGGCTCAAAGGGCATTTCATCTTGCTGTGCATTTGCTTGCTTAAATCACAAGCCCCTGCAACAGAAAGAAAAATTCTGATGAAATGGCAAATTTATCTTCACTTGAACCCGATGAAGTTTGGCAAAAGCTCCCCCTTTATGCAGAGTACCCTGAGTTCAGCTGAGATGCTGGTCCAGTCATCCCCTGCTTCCTGGGACATCTTCAGGACCCATCCCACGTCGCCTCAAGTGCAGGACTCAGGGGTCCTCTTCCTTGCTTGGGCACTGATGCCTTATGGGCTCTGAATCAAGAACCTACATTGCCCCATGCATTTGTTTCTCCACTCTTACTTACTTTTGCCTGAATTACCTACTTACTTCTTTGGGACTTGATTTCTCTCTTGTGGTGAACCTGTACTGTCTGCACCAGTTCATAACTGGCTTGGATTGATGAGTTGTTCGTCCATGTCATTGTTGGAAGAGCAAAGAAAGCAATCTTGCTTCCCTCACTGCAAGCCAGTCTGTGACTTTTTGTGGGGCAGAACTCATATTCCACTGATGAGGTCCAGTCAGACAGACAGACGGACATGCTTGAAGTCTGTCATGGTGACAAGACAGTACACCCAATGAATGTTTGCTCCTGTCTCTTGTGCTCTCTTTCTGCAATATTTTGCCCCCTCTAAAACCACATTCTCTACTAAAATATGATGGCTTGGATGAGTTCCTTGGAAGGTGAATGTCCAAAGCAGCACATTTTTAAACATGATACAAACCTCAAACTGAAGTCATAAATTTTCAGAGTACCTACCCAAACAATAAATGCTTTGAGGTTCAACAGTTTCATAGTTATGGCCAGTTTGGCACATTCACTGTGTATTTACACAGTGCTAGAGGTTTAGTATGAGCAGGCCCTGGTCCATAACTGTTGTCTGCACTGAAAGTAATAAAAACCGTAACTACTCCTTTAGGTCTTTCAGCCTGATTTCAAAAACAAAAAACACTGTTGGCAGCTAGACATACTAAGTGGAAACTCGTATCTCTGTGAGATCCATGCATGAAAGCTATGCAGAATGTGCTGAGCTCATTTACTATTTCCTTATAGACCTCACCAGCTACAGCGAGAGTCAGACCCAAGGTGTCAGGGATGGGGTGCGACAACAAGAGAAGCATTACCCTTAATATAGTACCTTCAAAAAGTCCAGACTTGTCCCTTGAGTTACTGATGGAGACCATAAACTCTACAAGGCAAGTAGCAAACGCATTCTGAGTTTGTACAGTGCTTTGCACCACGGTGCTGGCACAACTGTGTATTTCTGTAACAAGAAGCATTTGTGTTGGCTGAATTGCCTGCAGCTGATGGCTGTATGTAGGGAGAGGTGGTCACAAGACGGTGTGATGCCCCAGGCCCACACAATCAAGCTTATCATTTGTTGTATTCCTGTATTATGCTGTCACTACAATCATTTTGTAGAAGAGCTGATGGTTGCATCAATGACAATCATCCCACCCAGCTTTGATAAACCCTTAACTGAGTGGACTGTGGCGCCCACAAAGTTCTACTGCCTAACGCAAATTTGCCAAGAGCTGGGAGTGTGCATCACACCAGTCTCCCAGGACTGCTCTGGGGGCTGTTGGTACCAGCACCTAATGGTGTACAAAATAAATGTACTGGGCAGACATGAGGCAGCACTCCTTTATCTGATTCCCAAGGGTGCAACTGGAAATACTGCCTTCCCCCATCCTCTCTACTCATACACAGGCTCCAATTCTTCCCTTGCGTGACGGCATCAGAAGTTTTTCTACCATGTCTGATACCGAGACTTGACAGTGCCCTGCTTCTTTTACAAATGTTTTAATATATATTCTAGCTACATCTGCATCCAAACGTTCTGGGCTGGGAGGACACATGCCATCATGCTGGGAAGTAGGTGAAGAGGAAGTAAAAATCTAACATCGTTTGGGTTATGTCTGGTTCTGGCTCTTCTCCAAGCACAGACAGCTCGTTACTAGCAAGGGACTCCTGTCCTGCAGGGTTTCATAGCTTTCTGACTTAGATCTTTGATGAAACTTCATTTCATGCCAGGTCTATCCTCAATACCTTCTTCCTAACTAGGACCATTCCCTCCAGAGAAAGAAATCATTCATACTCTTTGCTGGGATGGGGGTCTACCTGGACTACATCTTAAATGGCTCTGCTTCAACCTCTTCCCTGCCACGCAGCTGGTGAAGTTCTCTGGAGCTCCAGGAAGAGAAAATTGTGTTTGGATTTATTGCCTGTGGTTCTAGATGCAGAGCTTCCCAACTTTTTCTGCATCACATAACTCATCTCTGCATTCACTTGCTAATCTCATTAGTTTTGATTAAAATTTGGTGGGGGTTTCTAAGACCTTCTATTGACCCGTTCTGGTATATGCTGGAAATTTATTCAGGTCAATTAGACATCTGCCAGTTTCATATTCAAAGGCCATGACATATGTTTGCTCAACAGGGTACTGCAACAAGGAGAAACTGAATTTGCATCCTGAGCAAGGTGGCACAACGGTGTATCAATATCGTTTTTTAATGAGATTTGCTGGCTTTCACAGACTTGAAAAAGTGTAAATTTATGCTAAAATGTCAACAAACGCCAGTCAAAGAAAGTTCTGTACCATGCCTGAATGCAAACGACACAGAGGGATACGAGTCATTTTCATCAGCGTGTTAACTCCAAGAATTACATCGACTTGCATTTGGCTACGCTTGCCTAAGCTAAAAACCCCTTTCTGCTACTCTGTCGATACTCTTTGCCCACTTCAGAGGGAACTGTTCTAGCTTTAGGAAACGCGTTTCCCCCATATACATCATATTCACGTCAGTCCACATTTTATGAAGACGTGAGCTTCAAGTGAACCACTCAAGATCTGCAAGACATCAGTGAAATGTGTGGGTGCCCAGAATATACGATTGTTAGTATCACGGCAGTGCATTTGGGTAAGATAGATATCCATGCTGCCGGGTGAGATACAGCTACCTAAATGACATCGTGCAGGCAGGGAAGCATAATGTAGCTTTGAATAACCTTTCTCTGCAGAGCTTATTAGGGTTAGCAGTTGTCCCTGCTGAACGAATGCAGATCTCCTTGCTCCGGTTTCTAGTTTCACAAGGACCCATTTCAGCATTTTTATATTTAGAATCATTGAATCATCTAGGTTGGAAGGGACCTTTAAGATCATCAAGTCCAACCATCAACCTAACACTGCCAAAACCACATCTACACGTCTTTTAAATACCTCCAGGGATGTTGACTCCATCACTGCCCTGGGCAGCCTGTTCCAATGCTTAACAACCCTTTCAGTGAAGAAATTTTTCCTAATATCGAATCTAAACCTCCCCTGGCATAACTTGAGGCTGTTTCCTCTTGTCCTATTACTTGTTACTAGCAAGAAGAGGTCAACCCCCACCTCTCATCAACCTCCTTTCAGGGAGCTGTCGAGAGCGATGAGGTCTCCCCTCAGCCTCCTTTTCTCCAGGCTGAACACCCCCAGGTCCCTCAGCCGCTCCTCATCAGACGTGTGCTCCAGACCCCTCACCAGCTCCGGTGCCCTTCTCTGGACACACTCCAGCCCCTCAATGTCTTTCTTGTCGTGAGGGGCCCAAACCTCCATGCTGTGCTGATGTCCCCTAAACAGAGATGCATGCCCAGCCCTGAACAGCTGATAATCTATGTAGAAAATACTCCTGGGGCAGCAGAAGGACAAAACACTTGGGTGACTTTCCCAAGTTCAGGCCACAGAGTGGTCACAGAGCCAGGAAGAGAATCCAGAATTCCTGAGTGCCCCATGACACCGGACTAACAGGGACTCTCCCGTTTACTGACATGTATAAAGTAAGTGCAAACATATAACAATCTGTAGCTGTGCATGCTAAAAATGTAAAAATATATGGCATATCAATCCACCTCCCTTGAAAACACATGGCCTTTTCATTCATCAGGATATTGGACTGAGGCCACTGCCCAATTGATTTGAATGTTTCCAGTATTGCTAATTAATTTGGTCTAAAAAGTAGTTTCTTCACCAGTTTAGCTGAGTAGCCTTTCTTTGCCAGTTGTCCCAAATGGAGAGTATTGTACACATTTTACATAATTAGCTAATTTAACCAGCTAATTTAACATTAATAGCAAATCTGTGAGTTGAACACCAGCAAATGAACTCATTAAAGAGAAAAGAACGAGTGCTTTCTTTTTTTTTTTTTTTTTTTCTTTTTCCTCTAGTTTTGCACTCTTAGCAAGATGCTCTGGGGAAATCAGCATTTCAGGGAAGTTCAGATGATCAAATAAATAGGGTTTTATTGATGAATTAAAAAGGATGCATCAGAATGTCAAAAAGCTTTTACAGAAGGAAGCCAGCCTTATCTCTCCTGTTTAGGGAGGACCCAAGGCTAGAGGACCCAACACAGGCTTTTTTAAATTTATTCTCATTTGTGCTGAGGGTCTCATCGTTTCCTCAAGTGCTACACACCCAAAGTTACATCTTCAGCCCTGAAGCATGCTGTGAACACTGATTATTTGAGAGACATATTTGAGGACATCAGCGTGACAGCAGTGTTAGCCATTTTATCTCATCGCTCTGGCCTGCTTTGCCCCTCTGTTATCAGCTGAACAACTCACGATGCTCAGATGGAGCAGGATTCTTGCTAGGAGGGAGCTCTGCTCCACCATCCTTCTCCTTTATAGCTCTGAGAAAAAGCCCTTTCAGATAGTCCTGCCAGTCTCCCTTTCTCACACACCCTTCTCTCATGTCCCAGCTCACGTTTTTCCCACCTCTATGCTCCACATGTCCCACCACTTGACTAGGGTAAGACGGCAAGGGGGCATATGGGAAGCTGTATGATGGGAAGGACGCTAAATAAGGGTATTGCAGGAAGAAAAAGGATGGAGAGCAAGAGTCTGGGGGCATAAGAAAGCAGGGACACTCCTTGGGGAGCTATGGGACAGGATGGTGTGAACAACTTCCATTTTGTTCTCATAATTCATTGTTAAGAAGCCACTTGTTATAAAACTAAGTGTTTTGCAACCCTTTAGAGGCTTTCACATCAGTGTGACTAAGGACACAGGGATGTCATCATCTACTCAGCCAAAGACTTCCAATTACTCTTCATTACTTCAGATACTGGGGTTGGGCCAGATGACCTCCAGAGGTCCCTTCCAACCTCAACTATTCCGTGATTCTGTGATTTCTTCTGCTTTGCTGGTGTCTGTAAAATGGAGGTAATAATGCAAGGGACTAGTATGAACAGATGGTTTAAACATTGAGATACTCAAGTAGATCAGCTGTGGAGTGTGAAAAACTCTCTATTATCTCTAGATACAAGCTCTGCACCTGAACTGTATCTGGACGGACACACTGCAGTTGTGTTGGTGTGAAGATGTGTTTCTTCTAAAGGACTAAGGCACTCCTGAAGGTGTGTTGGGTGAGAAAACATGTGAAAGGTTTAGAAGACGTCTGAATAGAAGGTTGGAAGGAGGGGGCAGGTCTCCATCTCCCTCTGTCACGGGGATAACGAAGCACAGTCAGCACGCTCGCACCGACGGCTACTCAGAAAGATGGTAATCCAATGGGAAGTGGCACCTGGTAGATATCACGCTTTGCTTCTCTCAAAAGGTGACCCCAATCATATCCTATTATTTCAGCCGGTGATTCCTCTTTTGTTTGGAATAGTATTGGAACATCCTTGCACAACTTTGAAGCTAAATTAATCCTTGGTTCAGAGAACGTGTGTGTGCGCGCGCGTGTGTGTGTATGAATAATAGATTTTCCGTGCTAAAACTATCAAAGGCTCTGGCAGGCAGCTGCTCAGCTCCCTTGGGCAAATATCCTAGAAAGGAGCTTCAGCACCAGCCTGGATTTGCATGTTTGATGCATTGCTGTGTCTCAGTTTAAAAGGAGGCAATCTGTTGGGTCTTAGTTCATTGCATGCCTGTTGAAGCCTGCGTGCTGGACTGCAGCACAGTAGCAAGGGTGGATTTTTTTATTTTTTTTTTCAAGGCATGGAGAAATTTTTCTCTCCCAGGAGAGCAATTTATATCTTGACTAATCTAAAAGTTTGGGGGGTTTTACGCTGAGGGGTGCAGAGGTTTTTTTTTTTTTAAGAAGCGTGGGTAACAGTAAAGAGGAAAGGAAGGCATCTGCTAGAATCGCTTTCATACCAGAACATCAGCTATGCTGTAGGCAAATGCTGTGCCTCAGCGGAGCAGAGACAATTTCTGGTAATTAATGTTCTTCCTTTACCAGCACTGGGAAAATCACTGACTTTAACAGGAGATTTATACAACTTTATGTCAAAGCTTAAAGCAGCTGTGGAAAGGGGGTGATTCATAAGGGAAAGTTCAGAATCTGCAGGCAGGAGCTAAGCCCCGAGTCAAGGATGCTGAGTTGTAGCTGATGAGGTTTAAGCCATTTTCTTCCATAGTGAGTTGTTCCAGCCATTTTTCTTATTCTGACTCAGACATCCTGCCAACAAACCCATGTTTGGTAAATAGATGCAGTAAATCCCTCACATACCCAAATAGTAGGGAAGCAAACCCTTCTTTTCAGCTCCAAAAACACATGCCTTCCCTGGCTGACAGCAGTGGAAGTAATAGATTTTTTGTCATCTCTATGGACAGCTTGATCAGCCAAGAAAGTTGCATCATGGAGGTCAGAAAGTAAGAACTGCCGAAAGTCAAGCTGAGATAGATCCACTCATGGAAACGAAACCAAATATTAAAAATTCCCTATGAAGTGGACTTCCTGTGGCATAAGGATGAGAATTTAGATTGAAGATAAATAAGATTTCCCCACCTGCTCCAAACACATAGACTAAGGAAACGGTTAATCTAAGTAAAACAATTTGCCTAAGTAAAATGATTTTGATCACAAAATCCTCTTCCAGCCAGCCTGTCCCAGGAATACAGTACTTGCTCCATCTCACTTGCCATCACAACTCTCTCTGGGTGTTTTCATCTGCTCTCATTTCCGAAGAGCCTACCGAGCCCCTCTCCCAGGCACACACTGCCAATCCACCATGATGATTTGGCTCTGTTCAAGTACGTGATAGGTTGGTCCTTGCACCTTTGCTCTTGTCCTTTGTGCTGGCTCTCCATGCAAAGCCTTTGGTCTTGAAAAGCCCCTGGTCCTGCAAAGGGTGCTCCAGAGAGGCATCCTGCTAGAAGTGCAGAAAAAGGCAGAAAAATTTAACATTGTGGTTTCTACACTTTCCAAAATTCTAACATAACACCTTCTAAGGTGTTGTCCATCCTACATTTGATCACATGGGATTAGAGTGAGAAGAACTTTCAGGCCCTTTGAAGATGAAAAGTGCATAGATGTCTTAAGTACATTTAATAGCACATGTCTACAAATTGTTCATCTCTGTTGTTAGCTGATGAAACAACTAAGGAGACTTTGGCAACACCATCCCACAAGACCAGTACTGTCTATTTGCCTATAACAGGTTCTGGGTATTCTTTACAAGCTCAGCAATGTTGTTTCTGCCATGAAAAGCCTTCAGCCTGAGACAGATAAGCAGAGAGAGGACATGGCGTGTAGTAAAACCCACTAATAAAATGCTTAGGGCTAAAATGTACCACATTTAAGGAAAGATTCCCTCTTAACCCTCTCTTTCTGTTCCCAGTTTTTTGTTAAATCAACATTAGTAGATCTCTCAGCTTCCTTGTGCTCAACTAAATCATGTTTCCACTGACAGCTCCACACAGTTGCTTCTGGAGATGGTCTTGGAGCTGATGACTGCAGTTCACTGTGCACTTAGCTGACACCGCTCAGTACTGAAGAAGATTGCTAAGTGCTAAATGCTCCCAGAAGCTCCTTCTGCACGGGGCAGTCTTCCTGTCATTGCCTCCAGAGAGGACAGTTTTCTTGCCATAGAGATAGGATGGTAAAAGGACAAGACTGATGTAGACGAGGCTAATATGAAATAGCTGGGATAGGATTTTTTTGTAGAACTCTTGACTTTTGCTTAGCAGAACATCCACAAAAGGTGCATGAAATGGCAGGAGGTAAAGGTGAGCCTACACGAGTGGAGATGGAAAACTGAATTTTGTTTTCGTATCTATTTGTGTGAACCCATTGTTCTTGACAAGAACATTGAGTGTTAGAGGAGCATCTCCAGAGTTTGAGCTGAAAACAGAAATAATCCTTTTATGGATTTTTATAGCGGGGCAAAAGAGCTGGCTGAGGAAGAGGTAACTGGACTCTGTGCCTGTTCTGGGACTAACCTGACAGCGTCATTGGTTATGGTTGACACGCTTTCCATTTTTACAGATGTAAAGTCTACAACCAACTTTTCAAAGAAATATCTGTGTTTACCCTTAACAAGAGGAGAAAAGGAAAATACTTACTTTGTAGCTCATACGATAACATTAGCTGGAAGACCTGCGAAGGTGCCTATTGATATTCATGGGTTACTTCCTCTACGATTAAAACCATCGCTATTCTGTCTGTGAGAAACCTCTTCCCCCGGACTAGAGCTCCACTTCCAACTTGTCTGACCTTTATATCTGCAGCTTGATGAGTTAAATCAGTGTCACAGCCCATGGTGAGTTGTGAGGTTACTTTGACAGAAGCACAGAGACACTGTCAGTTCTGGTTTTCATGCTTGAGGATCTCACCGCTCCCGTACAAGGCAATTTGCACTCCCTTCACTTGCAAGACCTGAGAGCAGCAGTGGGAGCACACAGCGGGGATTTGGCTCTCCAAGGGGCACAGGAGATTGTTTTCTATGGGGTGCAATCCTACGGGTGGCAGAAGGATGACATAAAAGACCGGGCAGAGTCTTCTTTTCACCTCTACATCCTGCAATTTATAAAGCCATTGCTTGGGGCAGCTATCCAAACCCAAACAAATCCCAAGTGCCCTCCAAACAAAAGGCTAATTTAATTTAAAATTGATTTGCACTCTTGGTACAAGACACTTGATTTTGTAACGTTCAGCAGTAGCATAAAAATAAAAAGAGCATCTAACTCTGATTAACATCTGAGTCATGGATTGCTGGGGTATGTTACGCCAGCTGAATTTAGCTATTCAACTGGCACAGTAACTCCTCTACAATATTAAACTTCCCTGGCGTAATTTACCACTCCTTCATTCATTTGTGCATATGCTCGGCACATGGTCCCAAAGCTTGCATGATGATTTTGCCATATATAAAAGGCACACTGACTTTTCATCAATAAGATGCGCATTGTTATTTGACAAGAACAATGTGCTCAAAGAACAGGCTCACAATAGCTTCTATCAATCAAGCACGCGGTGGAAAATCAAAAATGACAATGAAACCTACAGCATTAAATAACCCACGGTGCTGGAAATTAATCAGGAATCTGGTGTGCTTGAAAAACAAATGTGTTTTTAATAAATTGGATTTGAGTATCACTTACAAGCCATGGATTACCAGCTGAGTGGAGACTGTTTTGATTTGCACTGATGAACTCCGGGGGAGCTTGCCCATGTACATATTCAAGCCATTGATGTCACCCTAAGCCTGCTGGGCTTGGTGACATTTAGGCGGTGTGGACATTATTCTTTTTAATACATACAGAGTACGTACTTATAAAAAACCCAACCCACGTCTCTGATCCTGCTCCCAACTACCCCCAAACAATCCAAGGGTTAATAATACCCTCTGAAAAGAAACTACTTCCCAACATGTAACAGTTCACCCCTTGAGGAAAAGATGGAAGAGCACGAAGGGTGTATGACATAAATTCGCAGTGTCACCGGCTGTTTGAGTGGAAGAAACTTGGGTGTGACATGAAAAGGGAGGGATAAAACTGCTCCAGAAATAGCACCAGAGGTAAACGACTCCAATATTTTTAAGTGCTCCCTGTACAGCTACTGTTAACCCGCTATTTCATTCAAGAGGGGAATAAATAACCGCTGTTTTAGTAGTTTTTCTTTCTTACTTCAAAATTTCTAAAGCCCAAACTAAGAAAAGAAATGTTCATTCCATTAGTTTTCAGCAAGTTTGCTACCTACCTGCAGCAGACCCTCTCCCCCCTTTTCTCCACCCTTTCATTCCCATAAAACCAGAGTATTTCACAGACTCCCTCGGTTACCGCACTAAGGACTGAACCACCTCTCACCATATTCTTGCTTAAACAAAATGCTTATTGAGGTCAGGAAAACGCTGAATACCACTCCTGGGATTTGGCTTTGGAAACTAGCACTTGTGAGAATTTCAGCTCTTGAGGACTAGAGTTTGAACAGCACAAAACATAGGAGGTGAGCCTGGTAGTTGGGGAAGTCTTGAGATTTTTATTTATTCCACTGATCTCTCCTCTTCAGTGACTAAAAATGCAGAAGATGACCATACCTCAGATTTCTAATCTATTTAATGATGACAGAAATAGGGAGAAAACCAAAAAGCCTATGGAGAGCAGAGTGAGGCTTCCAGTTGTTTCTCATCCCGTGAGAGCAGGAGGACAAAACTGAGGGGCAACAAATTCAAAGTTGAGGGGAAAAAAGCTATTTTATCAAAGATTTCTTAGTTAATCTGCAAATCTCACTGTCACAAGATAGTGCTGAGGCCCGTAGATTTGGAGGACTCAAACCAAATATGTGGATACTATTTTGTCAAATTAAAATAGGCAGCTGCGATAAATGCACATTTCCAGAGGAACTCAGAGAAGACCATGTATCTTCAAGCCTCAAGGTATAAACCCCAGCCTGACTCTCAGAGGCTGGGAATAAACTCGTCCCAATATAACAAGTAAAGGCTGAGCCACCTGGGAGCCAAGTGGCACTGCCTACCCTTAAAGACAGTGTTGGGAATTACACATCCCATTGGTCTGGTCATCATCATACAGGCTGGGTGCAGAATGGATGGAGAGCAGCCTTGAGGAGAAGAACTTGGACATGCTGGTTGATGAGAAACTCAACATGAGCCAGCAACATGCGCTGGCATCCCAGAAAGCCCCCGGCATCCTGGGCTGCATCCCCAGCAGCGTGGCCAGCAGGGTGAGGGAGGGGATTGTGCCCCTCTGGTGCACTCTGGGGAGACCCCCCCCAGTGCTGCCTCCAGCTCGGGGGCCTCAGCACAGGAGAGACATGGACCTGCTGGAGCGGGGCCAGAGGAGGCCACTGAGATGCTGCCAGGGCTGGAGCCCCTCTGCTGGGAGGACAGGCTGGGAGAGTTGGGGGTGTTCAGCCTGGAGAAGAGAAGGCTCTGGGGAGACCTTTGAGCCCTTTCCAGTCCCTAAAAGAGCTACAGAAAAGCTGGGGAGGGACTCGATCAGGGAGGGGAGCCATAGGATGAGGGGGAACATTTTTAAACTGGAAGAGGGGAGATTTAGATTAGATATTAGGATGAAATTTTTCCCTGTGAGGGTGGTGAGCCCCTGGCGCAGGTTGCCCCGAGAAGCTGTGGCTGCCCCATCCCTGAAGGTGTTCAAGGCCAGGTTGGACAGGGCTTCGAGCAACCTGGTCTGGTGGGAGGTGTTCCTGCCCATGGCAGAGGGGTTGGAACTCGATGAGCTTTAAGGTCCCTTCCAACCCAAACCATTCTATGATTCTATGATCTATGAACATCCCCCATGTGCCTATCAAAGACTCCTGATTTGAACAGGAAGCTCATTCTTTTTCAGGATGATTGCCTCCATCGTTAGATGCAAAAGCAGGTACATTATATAAGTTGTTCTCATCTGTAACCAAACTCCCATTGACTTCAGTGGGAAATACCACTCCAGCCCACATAGGATTAGCAAACTCCAAAAAAAAAAGGCACGAGCTTGAGTGTTTAAGTCCCCCTGATCTTTGCCAGAGCTGTGAGCATATCGAAAGGGAAAGAGCCAGACCCATAGCTTCTGTGGTTTCTTGTCCAACCCAGCTAATCTCGTGCATCCTGGACTCTGCTCTTCTCTATAATTAGACTGATAATTAAGAAATAACAGCATAATATAAATGGATAGTTGCTGGCTAGCACCGTTAACATCAGGGATAAATTGAGCAGTAATCTGCAAAGGATGTTATTGCTATTATAAAAATAAAGATCTGTCTCCCCAGCCAATCAATTCAGCAGATATATACCAACAATCAAATTGTTAAAAATGACTTCTATAAATTACCCAGTCTTCCATCTAATGGAGCTAGAAACAGCTGTGAGACAATTTAGAGCTGATATAACCATACGTCGGGAGCGCTTTTTCATCCTGATGCCTTTCCATTCTCTTCGAAGCTGTTGTACTGTAGCAGGCATCTTTGTTTAATGCACCCATGTGAAAACAGACTGTATTTCACACCATGGGTTAGCAAAGTAATTTTGGCAGAAATGCTCAAGAATATATGCATTTAATATGGGTGGAATAATTCAATTTCCTCCCTATTATTTCAGCTATGCAGTTACAATCTCCTTAATTCTTCATTAAACCCTCTGGGCTTGGGGGATGTTGCCGTGTTTTATGATCTGCCATACTTCTTTCAAATGAACCTGGAAAGACACACAGAGGAGCAGTTATAATCATGTATTTTTTAGTCAGATATACTAGTGATTTCAGCTAAATCAGAGCAATTTAGCACCTTGCTTTGGTCATGGCAGCACAAGCTACGTGGCATATTCACGCTGATGATTGCTGGCACTTGAGCTTAATCACGGAGCATATAATGGGATTTATGTGTGGCATGCTCTTCCTCGTGCATCTTCATCCTGGCCGTGTCCCAGCCCAGACTGCTCCAGCTGGAAGCCACCAAGTGACACTTCTCTGCCTGCAAGTCACTACCAGTGTGTTAGTTTTTGGAAGGGACGGGCTGAAATGAATATTGTCCATGCTGGCTGCTCTACCAAGTCCTTACGGAAACAAATCAGAAAAATCCTGGCTGGGAAGAGTAGAGATCTTGCCATTGTCCATGTGGAGCAGTTGCAGGGTCAGGGCTCACGTCTCAGGCAATCTGCCCCTGTGAGTTGCAGGGGAAAAGAGCTGGTGGCCGCTGGTGGCTTTTCTCAGTCCCTGGAAAACACCTTGACCATCGTTGCCCAAGAAGCCCTCATTAAACTCTGCTCTCCATCACACATTGAGTCCATACCCTGCTTCTCAAGGCCCTGGTGATATTACTTCTCCCTGGCCATCGAACCACTGCTGCTTTTTGATGCACGCAGAGGAGGAGAGCTAATTTTTCTGCCTGGGCACAACGTATGATAATCTAGGCTCTGAATAAAATTTGGACTGTGCTGGAAGTATAGAGGGACTCGGACAGACCCATAGCTGCCAGTGAGCAGACATTGTCACGATCAACTTCTGCAGATCAGACATCAGATGGGAATAAACCTGAAAACAGTTTGGTCTAAAATCTCATCTGTGTGCAAATGTGGCTTTTCCTAATTCTCCAAATAGGACGTGCTCAAATGTGACCTGCTCTTTCTGAAGCTGTGCAACTCTCATGTTTGTTTAAATTAACTTTGCATGAACCTCACTTTCAAATCTCAAAATTAGCTCCAACTTCCCTGGCGCTCTCTAGTCTGCTCTGCAAACATTTTCTTCTCCCTTGCCTACTTTAATTCCACTTTTAAAAACACTCTTGCCTCCACGAATAACTCTCTCCTAGATTCATCTGCATTTGCAGCTATTGTCCCACCTCTCTTCACCTCCTTTTATCTGTGTACCTCTCCTGCATTCATTTTTTCCCTCCCCATTTACCCACTTCCACCCAGTACCTCTGTCTCCACGGAAACCTTTTTTGAATGATTCCTACCTAAACGAGCGGCCAAAACTTTGCTTCATCATCATTCCCCGTCATGATCTTTCCTTTTGAGCTCTTGCTTTCTCTTGGCTTTGGTGACTTGGTGTCACTGCCACCTCTCTGGGGGCTTTCTGAGTATTTCTCTCTCTGCAGCTATTCCCATTTTCCTCCCACTTTTTCCTATATTTTGGAATCCTTCTCTGGGCTTTTTTACCCATCAACAGGTATTTTCAGCCTAAGGCAGGTTTGAAACTGTCCTGTACGTCAATGGCTTGCAGGGATCTGTCTTCTGTTTTCCAACCCAAATCTTCTGACTTGCACCTTCCACCATCTTTCTGAGGTCTCAATTTGCATATTATTTCATCTGGGGGGGCACAAATTAGGTGACTTACTTCTCTGCTTCGTCAGACCTCATTTCATAGTGAGGGCCACGTTTATTCCACCATTCATTTTCACTTTTCACTCATCTGCGGTTGTTTACAACTTTATTTGAATTTCCACTGGGGCACTTCAGAAACCGTAGGATTCAGATTGAGCTTCCCAAAGGACTCACTTTCCTCTAAATTCTTTCTATTACCTCTGTTAACTAATATACTTAATAACACCATTCTTCTTCTTGCATTCTGGCTGATTAAACTGAAGATCATGTTTGACTTCCCTTTTCTCCCCTATTCTACTCAATGCTGCAAAAATCCACCCCTCCCTCATTTGTCCTGACACCTAAATTACCTTCCCACCTTTCCCAAATCAATATGCCACCGTCTATCTTTGCTTCATCAATCCCTAAAATTTTGCTATCGCAGCACCGATGACAAGGCACACGCTATTCCTGGAACAAACTCATCAGTCATCAGCATCCTGACCTGTGTCCTGCGTTGCCCAGACCCTCTCGACACGCTGAGATGCTCCAGTTGCTTTTCATGGCTTCTGAGGAGGTCAAAGGCTATAGAGCAGGTTATGCCGTACTTAATTTTCTGGTTCTGCTTGGTATTCTCAGCTAGGGAAAAGCAATCCTGTAATGGATTACTGATTTCATTCTAAGTGTCCCCGGTGCATCTATTTTGGGCAAGGTACATCTCCTTCCTGCAAAACACTCAGTGACTTGTTCTATGGCTAGGAGAGTGACAAATAGTAGTAATAATTTCATATGTCAACTGGCAGAAAGCAGTAGCTCCTACACACACTCAATCCAGACACAGTCAGTTATCTCAGAGCGTAGGAGGTGTTTCATACTTAATTCCACCTGAACCGCGTTGCTCCCAGAACTGTATTTGCTGCTTCCACAAGTGGGTAATTTAAGTAATAACGATGTAACCTGGACAATCTGCCTCGCAACCATTTTAGCCTGTGTTTCTGCCTTTTATTTTGTCCAGCTTTTCTAACATGTCTACCCATCAAAGACATCTTTCTCGGAGGCGCGCCAAGAACAGCTGGAGTGGATCAGCGGTGTCAGTGGTAGCCCGTTGCCACTAGGCCAGCACAGCAGGTGTACTCTACACGGACATGCTTGATATATTCAGCAGAACAGCAGGTGCACCGTACATGAACAGAGCTTTAACTTTCAGTAGCAACCAAGCGGTTAAGATACCCAGAATAACAGTGGTAGAATAAATTAGGTGAAATGAGGAGAGGGAGGAGGAAGACCAAGAACATTCCTGTTCATTACATTGATACTGAGCCAGGGTGATGCTGGTTTAGATATCATATTTGATAACACTATTCTGCAATGTATAGCCAAACAGTAAAAAGCCCACTGATATAAGTATTTACATTGGCAGCGGAGAGACACCGGCTTCTCAAAGGGCATTGCTGAGCAGAAGCTTAAGTTAGGTGCTTTGAGTCATGCACTAGAGAAACTTCTCCCCCTTCACTGCAGAAACCAAAGATTACCTTCCCAGCTTGTCTGGTTTAATGTGGAGATAAGGATACATAAGGAAAAACTTCTTTCCTTTGAGGGTGGCAGAGCACTGGCACAGGCTGCCCAGAGAGGCTGTGGAGTCTCCCACTCTGGAGATATTCAAAACCTGCCCGGACCTGTCCAACCTGCTGTAGGTGACCCTGCTCTGGCAGGGGGTTGGACTAGATAATCTCCAAAGGTCCCTTCCAACCCTGACCACTGTGATTCCTCGCAAGGAATACTTGTTGATAGCACAACCACTGTAAGCATGGTCTGGTCATGACTTAGGCTGATGTGATCCAGCTTAACAGGCTGTTTTACTCTAACGTTACATGCTGGGAACATGCGCCAATATGTCAGTGCACTTCGCCAGGCGAGGCAGTAAAATAAATAAAATAAAATGGATCTCTTCTCTTAGAAGCTATTTCTTTTTTCTGTTTGCAGTTGCAATTGGGGATAACTAATTTAGTCAGAAGAAGGTGGACATCCTCAGGATGGAGGCACAGCTGCTAAATTTCATGTCATGCTACCACCAGTTGCTTTCAAAACCCAGAACAAAAACATCAAGTAAAACCACCTTTTGGAGGAAAAGACAAATGGAGCGTTTCCAAGATGGAGCAACACATTACATCAGGAACCTGAGATTCGCATCAAATATGCTACGACAATCCCCAATCAGAAGACATCCCAGTGCTCTTCTTACTCCAATTTATGCTGTGAGTTGTGACTTTTGCTTTGATATGAAATGTATCTCAGTTGCCAGGTCTCTGTTTTAAAGCAGCCACAAAAAATGGGGGAAATTGGGTTGTTTCACTGCAAAAAAAAAAAAAAAAATAATGTTTGGGCTTGACCTCTTCCTACTCATTTAAGGACCTGAATTTTGCACATGCATAGAAAGGAGCTTAAGAACAAACATCCCAACCCAAACTAAAGGTGTACCTTGTTCAATACCCTGCTTCTGAGACTTCCTTGGTGTGCTCTCCCAGCCTCTAGAAATTTGTAGATAATTAATTTTGTGACCCTTAATTGACATTTTAGTGTTTAATAACCTTTGGTGGGTTTTATCCACTTGTGCTTTTCTGAGGTCCCGGAAAATTTCAGCAACCCCGTCCTGCAGCAATGGGTCCTGCAGTTTATCTGTGCCTTGTGTGAAGCCTTTCCTTCTCTGCTCTGAGCTGGCCACCTCCTCATTTCATTGATGTCCCCTAGTTCTTGGCTTAAAAGAGTCAGTGACCAATGGTTTCCTCTTCACTTTCTCACAGAATCACAGAATTATCAGAGTTGGAAGGGACCTCTAGAGATCATCCAGGCCAACTCCCCTGCTAAAGCAGGATTGCCCAGAGCACATTACTCAGGACTGCATCCAGGCGGGTCTTGAAAATCTCCAGGGAAGGGGACTCCACAACCTCCCTGGGCAGCCTGTTCCAGTGCTCTGGCACCCGAACCGTAAAGAAGTGTTTCCGTGTATTTGAACGGAACTTCCTATGTTCCAACTTGTGCCCATTGCCCCTCGTCCTGTTACTTGGAACCATTGAAAAGAGCCTGGCTCCATCCTCCTTCAACCCACCCTTTAGATACCTGTACGCCATAATAAGGTCTCCCCTCAGCCTTCTCTTCCCCAGGCTAAAGAGTCCCAGCTCTCTCAGCCTTTCCTCATAAGGCAGATGCTCCAAGCCCTCAATCATCTTAGTTGCCCTTTGCTGGACTCGCTCCAGCAATTCCCTGTCCCTCTTGAACTGGGGAGCCCAAACCTGGACACAGTATTCCAGTTGTGGCCTCACCAGTGCACAGTAGAGAGGGGGAGAATGACCTCCCTCGACCTACTGGCCACACTCTTCCCTATGCAGCCCAGGATTCCATTGGCCTTTTTGGCGACAAGGGCACATTGCTGGGCCATGGATAATTTACTGTCTCCATGACCTTCATCTTTTTACTGAGAGACCATGTAGCCCATATGGTCATTCTTGCCGTGGAAGCCATCCCATTGCTTGTCACCCTTCCCTTAACCTTTTCTAGCTTCACTTTATGCTTTCTAAGTCCGGGAATCCAGTGCTGTACATGGTGTTCATGGAACAGTGAGGATATCTTCAGCAACACTATGATGCTTTGCTGTATTTTCACACATGCTCTAGGGAGAGCAAACATTGGCACTCTGCAAGTGGAAAAGCCAAACAAAGCAAGAGTTAGGAGCTACACAAGATCCTGCATGCTAGGTGGTGGCAGGGCCTTATTTTTATCAGGATTTGGGGTGGCAGCATGATCAGAGAGGTTAACTTCATGGCCCATAACGCAACTACTCCGCTCTCGTGAGACCCCACCTGGAGTACTGCATCCAGCTCTGGAGTCCTCAGCACAAGAAGGACATGGACCTGTTGGAGGGGGGGCCAGAGGAGGCCACGGAGATGCTGCAAGGGCTGGAGCCACTCTGCTGTGAGGACAGGCTGAGAGAATTGGGGGGGTTCAGCCTGGAGAAGAGAAGGCTCTGGGGAGACCTTATTGCGGTCTTGCAGTATCTGAAGGGCACCTACAAGAAAGCTCGAGAGGGAATTTTTACAAGGGCATGTAGTGATAGGACGAGGGGGAATGGCTTCTAACTGGAAGAGGGGAGATTTAGAATAGATATTAGGAAGAAATTCTCAACTGTGAGGGTGGTGAGCCCCTGGCCCAGGTTGCCCCAAGAAGCTGTGGCTGCCCCATCCCTGGAGGTGTTCAAGGCCAGGTTGGACGGGGCTTGGAGCAACCTGGGCTGGTGGGAGGTGTCCCTGCCCATGGCAGGGGGGTTGGAACTTGATCATGACTCGATGACCTTCCAACCTAAACCATTCTATGACTCTATGATATTCACAGCTTGGTAATACTGACAATTAGTAAGAGAATGTAAAGATGTCAACAACAAATCCATGGCTGAGGGAACTAAGGACAGTAAGATGTCTTAATAACAAAACTAATGTAAAAATATCAGAAACAAATGAGACCTTTAGGATATGCACGATACCAAATAAGGTTAATAAAATTGTTGATTGTGATTTAGAAGAAAATGAAAAGTATCAAAATATTCTTTTTTAATGCAAGCCAGATTTTGTATTCGTATCTTAGGGTAGTGAGGAAATACTTTTTATTTTAAGAATAACTAGGAAAGCTATTAAACAGCAACTATTAAAGTTGAACATACTTACATTGATCATATAACTAGCTCCTAAGAGTATTTAAAAAGTGGCTGAAAATGTCTCTAATCCATAAAATGTTGAATTTTGGTAACTCTTGTAGCATTGGGGAGGTTCTAGAGGACTGGTAAGATTTCATACACTGCGGGATAAAGGGGGTGGCCTTGAAAGCTCCTGGTCCGTCTGACCTCAGCAGGGAATAGAATTATGGAAAAGCTGATATGGACCACAATCAGTACGGGCTTTTGGGGAGGTAGAATAATTATGGCAATCGATGGGCCTCTGTGGAAAATAGGTCTCATCAGACAAACTTAATTTTTTTGCCGGTCGTGAAAGCTTGGTCGTGGAAGATGACTGTGTTGGAGTAACAGATTTTCCGCACGGTTCTGATAGACAGGCACTAGGTAACCTTGCTGTGACAATTTAGGACAATTTAGGTGTCTCCTCTCAGACACCTGTTTCCCTCCTCTCTGTGAAAGTTACTGCCCCAGAGCAGGGCGGAGGAAGGCAATGCGCGTGAATGGTGCTGTCGCTGTTCAGTCTCTTTATCAGGAATTTGGTAGAAAAAGCAAAACAACTGCCGGTCACATTTCCAGGTGACTCCGAAATGGAAGAAGTCGATAATGACCGAGCTGGGGTGACCTGGTGAGATGGGCTGACTTGAGCCTGCCTGGGAGGAGAGTCACCGCAAGGTTGTGCATCCAGCTCCAAAGAGTATTGGTCGTGCTGACAAGATGGGTGCCATAATCTGCAATGCCACAGCCGGCTTGTGACAACTACAGCAACTCACCCGAAGGTGAGTTCACAGTGGGATGCCATAGCTCAGAGAGAGGATGTGAACCTCGAGTACACAAACAGGGAGCAGGAATGGAAGAAGGGCAATGTTTCCTCTGTGTAGGGCATTTGCAAGACCATTAGCAAGTATCTGCACCCAGTTCTGACATCTGCACTTTGCAAAGAGTGTTACAAGATGATAAGGTAAAGAAGAGAGCAAGAACGACGCAAAAAATCTGCCTCACAGTGAGACGTTTGAGAAGCATATTCTAATTCATGTCTGCAAACTGTGTCCTTGCATGAACTCCCTGTTAGCTTTGTAAACGTTGTGGTACATTTTTTCTTCGAGAGATGGATCCTGGGAACACAGCAGACTCTCTCCCCATCCTTCTTATCCCTGTGCTCCTTTTTGAATATTGACTTCAACTTGGTTGCGAGCCTCAAAATGCTTTTAGGAGCTTGATGCTTTAAAATTTGGAGTATATCTCCATGGCTCGGTGAAGAATTCACAACGGAGAGCCTAATATATACTTGTGAAGTGCAGTTCTGAAAAGCCACTCTTCTTCTGGTGCTTGATCTGTGAAGGCTATAGCCGGCTTGTACATATCTCCAAGATGCTGTGTTTTACTGCACTGGCAATAACCTATGCCTAGAAAGTAGTGACAGCACAATTATTCCCCTGCTTGGCTCTTGGCTTCATCCATTTGAAGTATGTCTGAGTCAGAAACTCCTCTGCTATGGCAGATTTTTGCTTCTTTACTCACCTGTTGCTCACAAAGGGTGAAATCAGAAGAAGAGAGCTGCTTTGGGTAGGCGCAGAGAACATGGGGAGAATTTGCACCGAACAGCCAGAGAGCACCGGCCAAGAAAGGCATCAGACAAAACCGCAGCACCGGCGCTGTGTTTGCTAACCCAACACTGCCACGTCTCCACTGACAGCCAGAGGGTATCAGGGTATGTGGCAGCCATATCAGGTTCAGTAGCTTCTTTCAGCAAGTAAGGTGGGCCAAATGGTCACTACAGGTGACTTACTTTTCCTCCAGCAGGCAAAGAGAGAGTATAAACCAGGAGCTGGGAGGTGGGACCTCTTCCACAGGCAGAATTCGTGATGAAGATGGACGGAGGTGGATCTCAGTGTTTTTCTTCTGTACTTTTTTTCTAGGTATGGAGTTGGCGTTACTTTCCCCTAGGTAGCAAATATAATTGCAGACCTCACCCCAGAACAGTCAATGGTCTTTTCAAGGCTGAAGATGGCCTGACTGTTTAAGCCCCCTCCCAAGCTTCATTATATAGTGTTAGAGCTGTTTTCACATCAATATTGGAAAAAAAGATTCTGACGTTTTATGAATTACATGGTCTCGGGACAGCAAGCTGCACTGCAGATACATATCCAACACTTCCCAAAGTTCCAGAAAATTTATTTGTTTGAACTAGTCACCAAACATGAAGGAACACTTTGATCTTCCATTCCTAAAGCATAAACCTTCTGCAGGCAGAAGCTTCAGAGATCCATCTTAAGTGTGTTGAGCTGCTGTGACTGTCTAAGTATATGAGGGAGGTAAAGGGAGAGGGAATGGTGATAAATTTATTAGGCAAACTGACAAAGTTGGAAGAAACAGACAAGGTCTGGGAGTCCCCAACTCTCCTGGAGATCATGCAAAGTCATAAAGAAGCAGCTACATGTCCAAAAGTTTGTTTCCTACAGATGAATCAGTTCTGATTAAGGATATCGCCTCGCTTTGCCATGTACCTTGCCTTGGTGTAAATTAGAATGTCTCTGGTGATATTGGTACAAAAACTGTTAGCAGCTGAGCATCTGGCTCATCCATTTGCAAAACGTTCAGGGATTACTAGAGGTTAAGCATACTCTATAAATGTCAGATGTCGACAGCATTACATTCAGCGATAATAAACTTTAAGCACAAGAAAGTTCCCTTAAAATATCAAGCTTTCACCCAGCAGTGCTCATTTAAGAGTTTAAAAGATGCTGCACATTACTGGCCCATAAATAATAGTAATGAAAAGGTCAAGCGACCTGTTAGGAAAATCATACTGTTTGGTGAATGAGCTTTCTGAATCACCGCCGGTACGAAAGCCCAGTATTAGAGCTCTGCCTCATTTGTGTCCTGCCCACCCCAATCCATGCTGCTAAACCCCGTCCTTGCTGAAATCTGAAATGGTCAGATTTGGGTTAGGCAAAACTTTTAAACCACTTTTACTGATGAGTTTAGCAATGTCTTCCATAAGAATGCTTTGCTCTTTCAAAAAGTGCCACATCTTATCCTCCTATGGGAAATTTTTCAAAAACTTTTGAAACAAGTATTATATTGGGGAAAAAAAAACAGCCAAGAAAGGAAAAAAGCTACGGTAGAGATGAGAATACAGAACAGGCCCCCCAAAATAAAATTAAAAACTTTGGGAAAATGTTGGCTTCAAATTTAAACAGGAAAGATTAGATTTTGTTGATTTCTTATTTTTTTCCATTGAAAGTAGCATTTTCAGAGTATTTCTTTTAGACAGATTGAAAAATACAGAATTGGGAGCCAAGCTTGTAGGAGCTAAGTGGGACCGCCAAAGGTCAGAGATTTCTCCAGGAGTTCTGTGGTTGTCACGGTTTGGCTCCCACACAACCACCACTTGTTCATTTTAGGTGTTCAAAACCACCTCTCATCACCTCCTCCGTCTCCTCATTCCTCTCTTACATCAAATCTCACACTTTGCTGTGGCTATCACGGTAATTACATCCTCAAGTCTTCATCACTAGTGCAGTTTGCTGTTGGACAAGTTTTTCCGATAGATGATATTTATTAGATCTTGCAGAAGTCCTTTAAGATGTTTGGGTTTGAACTGGTTTAGATAAAATAAGAAGCTGAACCCCAGTCCTTAAAAATCTTCCGCTGTGTGTTTAAAAGCAGAACTAAAGGCAAAAAGATCCAAAAGTTGCCCGCCCACTAAAACTGGGAAACTGTACTTCTCAGGTTTATTGCACCAAGAACATATTTTATGGTAAATTTCATTGTAATTTTTTAAAGTATTTTTGTTTTCATTTTATATTTTCAAAAAAAACCCACAATATGGGAAAAAAATCAAGTGATAGGAAACATTTTCTGAGAGAATCAATCTAGTCTAAACATTTTTGAAGGCTCAACAGTACATTTAAAAAGGCTGTTTCACTGAAGCTACTATTATAAGATCTGGCTCAGATCCACAAACCCCTTAAGACACCTGGCCTTAGTGTGCTCACAGAGATTTAGGTACTCAACATCCAGTTTTGGTTTTAATCACATGAATTTGAAATTCAGTAAGGGAGCTGCAGCACGTGCCCCACCTTTCTCTCCTCCCTCCTCTAGATTCCAGCTGGAAATCATGTGTCTCCTAGAGCTGGGAAGGGAACGCAGGACACTCATCTCCTAATCCTCTGCTAACCATCGGACCATTGTAATAAAAATATATTAATTCATACAGATGATCCAATATATTTTTTTCCAATGCTGCATTTTTTCTTTTTTTTTTTTTTTCCTGTTGTTTCCAAAAGCTGACTATCTATGGGAAATAAAAAGTGAGTAAGAATTTACAGCAGGTATTTTATTTTCCCTGTTAGGTTGCAATAAAGATTAGGTAGGTCAGTGCTGTGCTGTTCAAAAGTTTATTTACTTCACACTGTGATTTCTCCTTGAAAGAGTAAGGGCAAAGTAACCTTTGGATCTTCAAAAGCTCTGGCACTGCTGTGATTACTCCGAGAGAAATTTGTATAGTGTTTGGTTGGCAGCAAGCCGTTCAGTCCCGCAAGAGATTCTGCTAATAGCTCAGGTGAGCTGAGAAGACCTACGGTTACTTGGATGTTTCTATACTGCATATCATTAATTAATCTACTACAGCTAGCTCTTCCTGAACCATTGTATATTCCCTGCTTATACAGTCTTATCGACCTGACCCTGGGGAAAATCAATTCTTGTAATCTATCTTATTACATTTAAATATATGTACAGAACTTGATATAGTACAACAGCAGTGGGGCTTGAAAGAGGCAAGGAAAAATGTCTGGGAAGGCGGAGAAAAAGGAGGAAAAGCAGATAACGTGTTCATACATTGGGGTAAGCTCTGCAGATCTGCCCTAATTCAGCTTTTCCAAATTCACACCATTATAAGCTACGAACCGGGTCTTAGGCAAAAGGGTCATACACATCCCATGTACAACGCAGTGCAAGCACAACCTGGGGATGTACGTACCCAGAGATCCATGGCACATCTGACCCTCTTACAGCCTCATCTAAGGATCCTGAAGTCTTACAAAAATCCTTGCAGTTCATGCTTTTAACTCTTGATGTCCCTGCTGCATTGGCCCAAATACAATGGCTTTAAAAGCAAAGCCATATTTTTTTATCAGTCCAATAAACCCTGCATCGTTATCTTGCTTTTGTTGTTATTAAGATCTGTTCTCATATTTAAATGGAAATTGGTAGATAAGATGACCTGAGTTTCCACAAAGATTAGGCTGACAAAGCATATAAAAGGCTAAAAGAATGATCTGGGGATGTTCAGGATGGTCAGACTCACTTTGGTCCCTGGGAAAATCATGGTGTGATTCTTGTAACATATTTCTGGGGACAGGAAGGAGAATAAAGTAATCAGGAAGGGTTAGCGTGGATTTAGCAAGCATAAAACATGTCTGACCAATTTAACCAGGCTCTCATGGTGGTGTATTGTAGGAGGACAGGAGACATTGGACATTGAAGCAGGAGAGGTTCAGACTGCAAATAAGGAAAAACTTTGTCATGATGGGACCAGTGAGGCATTGGGAGAGGTTTCCCAATGAGTCTGTGCAGATGAAAACCTCCCTCCTGGGAGGTTTTCAGGCTGTGAGTGGACAAACCCCTCAGCAACTTGGTCTGATCTCAAGGGCGACCCTGCCTTGAGCAGGAGGTTGGAATACAGACCTCCCGAGGCCCCTTCCAGCCTGAATGGTTCTGTGAATCAGCAGCTCCACAAGACTGTAGGAGCAGCTAAGACACAGCTGCTGCCGTTAAGAGGATGGCAAAAGCTCCATTTCTACTTGGCGGACACACTAAATGTAACCATCACTCAGCTCTGACTTGAGGAATGGAGATGGGGAGTCATGTAGTGGTGACCAAAATTTACTGGTGTGTGAGCAGGAGTTGCATGGGACGATGCTAAACTGCAAAGAAAACTTACTTTGGTCATTGCTGGTAAACTTGTCCCTGTACAAAAGGATCATGTGCAGATAACCGAAAGCGGGAATTATACTACAGCCAAAAAGGAGATAATTGATTCTGTAGTCGTTATTTTTACTTTCATTAAGTGCGAGGAGTAATGAAACATCAAGAGATTAGGAGCTGACATGCAGGCACCACAAAAAGTCTCTAAAAACAGAGGGCGGGTATGGAGAGGCTGATTTGTAGAACAGATGGAATTGTTGTTATGAGCTGATTTTTTTTGTTTAAAAGCAGTGAATTCCTTAAAAATGGCTAATAAAAGCCCTGGAGAGTAGCCACCTAGGTCAAGGCAGCACCAAGCCTTCATTTCTGGTGTCGTCCCGCTTTCAGCTATGCCTTTGCTTGAGGTAGAAAATGGGTGATGCTGCCACAGCAAGCTGAATCCAGAAAAGCCTTCCTGTGACCCAGAACCGTACTGGGGTAGGTTAAGGTGGGTGCAAGTGCCTGGGATTTGGCTAGTGTGCACCCAAATGGTGTGAAAACACAATTTTATAACAGGAGTCGGTGCAGGCAACGAAGACGGGTCAGATAGGTGCCTTTCAGCCTTCTCCTCTCACAGCTTTGCCCCTCTCTTTTGTTTGCTCTTCGTAAGCCAACTTTAGAGAAGACAGGAAGATCTAAAAGCTTTGCTTGGGCTTCCTTCCCTCCGACAATAGAGACAATGACGAATCCGAGACGCTGCCAGCCCTCCTTCAAGGGCTGGATTGATGTCCCTGCCTCGTGGTTAGACCCAGCTGGGAGAAGGGGAATTAGGCCTTGTCTTTCAATTACTGCTGTTTTGCTCAGGGCCGCACATTGAAGCCTCCCAGCGGAGAAGTCCTTCTTACTGCTTATAATCTCTGAATTGTATTTGAAAATAAAGCTTTTAATTAAAACTGGCATTTCTCAGCTTCCCACTGGCAGCCGACATCTGCCTGCAAAAGAAATATCCTTTGTGACACTTGCAGTACAGAAGCCCAGCGTTAAAGGGAGTGAACTAATTCCCCGCTCTCCTGCCATCAGATGAGATGTGAGAGACAAGCTCCTCAACACTTACGTCCATGAAAGATCCCACGGCATTTCGCAGCAGCAAGGGGCTTAACCCCAGCGACCTGGCTGGATTCCAGCTCAAGTACTCTCCATCTCAAATCCCTCCCTGCCCCCGGCCCCGATGCAGTTCCTTACATGATATAATCTTCTTCACTTCCCGTGCTCCATCGTTACAGAGAGCTGTCGATGCAAAGAGTTAAACAGCCGCTGGGCTGGCTCGTGGGTGACAGCGTTCCATAGGTGGGTCCTTCCACACGCACCCAAAATCAATGCGATGGCATCTTCTCCCAACCCCGAGGCGTTGCCCCTGATCTGCAGACAAAACTTGAGAAAAATTTCATGCCCAAAGCAATATTTAGGCTGAGTCTTCAGCAGCTGACAGGGACCATTTAGAATGCTATAACCTCACCATTTCCATGATGCTGTCTGTATTAGCTCACTTAATTAACATTCAAGGATGTAGAGAGCCTTAACAGTATCGGCAAAGTTCTTTAAGGACTTCAGTTGCACAATGATACAATTGAATCCTCTTATGACATCTTTTAAATCTGATGGGAGTCTTTTTGTGTTTTAAGTGAGGATCTTGACATGTAAATTAATTTTATTATGCCTGTTTCTCCAGGGGTCCTGAGGGCAAGGTTTTTTCCTCTGCTCACAGTCGTGTATTCTGATGTGGGCTAATCATCTCTCGTCCTTCTCCCCGCAGCAGCCTGCACTTCGGGCGTTTCATGTACCAAATCTGTCATGCGCAGCATAATTCTGGTGAGGGAGAACGGGGAGAGGGCAGATTAAAATGACTTATTGACAATGTCTCTGATAGTCACATTAGAGGTCTAATGCTGTGAGTTTTGCAAGTTTCGTGAAGTCCTGGAATTCCATCAACCAAAAAAAAACCCCACCCCCACAGGTGGGAAATGATGAGGAATCAACACCAGAGGATAAAAATCAAAAGCACTTATCCTTCAGCACTGGCAATCCCAAAGTGTCATGAAAGTCAAGGAAAAACAATAAGTAGAAAACAAATGTGGCCTCAGGAGTTAGTTCATAAATTTATATGGCAATAGCACTGCATGTTCTCAAAAATGAAATAGCCTCAAATAAGATACTAAAACCCAGAATCATCTCTGCTAATGTAATGTTTCTGTCTGATACAATTGAGATTACCCCGTAGATATTTTATGGTTTTAGCAGCTTTTTCCCTCCCATCATTAAATATTTAATAGTTCTAATTTATCACTTTAATATTGAGTTGTTTTGGCTTAGATGCTTGAGCCACGAACTGAATTGCGCAGACGAGGAAACTCTGTGCATGTTTATCAGAGTGACATACTGGAAAAGGATATGGTGTGCTTACATCTCCAATGCCTTGTGCCACATGTGGCCACTTATATCAAGGGAAAATGCATTTAATACCTCTTCTGTGAATCAGTACCGCTTGGCACCGGCCCTGCCATATTACTATTTATATTGCCCAAGCATTTAAAACTGCTGTAAGAGATCAAGGCTTCAGCGTGGCAGCTACCCTACCAGCACAAGAAATGGATAGAGCATCTCAAAATATGGGCAGATGGTGAATAGATGGAAAGTGCCCCAACATCTCCAGCCCCGTTCAATGCCCTGTGTGCTGCTGTCTTCTGCTTCGGTGCTAACACACGGTACAAGGCAGCCAAAGCTCATGAGTGCCCCGTGGTGGGATTGATCTGCCCTGACTTAGGTACCCAAATGTTAGATGTTGACATCTAAGCTAGTCGCTCCAGGTTCCCCTTATCATCCATGGAAATCAAGGGGCCCATTCAGAGGACAGCATATCACATCTTAAAACCAGATATCTACAACGGGTTAGATGAGTTTCTTTGTGCAAGCGTCTGTTTCCTCTTGTCTTTGTGGTGGAGCATGGAGATACAACGGTCAATCTGTTTCTGCATCTCTTTTTCATCATCTGAGCAAAGATAACCCATCTGTCTTCTGTATCAGAACAGCATTTCTTCCAACAGCCAAGCTCTGTCTCTGCTGCATGACTCTATAAGCCAGACGAAATCATTAGGAGTCATTCCTGCCTCAGTTTTACCGGCCACATTTGTGTAGAAAAACCAACCTATAATCTTGTTCAGCCTCTTCACTTACAGTTTCTGTTAAGACACTTCAGTGAAGTAATGACTTGGTGATGGTGACTGTTTGACTGTGGCTGATTTATGGCATTTTAAACCAGCCAACTTCACTGTCCTCAAAGAAAGGTGTTGGTGTAGCAGATCCGTTCTGTGCCTCACAGCACACTGAGGAGCAACTGCAGAACAAGTGGACTTATGTACAACAGAAGCCGGGGATGTTAACTTGGAGCCATTAATGGTCAGTATTAACAGTGCCAAGGAAGAAATGAAAGAATATCATCATCATCCCAGGAATACCTAAACCTCTGAAATCAGATTAGAGGTATTACGTGAAGCATCAAAAGGAACCACTTTGTGATGCTGTTTAGCAAACTGGCTGAGACTAAAGGCTACTGTCACCTTCATCCTCAGAGCAGGTCATCATGAAAGGTATGGACTTCACCCAGCTGTGAGCACTGGCGCTAAAAATTGTCTTAGTTACAGTCTTGGTGACTCTCAACGATTCAGCTGTGAATCACTAATTGTGAGGTGAACTTCTGGGAGGTCAGCTCTGGGTCTGATGGGCCTGTTCAGGTCCCAAACCAGCACCTCCAAGTAGCCTTTTACAGCCAACTGCATCAGAGTGAGAGAGAGCATTTAAAGGGTGAAGCAGTATCATCTCTTCTTGGTGTCCTTCTTGGGTCTCTGCAGGTCAGTCAATGCATACAGATAGTGTAAACTGATCCTATCCAGGCAGAGGACCAAATATATAAATAGAGTCAGGAAATCTTGGAGAAGACTTGACCATCTCTTCTTGTGATACCTCCTACTGAGTGGACACATCTGCAAAAAGAAAATGTTCCTCCATATTCAACTGTAGCAAAACATGGCCTGTGGCCTATTCTGGGATAATCTTGACCAAAAAAAAAAAAGTGTGTCTGATTTGTTCATCTCCCAAAAGGAGTTGAGTCAGGAGAAGAAGAATTATATTCTCTGCAGGCTCTTTTGAGAAATCTTACCCTTAAAGTGTTTTGAGGCCCCCAAACAGCAAATGTGATAGAAGTGGACATTTGCCCGCGGGAGCTGATGCTTCAGGCCTTAGCTGTCTTTCAGCGAGAGTCATTTAATTAATTCAGCCCTGTTCTGCAACGTCAGGATGTTCTGCATTCAGGACAGGGCTCTGACACGGCTGCTCTATGCACATGCTAGACAACCATTAAAAGATAAGAACTGTAATCCAAAATTTGTATAAAGATCTGAATAGACAGGATCCAAGCTGCATGAAAGAAATAAAAGTACAATCAGCATTTGTACTGCCAACCAAAATACAGTCGTGGGGTCTAAATCTTTCCACAAGCTCGGTCATCTGTGGATGTAGCACCATTTACTTCTGCAAGTTCCCTGTGATTGACTGGAAGTGAAAATCAGAAACTGTCTTCAGACTGCTTTGTGAGACAGAAAATGAATGTTTGAGTACAAGTTGTCAAATACCTTGGTTACAAGGGAGTACGAACAAATCGGTCTTATATTTCTTCCCATTTACATGTAGGGAAGCTCTGCATAACTCACTGCAGAAAAAATGTCCTTACAAGACTGGACTGAAAAGTGAACTGAGACCTGAGACAGATCTTAGATCTTCCTCAGAGTTTACATTTTATATTTTAGAATTAAGTCTCCAGATCCAAACCTCCCAGTGCTCTAGAGTTCGGGCTGAAACTGTAACCTGGTAAATATGCTTTTGGCCATCACTAGCAGAAGGCCACAGGCTTTGTGCCCACCCAACATCTCAGGGTCTCAGTACATCCCTGGGCTTGCCATTCCCTGAGCTGGCTGTCCCTCTGATCACAAGTGTCCCATGGCCAAGGGCTCGTGCCCGACCTGCCTGAGCTCAGCGCTGGGGACACCCCGCATGGCCAAGGGCTGCCGCCCCGGGCAGGCACTGCCCGGCAAACACCAGCCCTTTGTGTGCCCGGGCTGGGCACTGGGCAGCTCTGCCACTGGCGCTGGGCACCAGGGAGAAGGGAGCGGGCGGTGGGGAGAGGGGGGCTGAAGGTACCCCTGCGGGGCCCCAAGAGTGAGGAGGAAGAAACCCCACCATGAACATCACACTCCTGTGATGGTGGCAACTTGTAACCCTCTCCCTGATTGTGGCTGAAGGACACTGAATGTGTCACCCCCAGGATGCAGAGGGACACTGGCAGGGTGAGAATCACACCAGAGATAAGGGGTAGAGTCTAGGAAGGGGTGGGGTTTTTTTTGGTATAAAAAATTAAATTTCATTACTGATGAGACTTTAAAGACATTAATTCAGAATTTTGCAATATTAGAATTTCAAAATATTACTTGGACTAACAAATTCTTGGCTTTGAAAATATTAATTGGACTAACAAATTCTTGGCTCCTTTTATATTGTATATTTCTTTCCCCCCCTCCCATAACAATCGTTTGGAAGGAGAATAAGGTATTCTGGGTTTTTGTTATCTTAGGGCTGAGATCTCATGAAGCTACTTCCATTCTGCTTTGGAGTATAATTCCCAGCTCTGAGTTGGCTTTGAATTTAGCCAGGTACAGATCCAAGGATATCTTAAAGCATCTGTCTTTGACTTGGCTTTGGCAGTAAAATCGGTCTCTCATCTTGCTGAGCAAAATTTTCTACTACAAGCAACAACGTTATTAAGCAAATGTTCACCACCTGATTTTCCAAAGGGAATCAAACACCTCTCCCACCCCCCTTATAGCTAAGCAGCACCCGGGGCTGAATAGATGCAGGAATTTTCCTGCCCCTGGGAATAATCTTTCCCTGAGAACAAAACCCCACAAACTATAATTTGGCTGCCAATGTCATCTCCAGCATAATCAAGTGTTGACTTAATTAGAAATCCTTTTAAGTGATGCATAGGGAGAAAAACACATTTTTTTTTTCAAAGTATTCCTCATTTGTAATTATTATTTCACTTGTGAATCTTCCACACTCCATTGAAAATGCCATATGGAAAACAAATTAGTTTGCTACAGTGACTAATGTTTACTGCCACTTCTGCTCTGAAGTTTTGGGCCAAGTTTTTAAATCATCAGTCCTTTCTCTGGCAAAACTGCCACTGAAATTGGTCTGTGTGATCAAAGTCTGGATATAAGTAGGAGCACTACTGTAGGAAATGGCAGTACGTCCCACCTGGTCACGAAGAGTAATCCAGGAATTGAATAGCAAGCAGTTATGTATTGAAGCAGGTGCCTAAAAATGTTGCATATACTAAACAGGATAGAATTGAAATGGTGCTGCTTTCATTGAGGGAGGGACAATATTTCCCGGCTGCATCGCGTGGCTGGTTGTGGGGAGCTGCGCGATCTGTTTTGAGCTTCACAGCCTTGCAAGTCATTTGCGCCTTTCTTTAGGTCTGTCTCTCCACTTGGAATAATATAATACTTAGTCCTGAAAGATGATTTGCTTAATTATACTCTTGTACTGCACCTGTCACTCCAGTCTCATATCTTTCCCCGTCACTTGGCTGTTCCCTGATCCTCCAGGATAACACCGACTGCATTTTTTTCTCGCTGTGTTCTTCCCCTTAATTTCACCAAGTGTAGGCGTTGCTTTTACAGAGTAGTGACTTTCAGGGTGATCCTCCTTGCTTTTTTGAAGATTGGCCTTAAGCTGGATTCTGTCCCACCTTCTGCTGCTTTCTCCGTGTAGTGTGTACTGTTTCCAAACAGTCAATAGTACAAGAAATTCATTTGTTGTGAGTGATTTGCCTTATACCACACATATTTGCTCAGGTAGAAGCCATTGGCTCGCCTTCCAGCCACATCCAGAAGGTTATCGCAATAACCATAAAAGATGGGATTTCTTTTTCCCTTTGAAATGAACACTTGAATTCTGCGGAATTGTAAGGGGCCATCTGGATACGAGCACGTAAAGTCGGCAAGAGTTTTTGGCTCCTCTGCTCTGGGAATTTAATGGAAGTTTTGATTAAAGTTTCTATGGCTGAGTCCTGCATGAGCAAGTTCTGTTTCTAATGACCATATGGAATTCCCATCGGTGAGAGCTCATCTGGAGGATGCCAATAGGATCTGTATTAGAAAAAAACTTAGTGATTGGTAATGCAGATCAGAAAGAAGGACTTGGCTTGGTGCAGTAAAACACTTACTCATCCAAAGAGATTAGCACAAAGTATTGAAGAGAGTGGGAGTTGCTTAGGACTAAGGACTTCAGGGTTTGGACTGTTTGTATCATTATTAGGTATTATTTATTAATAATAATATATCTAATCACTACTTGGAGGACAGGACAGTTGGCAACCGTAACTCTATTAGCCAAAATTATGAGTGTTTCAAAACACCATCTGTTGATGGTTACCTCTAAGCAATGAAAATAGAAACTAAATTTACATACTGGTTGGCTGTGGAGCACCTCCAGGACTCCGGCTGAGGGCACGCTGCTGGGCAGAGACATTAGGACTGAAAAGACAATCGCTTCTTACTGCTCCCATTCATTTCTGTATGGACCTCCCGGCTTCTTCTTCTGCAGTGTCAAACAGGCTCCAAGAGTCTTGTCAGCTACTGCATCTTACTGCATCTCTGTAGCATGTAATCATTTATTTACGAATCCTAAGTAGAAATATAGGACAGAAATGTTCCAATTATCACAGGCACCCACATCATACGGAGTGGAAAGTACCCTGCTACTACTACCTCAGCAATCTTTGAAATCAAAGGAGATGTATAAATTTAAGCTTTCCAGCCAGGACTAAAACCCTGTATTAAAAATATAGGACACAACACATCTTTTTTAACAGAAAACACTGTTAATGTTGCAAAGTAAAGCACTTGAAAATTAGGGAATGCCAGATTGATTGTTGCCATGGAGAAGTCCTTGAGAGCATTAATCACTGCCTTGAGAGCTGGGTTTGAATAGAGTGCAGGAAATAAAGCACAGGGCCACACACGGAACCACAATGTGAAAACAAAACATCACATAGCTGCTCATTAGATCAACACCATTATCCCGCGCACTGAAGGTAGGTGTCCTGCCGAAAGAAACAGTACGGGATCATGTAATTAACATTCAACCATCATGCATATGCACAGCAAATGATCTGGGAGCTCGCCAACACGGTTGAACTTTTGAGTGCTTGACTATGTAACGTCATTCTTTTATGTGACTGCGTTTGAATGAAAACTTCGCGTTTGTTTTTCCTATAAAAGAAGTGAATTGACAGAAGATATGTCGCAGGTTTGAGCCCCAGGGTCCTCATTTACAGTGGCAGGAGGACAACGCTCACACTATAGAACCTGGGCGTAAGAGCCTGGAGATCTGGGTCCTCGGTGGCCGTGTCTTCCCTGCAAGGCAGGTGAGCTCTGTTACAGGCCTCCAGTTGTGGTCCCCTTTAGGGTAGGAGACCTTGTGGAGCACGCAATGGAGCTGGAAACAGAAGCATGGAGTAGGGACAAGATGAGGGTGTGCATCAGACTAGATGTCCAGGACGTTCCACAGAGTGCATCTCCCCACAGCGTAAACACTGAGGACCTCTCAGTTCTGCCACGAGCGTGTTGTGTGATTTGAGCGAGACACTCTCCTGCTCTGTGTGTCACTTTTTCTATCTGTAAAACGGGGATAATGGCACTTAACTTTTCAAATGTCTTTGTGAGCAATGGACAAAAGGATATTTAGGCTCAATATGTTACATGGATGTATTTCTCAATGTTAATTAAAGCTTTTTGAAAATATAACTTGCATTTTGGATGGCCATCTTTGTTTCTCTCCCCCTGCTTTGTTACTTATTCCCCATTTCAATTGATTTAAAAAATCTTGCTCTTCCACTGCTGTTTTATGTAAGCATTGGCTGCCCTTTACTCACCACTCAGGTTTCATATTCCCAAATTTTATTAACCAGTTATTTACAAACTGCCAAATCAAACAGATTAGCGAGCAAGACTCAAAACAAGACAAAAGATTCTGTGTTAGCCTCTCACTGAGTAAATAATCTGCTTCGGTCATGTATAATTAATCAATCTGCTGTTTCACAGAGGACTCAACCATTCTTGTCCATCCTGGCAAATAACACAGTACTCGGTATTTTGCTATGATTGTCTCTGTTGCACATGCGAGCAGTTGACTGCGTGCTTTCTTCCAGAAAGCAAAAGAGCAAATTTAACAGAATGACTCTCAGGAGAAGCTGGAGACCTCGCCGCACAAACGTGAGACCACCGGGATGTGTGAATGGTATATTAGAGACAAAAACGTTTCCCAAAGGGGATCAAACATCTGCAGAAACATGGTAGGATCAAGCATTCCCCAGTACATGGCCACAATAGCTACTGTGTGCAGAAACACTCATTTTAAGCTGCTTTATTGTATCTTAATAAGAACCTGATTAGGAAAATAATTTAGGAATGTGCTTAGCCTTAAGCATGTGGCTAGATCTGTTGATGTAGGAAACAGCACGACCAGCAGACGCAAGTGGTCCTTTCCAAGGTTATGCCAAAGAAAGGGGCTATCAAAGTTCTTTTCCACTTTCATTCCCATAATCTTTTTTCATGCTCTTTTCCTATTTTAACATCATTGTGGAAGTGCCAGTATGTGCCCACTGTTAGACTGAGTCAAACTCAGCAACGGGCCAGAGATACTGTACTGGCAACCGCTCACGCTGAATGCTCTGTCCCGCAGTAGAAGGAATAATGCTTGACAGAGATTGGTGTGACAGGTCGCTTTGAGGCATCTGAGGCTCAGCCAGCTTGCATCTCTGGAAATCACAATTTCAGCATAGACTGGCTGAGGCGTTTAAGGCAAGCAATAAGATAGTACAATTCCCCTAATTGCACGCGGTTGTTTCCATAGGATGCCCCCAATCATACCTGAGCAGATACCTGACTTTTCAAAGCAGAGTATCTTTCAAAGCAGACTCTTAGAAGAGTCCATTCCCTGTCTTCATCTTCCATGTGCCCATGACATGCAGATTAGTTGATGATTATGAAGTCCTAGGCAGCTACACGTATAGTTTTTGTAACACCAATGGAAGTCATTAGATAACCAATTTGACCTCCTGCCATGACGTTTCATTCACTTACCAATAACTTCTGCCTGTCTGAAGGAGAGCCTGCAGTAGGCACCCGGGCAGGAGACAGAGGATTTACCTGTTCCTTTGGGTTTGTCCCAATGCCTTGCTGATCTGTCTTGTAAATTGGATTTCTCTTCTTTTAGCACCCATCCTCCATTACGCCGCCTTCTATTAGATTGAAAAGTTCCAATATTTTCTCTTTGTCAAAGCGCTTAAGCACTATAATCAAATAACCCATCAGTCGTCTTTTTGTCAAGATATAAACACTGAACTCTGACTCACTGTCATGATTTATTTTAACCACTGAATAATTTTCTGGGCTCTTACCTGCTCTGCATCTACCTCTAGAATACTTTTACATCTTTGGGGCACAATGCCATTACTGGTGTCACTCATGGCGTATTCAGAGGTAAATTCACCTCCTTAGATTAGCTGCTATTCTCCTGAATTGTTTAATCTCCTGTTTAATTATTATGGCACTTAAGCAACTTAGCTGACAGGCTCTTTGAAAATTTACTATTGGAAAAGCAAACAGTGCAAATGGAATACCCTGGATGGCAAATAAAGGACTTTTCCCCATTGATTCCCACGGACTATGTCTTGTTTAAAGCTACTATAATGAGAGAAAAGAAATACAGGCACATTTCAATTAAAGAACTATGCTCTCCTCAGAGAAAACTCTTCCAGAAAATTGTGTAAAGAAACAATCTGACTGCTACTCCATTTTGGTTTTGGATACATGAAATTAAGTTCTCTTGAAGAATAAAGTATTTCTTGCTTTAGGCAATTTGTAGCAAAGTGATGTTGATCCTTTTGCCTCTAATAAAGCTTATGCCATTGGATTTAACCAAAGGTCTACCTTTGTCCCAAAGATCAACCATAAGATTCAGGCTAGTTCACTTGGCATGAATTTACCAGTGGAAATGACCGTAGGAAGGGTTTCAACGCAGTGAATATCCAGGGCTGCTAAGTATTGCTTTTTCTTTTATAGCAAGCTATCAACAATGACCTTCCAACTCTGAAGAGTTTTGCATGCATCCTACACTGTTTGTAAGTTGCATCCTACACCATTTTTAAGTTTCCTCCTTAGCTTATTAGAATACTGTTTCACACTGTGTTGGACAACATATTGGACATGCTGGACAAGCTGTACTATAGTGAGAAAAAAGTCCCTTTGGTAACAGTGGAGGGGATGTCCCAACACGTGATGACTCCTCTCATGTCTGCTGGAGTGACTGAGGATGGCATTCAGGACTATAGCAGTGGGGAAGCAGAAGGATCTTCCCACGTTACTAATATGGAAAGAGATAGAGCACAGTAAAACTTTAATTAAAGAAGGGTGAAGACCATTAGTATAGGTCTCCAAGCAGCCTGAATTTTTTCTGCCCTCTTTGCTGTCTCGCTGGGGGATAGTGAAAGACTGCCCCGTCCTGTATGACCTCTTGAATTTTTCTCTACGTGCCCCCTCAAGGAGATCCCATCTTGCATAGTAGAAAAGCAGTTTCTGTTCTAATCTTTCCTCTCTTCTTCCTCTCTTGTGCCTTTTTCATGCTGGCCAAACCACCTCTGGGCTGCGGCTGAGCTCCTCAGCAATAAAGGGTTCACGTCACTTGGGATTTAGGCTTATAGCTGTCCAGAGAAGCAGTCTCCAGGTCCCCATGGACAGCCTCCCTCCAAGTCTAGACTCTTGCTTGTTTCTATGAAGCTCACTGTAACCATGCTGCTGTTTCCCATTTGCCCACTCTGACCACTGTGCAGACCACAACTGGTCCTCCTGGGTGCCGAGGAAGCACAATAATAAACAGAAATATCCGGTAATAGTTTTCCAGAGAGGGAAGGAGGGAGGTGTCTAATGATGCGGGGAAGAAGTGTTGAATATTAACTGAGATTACTTCAAATCTCTCTCTCTCTCTCTCAAGACAGAGCAGGAAGGACAGATAATGATCAAAAAACTGCTTCTGAAAATGCAGCTCCCAGCTCTTGTGACTCAGGCACCAGTGGAGCGAGGCCAGAGAGACTATCAATGCTAAGTCCCCGAGTCCTTGATGCTCTCTGCAGGAGGCACTTGAATGTGTCCAAGATGATGCTACAGCCCAGCCAAGTTTTCTGATGAATAACTCCATAGGGGGCACAGGCCTGTTGAAGGTCATGAAACATTTCTGCTGACATTGATGTTAAATACTAAATCCTTTTGCTTTTCTACTGAAGCAGCTGGAACCCAGCTATGTGCTGCAGTCCCTGCCACTCGTGTATTTACGAAGGCAACTGCAATGAAGCCAGGCACAGAAGACCACCTCTGACAGGCAACCCCCTGTCTTCAACGATCACCTGGATCCACGGATCTCTTTGTGGCATCCAGTACAATCTGCTTCACTCTCTGCTGTAAACCTCTATCAAGCAATTCATTTTTGCAGTCCCTTAGAGCTTTCTGTGTATTAAAGAGACAAGTTCTGGAAAAAACCCAATATACAAAGTGGAAACAAAAAGCTTCCTTCTTTGCACTGTATTACCAGAAGCGTCTTAATTTGTTAAAACCAGATAAAACTGAATCTTCATTCTTTGTTTTCCACGGGCTTTTAGAAATTGAAGTGAGGTTCTGCCCTATGCTGTGCCAGATTTGGAATCTGCTCTGTGTGTCCAAACAGGTTAGTTTCTTCCAAGTATTTTTGCTTGTCTAATTTTTCATCCTGTGACCTTGTCACATTAATACTATAGCCTAGTAAACATGATTTTTGCCATCAGTAGCAGAAGACCATGGGCACTGCACTGACCTGACACCACAGGATCTCAGGACGTCTCTGGGCTCGCCGTGCCCTGAGCTGGCTGTCCCTCTGATCACAAGTGTCCCATGGCCAAGGGCTCGTGCCCGACCTGCCTGAACTCAGCGCTGGGGACACCCCGCATGGCCAAGGGCTGCCGCCCCGGGCAGGCACTGCCCGGCAAACACCAGCCCTTTGTGTGCCCGGGCTGGGCACTGGGCAGCTCTGCCACCGGCGCTGGGCACCAGGGAGAAGGGAGCGGGCGGTGGGGAGAGGGGGGCTGAAGGTACCCCTGTGGGGCCCCAAGAGTGAGGAGGAAGAAACCCCACCATGAACATCACAGTCCTGCCAGAGAAGAGCTCTGGATGGTGGTGACTTGTAACCCTTTCCCTGATTGTGGCTGAAGGAGACTGAACGTACCAACCCCCAGGATGCAGAGGGACACTGGCAGGGTGAGCATCACACCAGAGATAAGAGGTAGAGTGTAGGAAGTTGTTGTTTTTTTTTTTTTTGTATAAGATTAGATTTCATTACTTATGAGACTTTAAAACCATTAATTAGTTTGGACTATTGGAATGTTATCTGGGCTTACAATAAATTCTTAGCTCTACTCATGAGGTATGTTCTACTATTGCCCATACCGTGAATTTCAGTGTCACAGCATCCTGAGCCTGTCAGTGCCACTGCCAGGTGATTAGGCTTTTTCTCATAGTTGTCTTCATAGAAAGTATCTGTGAACACAGGCTTGCCGAGAGCACTGTTGCAAGTACCCGATCTGTCAGGAGGCACTGAGCCTGATTTCTTCAGCATAGACACTTGCTTGATGAACTACACGAGCAGTGGAAGGCTGTTAGACCACTTCATTTTAGGCACATAACTGAGATGTCTTCTTTAGCCATGCAGTTGCCCTGGGGTCACCTCTCTAATTGATGACGAGTCATCTCTAAAGGTAGTTCAGGTTTTGGCTGTCTGAATGAAGCGTAATTTAAGACTAGAGGACCATCCTCTAGAGGGAGATGAGAGCTGTGCTCAGGCCACGACTTGCTTTCTCTGTAACAGAAACATAATTCAAAACACGGAGCCTCCAGCCAGTTATAGTGTGACTTTTGTAATGCTCTCATACACTGATCTGCTGTGAAGTCTGAACACCAGCATTCTTCTGTCTTCCATCCCAGGGACACCTTGCACTTGGCTAGAAGAGTAATTCTGTTAGCTGAAAGCAGTAGCAGGTTGTTGTCATAAACTGGATGAACCACTTACGAGACAGACCACAGGCTTTGTACTGGGTGCCTCTGCTGAAATAACTTGAAAAACCCATTCGTACAAGATGATACACCAGACACTTGGAAATGTTCTTAGATGCTCTCCAATTGGAAAAGACATTTACATGGCCTATAAAGCTGAGAAGGTAACCAAAATAGAGAAATGCTTTCATGTGACTCATCTGACCAGCCCCAGTGGAAAGCAGGAATGCAGAGAGCAGCCCAAAAGCAAACCATAGCCTAACAACCACACTGTCAAAGTGTGAGTTCAGCTCCCTCTCCAATACACCCAGCTGTGTCTGGATTGCAGATGGTCCCCCATAACAAATGTTCTAATAATCAGTTCTACAAATGATTCTTTATTTATATTTTTTTTGTCTGCCAGAGTGTTGAGTCCCCTTTAGCGTTAAACCTGCACTGTGCTACGGAGTGGGGGGAAGGCAGGGAAATATTCTTAGCTTATGTCTCTAATGGCTCCTGCTCTTGCTCTTAGGCAGACTCCAGCTCAGAAGCTCCTAAGGTGGTGCAGGCCAAGGGATACGCGTGGCACACGTCTGGCACCTTTGAAAACCAAGCATGAGTTCTTGTCAATATTCAACAATGGTCTTTACATGCATAAATGTTTTCAAGGTAAAACCCCTACTGGAACCACCTTTCCTGGCATGGATTCAAGACGAACGCTTTCCATGGTCTGCAGGAGACTGCGTCCCCTCCTCTGTTTGGGACTTTACCTTTATCTTTTGGTGTATTGGTGCTGAGCACCACGGCACTTCTGGATTTCAGCTTCATACATCTGTGTATACAGAATGCCAAGGAAATATTTTTGCTGTGCCTTCATGCTGGAAAGCCTTTTTGCAGTGCTTGGGAATTTCAGAATTATTCACAGAGTCATTGCTTGGAATTGATCAAATCAGGTGCTTCTTTTTTTATTGAATCAGTCAGTAAAGAAGGCTGAGTTCATCAGCTGAACAGGCAACCCAGATAAGACAGGCTTGGGAAAGAATTTTTATTGTTCCAAAGATTTAGTATTCAGACATTATAGACTTGAGTAAATTCTAATTGTGTTTCTAACTCTACGTTTAATAAATGGACCATGGAGAAGGAAAGAAAAAAAGGTCTGTGAGCAGTGGGAGGAAAAACAGGAAATGAGACCATGAATCAAATCTGGTCTTGGAGATGACAGTCAGGCCGGCTACAAATTCTGCAGCTCACTGGCTACTGATGTGAACCACACCAGTCAGATAAAAGTATATCAACATAAATAATCACATATTAATATGACATAATATTAATATATTACGCTTTGAAGTCCATAGGCAAATCTGAGGGTCCTGAACTGCGTGATGCGCATTAACTAAATGAGATTTGCAACAGCTTCCTGTGGATAATGCTGCAAGGCATGGAATCCAGGCTGCCCTCTGTGGAACAGCAGGGATCTCCGGGGTGATATATGTAGGCATAATCCAATATACAGTGCACAGTAGCCAACAGAGAAATACAGACTAATAAAGTATCCCAAGTAGTTGAGAAACGATCTTGAGGAAGTGGTGGTTGTCTGCAGATAGCACACATCACATGGAGCCGTCTCAGACACCAACTAGAAATCCAGCCTCCCTCCTGAAATTAATACGGTGAGCTGAACTCACTTTTTTTTTTTTTTTTTTTCTCAGAAAAAGCAGAACAATTCATCATTATTCATTGATCAGGTTGTTAACCTTGATGAGTCAGGAAACTAAACCATGCAGCTATGAGTCTCCACGTGACATCAACTGGTAACTGCTGCTGCTAAGGTGCTACTGGGGATGTGGCAAAATTCAAGCATGCTCTGGTCTTGAACTAATGAGAATAAACACAGACTGTGAAAAGTGAAGCAATGATTGAAGCATCGGTTCTGGGATGAGCCACGAAACTTCAGCCTCTGCAGGAGCTGTATTGGGATTGAAAGGGAAGATCTTCTGCCCTTTATATAACCTGGCCTTCAAATATGTTTGAAAAGCTCATTTAGAGGAATTTGATGGTTTAGCTTAATTTGCCCTGCAGTTACAACAGGTACTGAAAGTTGTGCCAATAGCACCAACAGAAGCAGGATTTGGCACATCAGGAATGTACTGAAGATAAATTATTTACTCTTGAAATCTCATCTTACGGCAGAAGGCACTGCAGACTGTTGCATCCAACAGGAAAGAGTAATTTCCCGATTTTGAGAACTTGCAGACTTTGCTATAATGGCCATTGCCGATAAGGAGGAACCTAGGTACCATCAAAGTCCTTCCATGCTGAACATTTCTAAAGAACAGATGACTCTCAAGGGACAACCAGGTAAAGTCATACGGTACAACACGCTCACCGTGGCAGTGACCGAGCAAGACGATCCTCTGTAGAATAAAACCTCACAGCAGGTGTGCAATGAGCCTTTATATGTCACCTCACCTATTGAGTGTTTTCATGGCATTTTTTAAGTCTTGAGACAAGAGTTTGAAATTTAATAGTAAGTTGTTCCTGGGCTCATTAGGATTTATTTGTTTGTGAATGTCTGGCAATGCTGTCCTTCACTTCTCTTTGGCTATACTTTATCGTGAACAATTTGAGTATTAAGTAGCACAAGAAATATTTCTACTACGAAGGAGTATGTCCAGGCAAGGAGAAATCAAGACTGGACAACAGCATTACTTTTTAACAAAGGATTGAGCATTTACAATCTGGCCATAAAAACATGTGGGGTATGCGGAAAAGCACACAGCACCACAAGAAGTAAATGTTTTTAACCTCATAAGATACCACTTGTTTTTCATATGCACAATGAAACACCTGAACTTTACCAGTTTGAGATGGATTTTCTGCTTACACAATTCAGAAATGGGTGCTGATCAAACAAGAATCAGAAGCAGTTAATGGGTTTGTAGGGATTGCTACATTTTTATTTGTCATTCTGCTCTGGCATTATCTTTTTTCTTGATAGAAATGTATCCTCTAGTAAACACTGAAGGGAACTGATCCAGAAGAGCAATGTCATGCTGCTTTGGCACTGAATGACCTTGGGCATGTCACTTCATCATCTGTACCTTTGAAGCATTTTACTCTGACTGGAGTGGGACGCAGGTATTTGAGGTAACACACATATCAAAAGTGGCTGGTTTGGATGCGCAGAACTCCTGTAGACTGATTAACACTACTAAGTAATAACAAAGTATTCTATGCTGAGCTCCGTTTCGATGTTGTGAGTACTGCTGCTTCCTCCACTAGCTAGTTCAAACTAGGTTGTGTTTTTCTATGCCACATAGCACATTGACAGACACTCTTAAAATAAGTGTATTATTTACGAGAACATATAAATTGTTTTAAGTTATACACAGAACAAATTCTTTTTTCTATTTGCAAATTGCTTGTGAGAGTTGTGAACTAGACATGAGTTTATTTGCCAGTTGTCAAAGAATAATTTTTGGACTGCATATTTGTTGTAGCCTTTTCTAACATTAATTTCTAATACTTTTTTTCTTATAGCAGTGTCCTTGAAAGAGCTCTCAAATATGTTTGACAGTCCACAGAGAAAAGATTCTGACATATAGATAGCTCTGGCCTGCAGCAAACAGTCTTTCATTTCCACCTATTATAGGGGAGCCATAAATTCTGGGGTACCTCACTCCTGCTCTGTCTACAGTGAGTGAACCTCTTGGACACATCAAAATGACACTAAGCAATTTGAAGACATGATTCTACCCATTTGTGCTTTCCCCCTCTGCTGAAATCTATGCATATGTTACAGTGTTCTGTAATTTCAAGTCATATAAAACAATCACAAAAACCCCCGGTAGAAAATAGCTGTTGTTAGAACCTTAATTCCTAAATATAAGTCTTTCTGTTCAGCAAGACAAAGAGTATTTTCTCGGATGTCTCCCAACAGAGGACAAATATATTAGAACTAAACTGCTTCTGATTTGGAGATGGGCATTTCCACAACAGTTACGTCACTGAGTAAATACATTTTGACCCCCTAAAAACATTCCTGGTGCAGAAAAAAAGAAAATTCAATACCCTCAGTTTGTTGGTGCTTACACTGTATCAAGACAGATAGATGCACAGCCCATTTATTCCCTTAAAAACATACAGTTACCAGGGTGTTGAATTCATAATAGTGCCCCCTCATAGAAACTGGTTTAACATCTATAAAAACAGGCATAAACATCACGTCACATACCTCAAGAGAATGGCTCATATGTCCTTGATATATTTTCAAGCAATTTTTATTTGGTAGTAAAGTGGCTGTCAGCCAATACTTCAGCAATATCTTAAGCCCCAAGGAAGGCAGATACTGCTGAAATGTCGGCTGATAGACACTTTACATCCAAATGAAAATTGCTTGAAAATATATCAAGGACATGTGAGCAGTTCTGTTGATGCAACCAACATGATGTTTGCATCGATTCAGAGAAATGAAATGAGTCAGATGACACAGGCTGCAATAATCCATTGTGATCATTGTGTAAACACTTTGGGACAAATTTCTTGCAAGGGGAGTTGAAGGCTTTGGTGTCACTTTGGTACAAATAGGCTATCCTTCCTTGAGCCAAGAAGATGAAGGCCTTGGAAGGGGAAAAAAAGAAAGGATAAAAATCCCCAAATATCATGGTTATTATTAATTGTATGTTCCAGTATCAAGAATTCCCAGCAGAAGACTGGGGCTTCAATGGGTAAAACAAGTGAAGAGGCCAGGAGAGAGAAAACAATGTATATTTTTATAGTCCAGCTATGTAAAAGTACTTCTTGCCTCATATGTAGGCTAGAGAAATTCAAAAAGATGTGTCTGACACCACTGGCATCCAGAATGCAATACTTTTTCTGGTACAGAAACAAGAGAAAACCCTTTTTCTCCCTTCAGACATCTCCCCAGCACGCACCTCTGTGGCTCTGGCCGTCAAGGCAGGCCACTGGATCTACAGGGGGGGATTTTACTCGCAGAACAGCCGGATCCAGATGCAGTTTATACTGCAGGCTGAAAAGAAAATGTATTATGCATTATTAACAGTATTCATCTCTTAGAAAGAAAATTACATGCCCAAAGGGACTATGCTAATGGTAATTTTATGCCGTTATGATGTGGAAAATGGGATGAGGCATCAGCTCAGGTCCAGAGCTCCAGCAGGAGCTGGAGGGACCCACCTCACAGTGGGCCTGTCCTGGATCACAGAATCATTGGATGGTCTAGGATGGAAGGGACCTTTAAGATCATCAAGTCCAACCATCAACTGAACACTGCCACCACCACCACTAAACCATGTCCCTCAGCACCGTGTCGACACGTCTTTTAAATCCCTCCAGGGATGTGACTCCACCACTTCCCTGGGCAGCCTGTTCCAATGCTGCACAACCCTTTTGTGAAGAAATTTTGCCCAATATCCAATCTAAACTGTCCCTGGCGTAACTTGAGGCTGTTTCCTCTTGTCCTATCGCTTATTCCTTGGGAGAAGAGCCCAACCACCCACCGCTACCCCCTCCTTTCAGGGAGCTGTCGAGAGCGATGAGGTCTCCCCTCAGCCTCCTTTTCTCCAGGCTGAACACCCCCAGGTCCCTCAGCCGCTCCTCATCAGACGTGTGCTCCAGACCCCTCACCAGCTCCAGTGCCCTTCTCTGGACACGCACCTCACTGTCTTTCTTGTCGTGAGAATCCCCAAACTGAACGCAGTATATGAGGCGCCATTAGCGTGGCCTCGCTGGAGGGGCAGGCGCACACCCCTCCCCAGCGCCAGCAGAGCTTGCGGGGGGATCCCCAAAGTCCCCTCAGAGTTGGACCGTGCCCCGGCATATCCCCGCCGGCAGCGCGGCCCGGCAACCCCCGCACAGCACGGGGCCGGAGAGAACTACACTACCCAGCGGGCACTGTGCGGGCGCACGACTTCTGCACCCCGCCTCCTGTCGCAAAGCATCATGGGACTTGTAGTCCGCGTCATTCCCCCCGAAGTTTAAACCGAAAAAGTTTCCGCACCCTTTCCGTGTTCTCCGCCGCTCTTCAGGCGGGGTGCGCGGTTTCCATGGCTACGGCATCGCAGCCAATGGGGAGCAGCATTCTACGCGTGGGGGCGGGGTGGGGCCAGCGGCGGGCCAATGAGGGGCGGGTTTGTTGCGGGGCGCCCTGGCAGCGGGGACGGCGAGTCTCCTTGGGGCCGTCCCTGGCCGCGGCCTGGTGGTGCTGGGCGAAGATGGGCGGCGGCGGGAGCAGCACCCGGCGGGTCACCTTCGAGGCGGACGAGAATGAGAACATCACGGTGGTGAAGGGCGTGCGGGTGAGAGCGGGGCTTCCTCGGGGCTCCCCCGGGCCGCGGCTTCTCACCGGGACCCCCCGCGGGGCCTGGCTCGGCCCGGGTATCCCCGAGCTCGGCCTAGTCCCTCTCGTCTTCTTGTGCCTCCGCGCTGCTGGCTCCTGTCGCTGCTGCTCCGTCCCCTCCCGCTTGGCGGGTCCATTCCCTCTCCCCCAGTGACCTCCACTCCTTTCCCGTCCCCGCTCCGCTCCTTCAGCTGGGTGTTGTAGGGGACCGGAGAGAGCCCTGGCGCTCAGGTGCGGTCTGGAGGCGTTGTGGTGGCCAGAAGCACGCCCTGAATAGGAACCTGTCATGGGGGAGCCTTGCCCCGGCCCGGGGACCAAAGACGGGCGGCAGAACAGTTGTAGGAGAGATGTGTAACTAGCAGGGCTTGTTTTGTCTTTCCCTGACCTCTACATGTGAGAGCTCCTCCCTTTCCCATGTTCTGCTGTCTTTCATGCGCTGTATCCGACTTCCTCTGTACCTACAGAAGCATTCCCCTTCTTTGCCCGTTTATGGCATGTTGTTGCCTATAATACACCAGAAGATAAGTGTGTGACACAAGCCACTTTGAGAAATTAGAATCACAGAATTGTCTATGTTGGAAGGGAGCTTTTAGATCATCCAGTCCAACCATCAACCTAACGCTGCTGGAATCTCACAGCTTAGAAATTTTTTGATGGGAGGCACTGAAGTTCACATAATAAGTTGTCTTATTCTTCATTACTGCACGTAGGGAGGAGGAGTGTTGTGGAATAATGCATCGTAGTAACTGCTGCCTCTTTCAGCATACTAATAATTTCCAGTTCTAGTCATTTAATGCTGTCAGGCAAACAGGTGACAGTAATGTGAGTGTTCACAGCAGGGTTCATCCGTTCTGAAACATGCTTAAATACTGGGAAGGGTTATTGCAATTTCTCTAAAGTATCCTGGGTCTTGCAATATTTGGAATAAAAACCAAGTGATAGTAGTTGTAATACGAGGATCCAGCTTCACTAAATAAATAGTGTTAGTCAATAGGACTTTCAAAAATGGATCTGTTTACATATATAAAACTAACTGAAGTTACGTTGAGAGTTTTGGGATGGGTTACGAAATCTTATGCTGAAAGAAGGAATTTTACTCTTTCAGTTGCGTTTTAGATTACAGTTTTTAGCAAAGTCTTTATAACACAGATTTCAGCCAATGAGAGATGTAATGCTGTAAGTTCATTAAGGAATTTGCTAATTAAAATTAATTCTCATGGGCAGTCAAAAGAGTATTGTGATAAGAGTTGATGATCAAGGAAAGCAATAGAAAGTTGTAAGTTGGAAAACACAAGTTTTCAGGTTATTAATTCTCTAACTTCTGTTATTTTTTTCCATGGGCCACAATACATCTGAAACTGGACGTTACTCTTATTCTCAGTTTGATTCTGCATAATCTGTGACAGTATTTTTGTATGTGTTGCACAAGTATTTTGAGGGCTTTGTCAGGATGAAGTTCCTCCTGGGTTAAGTGCTGTGTGGTATTTGACTGTCATCCAAATAACTGACAAAGGCAAAAAGGCTGATTAATTACAAGCAACGTGTCAAAGGGTGTTGCTTCCTTTACCCTTCCCTGTATCCTATACTTTGTCATATCGGTTTCTTGTGTTTTGTGACAACCAACATGATCTTGTTCGGGGATGAGCGCTCACACCACGAATAAGGGGAAATAGAAAGTTAATTTTGCATTGTGGATAGAGTTTTAGGAGCTTTTGTATCTTATCTTGGGTCTTTGTACTCTTTTTTTAAAATTTTACTTAATTTTTGGGGAAAGAGAAGGGTAATGGGGATAAAGGAGCAGATGCAGTCTGACTTTGGGTTGGGGTTTTTATTTTTTTCAGCTTTCTGACAGTCTCATTGATCGTATGAAGGAACCTTCTTCACCCAGTGGAAGACCGCAATCTCAGCACCGATCAGGATCTGGTGCAGGTATGCCCATGGTTTTCTGTTTGCTGTTTTTTTTTTTTTTTTTTAATGTGAGGAAGAAAATAAAATGTGCCTTTCAGAGCATTGCAATGAACTCGTTGCCATGTTCTAGAGATGATTTTTTGACGTTGACTTTTTTGCTCATCTCCTTTTGAAGAAGGAAGTCATTTTTAGGCTTCTAGAGGAGTTGTATTACTCTTTATTTTCTTCTGACTGACATTAAAATGTAGAACACAAGTGTTTATTATACTTGGTTTTCTAAGGTATTATCCATTGCTAAAGACCTTTTTTAAAAAAAAAGACAAAAAACAAAAAAAACCCAAAACCAAACCAGAAACGTGGATGTTCATTCCAAGTATGCATTGACTTCTGAAGTGAAAATTCTTGTTTACTTAATCAACACTGAATTTTAGTATAGTGAGCTTCTGTTGAAACGTATTTAAACAAATGTTAAAAGAATAATACGCTGTTTTCCTGTCATGGAATAGTGGAAATAAGTCGCATACAATTTAGACAGATTGATGGCTCAAGATGATGGCTTTCTTAACTTTTTATTTCATTATTGAGGCCCGCTCGAATGCATCACACAGGCTCCATGCCAGGTAGCCTGTTTGCTAATTTAAAATACTTCAGCACAGTGAACACGATGTAGCTACTGAGGAGTGAAAAGTAATGGCAGAGATTGGAGCATGTGATTTATGTTTGTCCACTATGTGAAACCTGTTAGGTTCAAGTAAGGCTTCTTATCAGTGCTCCAGAGATGTTAATATCAGTATTCTCTAAGGGCCTTTTGCCTTGATACTTACAAAAAATCCCACCAAAACTCAACACCCTGATTAAAAACAAGTCCTGTTAGAGTAGTGGGCCTTGCAGCAAGACTTGAATGAACAGAATGTAGCATCTTTCTTTCATCTGAAGCACAGAAAATTGGTTTCCTGTTGCTTAATTGAAGGTGTCTGTGGTGTAGGTGTCTATATCCGAGCTGGGCTCCCTCTATAGTCAGTAGAAAGAAAAAGATGTTTTTGGGGACAATTCATCTGGCTTATTTGAGAATTCTGCTTCAGGATGAGATGAATTGCCCTCTAGGAACATCGGGGTGAAGAGGTCAGATGTGAGCATCTAACGAAGTGCAGCAGATCTAACACAGGATGTTTTACAAATATCAGGGCTCCCAAACGATGCTGTTTTAGAGATTTGTATTTCCACTTTATGAATGGGAAGACTGTGGCATAGTGAAGCAAGGAAAATATCAGTGCTAAAAATTACTTAAACTGTCAGCTGGCTTGTGAAATGTAGTTTGCCCAATAAAATTGCTTAGAAGTAATGCTTGCTTAAGTAAGGTTTGAATGGAGCAGGGCTGTAGTTTCATGCGTGGACTGCCAGATTGTCTTATCTTTTTTCTTTTTAAATAGTAGCCTTCTCATCACGTACATGTATTTTACTGTGGTGAGGAAATTATTCTAGGTAGAGGATTTATATGAAATAATACTTGCATATCCTACCTGCTTTCACGGCAGCGCTTATTGCTTTTTCTTCCTTAAAGCCTGCATTATGGAAGTAGTCTTGTGAATAAGCATCTGTGATTTTTTGGGTGGTGACTGGAGATGAAGGCTGTAATACCCCAGTAATTCTTTGCTAATTCACAGTATGTACATATCCCAATCCTTTATTTTGTTTCTCTTTGTGTGTTGGAAATAGTGCTTTTTTATTTGTTTTTAATTTTTATTTATTGAAGGGCTTAATGAATCACTTGACCATTCGCAAGCTTGGGAAACCATATGCGTATTTTTATGTGTATTATGCTTTAAGAACTAGTGATTTAGGTGAAGTGCTTGTATTTCCCCAGGAAAGTGTAATTGGTGGTATACCTCAGTTGCTAAAATGATTTGTGTTTAAGAGGATTAAATTATATTTAAGTACATGTTACCATACCACCCATTCCTCTTTCATTGAATGTTTTTTGATAAAGAATTACAAACTGTTGAATTTCTTTGCTGTAAGAACAGTCAACCCATTTGTTTATTTCGTAGCTACATCTAATCTGTCAGTCTGCATTGTCTGATAAGGTGTCATTACAGGAGGGGCACTCGCTTCAAAGCTGGTGCTCTGATCACTAAATATCAAACTTCTCTCTGCTGATGGCTGTGGGGGCTGGATCCCAAATCTGGGGGTTTTCCTTCTGTGGTGCAGCTGTGCTGGGGCTTTGGTTTCTTGGCAAAGCCTCCTGCCCCATTAATGAGAGACTTCTCTCCAGGCAGCTCCTCCCTTTGTGTTTATGAATCTGGTGATAGTAACTTGTTTTTCTGACAGAGTGGATCACTCGCTGCTTCTGAAGAGAGTTCTCCAAGGATGGTGGCATTTGGAGGCTGGCGCTAGCTTTTGGATTACCAGCTGGGCAACTTTCAAACTTGACAGTTTGTTAGCCTGCATTTATGTCTTTATATATTCTAGACAAATAACACTTTTCTACAAAAATAAAAAAGATGTCTAGAGGGAGAAACATTAGAGCTATTAAAAACAGCCCTTTCTTTAAGTCAAGTCTTTGATAGCTTTTTGTGGAGGAATAATGGATTAGATTACATGAAAGAATGTGTATCTTGTTGCTTGCCAATACATGATGAATTTATTGACTTCAATTTGGGGTCCGAAAATGAAATTACATACACTTACAATGAAATCTGACATCTAAGTACTATGTCTTAAAGCATCCTAGCTTGCTTGGATCCTTTTCTGACTTCTGAGTAATATTAAATGCACTAAAATATTTAACAAGTGTAAAATCTTTAAAGTATGTCTGTAATTCCTAAAGCAGTATTGATGAAAAGTAATTTGGTCAGACAACGAGTAACTTTTTTTTTTTCCTGAGTGTGTGTTACACCTAAAGCTTTAGTTGTAACAGACAAAGGAAATGATTTAATTCATTATAGCTTAGTGGTTACCTGAAAAGCTAATAGTCTATTATGGAAAAAAACGAGGAACAAATGCTTAAATTATCAAGAGTCTCTGCGTCTCAGACAGCCATTTGTTTCCCTTTGCAGAAACAAATTACACTGAGGATACTGGGCATTTTTCTCTTCTTTTTTTTTTAAAAAAACACCAACTGTATTATTTTGTTATTGTTACTATAGTGTTCTCATGAAAACAAATCAGTAAAGGGCCCATGTCATAAAGTATTATATATTGTGCAGGTGTGTAACAAAGTGAGTACTGCTGATGCCTCCTCAGAAATTCGGTTAGACCTGGCATGTTTCCAGTGCAGAAAAATATATTTCTTAGCTTTGTTCATTTGTGTGGAATGATGCCTTTTAATAGCGTACTCTGTTGTGTTGGTGTCCACGTTTTTTGGTGGAGTTTCAGTGGCCCAGGGTATCTTGGCTCAGTCAGAAACATATAAGGAAATGAGATTTACAGGAATGAGTATTTGAAGATTTAGGTTCCAGTTTGAGATGCAACCAGGATTTAACTGAACTTTAGGAGAGCAAACCTCAACTTATGAAGAGAGCTAGTTGGTGGGATCCCATGGGATGCAGTTCTGAGGGATAAACTCAGGAACGCTGTGAGGTCCTTAAGGACAACATCTTCCTGTTGCAAGAATGGTCCGTTCCAATAGCCAGGAAAATTAGTTGATATATTGGGAGGCTGGTCTGGTTCAACAGGGAGCTCCTGATAGAGCTTCAGTGTAAAAATGAGGTCAGCAGGAGATGGAAGCAGAGACAGACTACAAAGTGAGTGGATTTGTGGATGAGGGGAGGGCAGTAGGTGTCATTTACCTCAGCTTCAGCAAGGTGTTCAACACCTTCAACTCAAGGTGTTTTCTCCCAATATTCTTATATCCAAGTTAGATGTTGCAGTGTGGATGACTGGAGAGCAAGTTAGGTTAAAAGAACTGGTTGGATGATCAGGGTCAGAGTATTGTGGTTAATGGGTCATACTCTACCTGAAGGCTGGTATCATGTGGGGTTCTGCAGGAGTTTGTCCTGTTTAACAGCTTTATCAATGTCCTGGAGGAGGTGGTGGAGTACATGCTCCTCAATGCAGATCTTCCCACATTGGTAGCTTTTCATGGTGATGTGTCGTATGAGGGAAAGAGACGGTGGATCTTGAAGCAGGAGAGGTTCAGAGTGGCAATAAAGAAAAACTTTGTCGTGGTGAAACCAGTCAGGCATTGGAAGAGGTTTCCCAGCGAGGCTGTGCAATCTCCATCCTTGGAGGCTTTCAATGTGAGTGGATGGTCTGAGCAGTCTGGACTGATCTCAAGAGTGACCCTCCTTTGAGCAGAGAGTTTGACAAAATGACTTCCTGAGGCTCCTTCCAAGCTGAATGATCCTGTGATTTGGCAGTAGGGTGTGAAAATAAATTTGCTAATTGCAACAGAGCATTTTTAATCCTTATAAGGGGAGAAGGGACTATTGTAACCACCTAGGATGGTCTTCTGCAATATGCAGCCCAAGACAACGTGGCTGAGAACTTCTATACCAGAGTCATTGCCCTTGTTCCTTGTCTGGCCTTTAGGAAGGTGAGGGTTGTGTGATTTTTGTGTTTTTTTTTTTTGTTTTTGTTTTTTTTTGTTTTAAGAATTGCAGCATGTACTGATGATACTGGTAATAGTGAATAGTCAGATACCACATGGAAAGAATTGAAACTGGAATACCTTATGATAAATGTTGTGGGAGGCTTGGCTTTATTGCTTGTAACTTTGACTTTTTTTTGTATTTTCACTCTTTATGAGTATGTGGAAGTTTACAGAATTTGGCTAAATTTATGCTGGTTATGCTCTGCAAATAAATCCTGTTAGTTCTGTGCCCTTTAATGTGTTAATTGTTTTCATCTACCTTTTTGTTGGAACAACACTTTTTCTCTGCATAAACTGAAATATGAAGTAAAATCTGTGGCTTTTATTTTGTAAAATTTCTCTTATTTTTAGAAAAGGAAAAGAACAGAGCTTTAGCAAGACATTTTGGTGCATGGGTTTCCCTGCCATTTATCTTGCTGCGAGACACCATAAATCTCAGGCAGTTCCTTTCAGGTGCTGATGTGGATTTGCAGCCTTTCTTCCTGTAGGAGCAACTGGGAGAGCTTGGTCTCCCCATTTGGGAATGTTTGTTTTGCCCTCCTCTAGGTACCGTTCTGTGTGCTCTTTAGAAGGAGATTCTAAACTTAACTGGTACCAAAAACCTCTGTGAAATAAGTCAAGTAGGAATCCCCAGTTGACAAACTGACCAGGTCTGTGGACCACTGGTCACCTGCAAGGCCATGATTTGCATCTTACAGAATAATCTTGTGGTGTTTTTTTCTTTTTTTTCTTTTTTTTTTTTTTTTAAACAGTATACTTGTGGTTCTGTTTTGATTTCACTCTGATGTCTGGGGAGGGGAAGGAGCAGTTTTTCAAAGGGATGCAGAGATATTTGTGAGAAATACTTGTGATTGGCTTTTGGTCTGAAAATCTTGAAGCCTCTACTGTAGCTGTCACAGCAAGAATACATTCTAAAGAATATTTAGCAGTTTTGTTGGGTAAGGTTCATCCTACTGTTCTTGATGAAGGAAGTAGGTATATGGTGTAACACATTGATTTGTAGGGGAAGGGCAACTGCATCACAAGCTTCTGACACCCAGGCAATAGCCTGCTCTGGGTTTGGTTGGTTTTTTTTTTGATGCGTGATCTAAATTTGAGCAAACTATCTTTTTACAAGGGCATGCAGTGATAGGATGAGGAGTAATGGCTTCAAACTGGAAGAGGGGAGATTTAGATTAGCTATTAAGAAGAAATTTTTCACTCTGAGGGTGGTGAGCCCCTGGCCCAGGTTGCCCCGAGAGGCTGTGGCTGCCCCATCCCTGGAGGTGTTCAAGGCCAGGCTGGACAGGGCTTGGAGCAACCTGGGCTGGAGGGAGTTGTCCCTGCCCAGGGCAGGGGGTTGGAACTCGATGATCTTTAAGGTCCCTTCCAACCCAAACCATTCTATGATTCTAAGATCTTGGGTATTCTTCCACATGTGATGCTGCAATGCTCACTCCTGCTCTCCTGTGGCTCGCTGTATTGCCACTTAGTTGTCACTGGGTTTCTTGGAGATAACTTTATTTTCAGTGATGTATATTGATATTCTTTGGGTTAAAAGTTCAGTATTGATGGAAGTATTTTATTATCAAAAGGTGGAATGTCTTGTAACTCACTAGACTGCTAAAGATGCCAAACTTTTAATGCTGTCACTGTAATAGCAAATCTTTAGTTGAGTCTGACATTCATGTCACTCGATTGCAGGAGTATAGGGAAGAGAGAATTATGCATGGGAGACAAAGCAAGTACTGCATAAATTAAAGTTCTCACTGTCTGTGTGACATGCAAGGTGTTCTGTGAATGCTTTCAGGTGGATGGGTATGTCCTTGTAAAAAGGTACTGAAATTAGAAGGAAAAACTAGCAAATAATGTAGCTTGTACTTCTGTTTCTTTTTTTTTTTTTTCTAGTTCCTAGTAATTTGGAGTTCAGGTCTGTGGAAGGGCTTAGTTCACTCCACGTTCTCAAAGTACAGCGTTAACCCCATCAAAAAGATGGTTTGTAATTAATGGAGGGTTAGGTAGACATGATAAGAATATTAGAGTAGGCAAAAAGCCCTAATTTAATTGTTTAAAAGGCTTGGATTGTTGAATATGGAAACAGTGCATAATTGTATAAGAGAAATGCCTAGAACCTTGTGAATGCTCATCTCACTTACGAACAGAAAATTTTAAGGTGTCAATGAAAAAGCCTGGGTGTGCCTGCGGTACTCTCCTGTACTGTATTCCCAACCTTTGTCCAGTTCAAAAGTAGTTTTGATTCTTCACTGAAATACTGGGTTTGGGATGTTGTCAAGACTGCACCTTTGGGCTGCCCGCTTTAATTGCATTTTGAGTGCTGATACATCTTGGGGAACAACAGACGTTTTAAACAAATGTCCAAAGGTAGAATGGCAAAAGGTGTTGGAACTTCTCGTGGAAATGTCATGTATTTGAGGCTGTAGTCTGATGTTACAACAAACCTCATCTAACGTCCCACGTCTCATCATTTCTGTTCCTATAATAACTTGGTGTCCAGTGATCTGAACCATCCAGAAGCACTTGACAAGAAGACTTTTGTCCCAGCTTATCTTCCTTGGCTCAACCTTGTGTATCCAGAGAAGGGAAGCAGGAGCGCACACAGGAGCAGCAGTGTTACTTTTTCTTTTTGGTGATTACCGCCTTTTGGAACAGTTTTGCAGATTATGTCAAACTGAAGTTTTTCTTTCCTGAACCAGCTGCTTAAGCAACTTCCCCACCGGTCATGGAAGTGACAGTCCTAGTGGAAGGGAGTAAGACAGTTGTGCTTAATTAATGGAGCTGGAGAGCGCAGGCGCGGCTCAAGCGGTATAGACTGTATCTTCAGAAGGAGAGTATTTCGAGGTGAAACAATCCTCAAGCTTTTGTAGACTAGAATTATTTCTTTTCCCTAATACTGCAATAATATTGTATGCTGTTCAAGGAAAGACTAAGCTTTTTTTTCCCCTAAAAAACAAAAAGAACTTTTACAGGTATATTAGTAATAACAATGGAAAAAAAAGCCAATCTAACCAACCCCCTGAAATACCTTATTTATCTCTGAATATAATAGTGGACTGCATGAAATACATCCACTTAAATGTGCTCCAAGAAATTATATTTGTGTTAATGTTAACCCAGATTTTTTTATGATGTAAATTTTGTTTAAGTTTGATTGTGCAGTTGGAAGGATGGGCCAAATGTAGAAGCAGTCTGTCCATTTCTCCCTCTGTCCCTCTGTTTGTTTCTTCTGTTGTAATGGGATGACCATGTTCAACTTTGTATGTAGAAGTGGTCTGTGTGCGGGAGGCATTTCAGGCCGAAATTGCAGTCATGGATTCCCATCCCCTTTCTCTCCTTCTGCTCCCACTATTGCTTTATTTGTTGTTATTCAGTGTTGTAAGGGGAACTAAAGTGAATTCTGAGGTTTGCAAGTGTTCCGCAAATGGAGGAATTGGGTCACAGAATCACAGAATGGTCAAAGTTGGAAGAGCCCTCTGGAGCTCCCCCAGTCCCACCCCCTGCCAGAGCAGGGTCACCTACAGCAGGTTGCACTGGACACATCCAGGACGGTTTTTAATGTCTCCAGAGTGGGAGACTCCCCCAACCTCTCTGGGCAGCTGTGCCAGTGCTCTGCCACCCTCACAGGAAAGAAGTCCCTCCTCATGTTAAGATGGAACTTCCTATATTCAAATTTGTGCCCATTACCTCTCATTGAGAGCTTGTGGGATTGAGTTGGGTGTTTGGTTTTTGTTTGTTTGTTTGTTTTTTTTTTTTCCCCCTACATGAGGGTCAGGGAGAAGGCCAATATACCCCATGAATATTGTCACGTATTAGGGGGACATTTGATTGCTTTATTCAGGGGGTCTCATTTTACAACTGATAGAGAACTTTTGATATTCCAAATGAAATTTACAGAAAGAGCATTTGATGTGTCAGGTCCTGTCCTACTCATGTGCATAAATAAGCAGGTCTCAGGCTGAGGTAGATTCATTGAGATGATAGTCAGCTTCTTTTATAGTTTTTTCTTTTACAAATGGCTTTCTGTGTGTGTGGCTTTTTGCAGACAGGCAGAATTTATCTTTCAATGGGCATTCATTTAGAAGTGTCATTTTTGTTTCTATATATTCTCGAAACAGGTAATTCTTATGTACCTCATACTGTGTGCTTTTTGGTCTCTAGTGGATTTGTTGAAATTAAATTTCATGGTATTCTGCTTAAGGCTGCATGTGCTCTATTAGGGTTTACTGAGTGCAGACGTTTGCTCTAAAAATCTTTCGGAGTAGTTGTGTGATACACATATAAAGCAATTTTTGTCGTAGCTAGTGTAACAAGCATATCCAAAATATTTGCTTAGAAATGGCTTGCCAGTTAAAAGTTAGGACCACCTGCTTTTTGATGTGGAATCACAAGATTCGTGCATGCTAAGACATAATCTTCTGGTAGTTAGCAGAAAATCATGTTGAAAACCAACTGTTGGTGGCTGGCGTGTGATTCCTGTATTAATTTCTAGTGCTGCAGTAAGCTTAATTAAGAAAGCCAGGGAAACGGTTTCTAAAAAGACAGAGAAAAAAAATTAACTTGAGGAAAAAGAGATTGGGCACAGTTCATGGAGCCCTTTGCAAAGCAGCATGTAATAATGAGTTTTAAGGGCTAAAGGGTTATGCATTTATGCATGGAATTGGTGCCATTGCCTTTTACTAGTTCTGAGTTCTGAATTGTTTTGTAGTTAAATCCTGGCAAAGTTTTAGACCTTTAGGCATAGACAGTCGAACCCTAGCCTTAATCTGAACTTTTTGAAAATGCAGAGTTTATCAAATGTTTGAGGCAGAAATCAGAGTTTGGTAGAAGATGATGCCTGTTTGGGACACATTTGTTGTGGTTCTTGTAAGAAATCTCTCATGTACGTTCTTGCAGAAATTGAAGTTTACACATGCTCAAGTTCTTTGGTTCATTTTGAGGGTTAAATGCGCTGAAGATCGCCAGTAGTAGGCATTGAACTATTTAATATTTCCTCTGAAATTTCAGCCTTTGACTTCTCTAGTCTGTGCTCTGCCTGGGCACCAGAATAAAACTCAGCTGTTTCTCCTTTGTCCTTCAGAGACCTTCCTGGGATTATAGGTCGAAAAGACCAGATAGCTGGCTCAGATAAAAGGGTATGCAATTTAAAGGATTGTTAGAATAGAAGTCATTTGGAGCAGTTTGAATGATTTTGCTATCGTAAAGAATAAAATAAAAAATATTGATAATTTTAATGAAGTAAATCCAATGACTACATTCGAACTGTTTGCTTTCACCAGTATTAGTCTTCACAGCACTATGCAAGGAAATTGTCATTCTGCTGTATAGCGTCCTCTCTGGTTTTATAGTAAAATACATTCTTATCCAAATTATCTCTCCATTAACTACAACTGTCAATAAAATGAAAAAAAAGGTGAGGGACTGCTATAAGGGGAAAATGTATCAAAATAATTCTAAATCAAGTCTCCAGTGAACAAGTAAGAGATTGATGTGCGGGACAAGGAGACCTCCAAGTAATAAAATCCTGTGGTTATAATAGTATGTGGTACTTTTCTTTCCATCACAATTTATTGGTTAGAGAATCTTCAGTGTGATGTTAAAGAATACTTTAAATGTATGGTTTATCTCATTAAGATGAGAAGAAAAGCTTTGTTTTATTCTTTCATCTTCAGGCTGCAGCGACGTGTTACTAAAACTCTTCATCACTTGTCAGATCAGGCAGGTTAAGTATATTGTATAGTGCTGCTTCTTGAAAGCTCTGCACTAGTTGTTTTTTAGTTAAACAGGAGGTAACCACTTAGAGACTTATTTTCTTCTGCCTCAAGGGAACAGTATGCAGTGATTTTTTTTTTTTTCTCCCAAGACTGGTTTGCACATGTACTGAACTCCTTGATTTTTCAATGACTTCATGTTGAGATGTATTACTAAAGTTTTGGGGAACACCAGACTGAAAATTGCATTTTTCAGATATTGCTAGCTGCTTTTTTTGAAATCTAAATTTAAGAAATAGAGAAAGGATGTTCTTTCTTCCCTCTGTGTGCAGCGTTGGTTGTGTACCTCTGACAATGCTTCATGAAGCCAGTTTATCTGATTCCCATTTTTAGCTTCATTAACCACGTTTGATTTCACCTAACGTTAATCATCTGAAAAATAAGCATCTAATCTAAGATAGTACTTTAGTCTAGGGGGGAGATAAGGTGATTCATCCCATCCCATGGAAGGCTTCTATTTCTCCTTAATCTCTGGAGTTTTATACAGAAAGGGTTGAGATGAGTGGTTCATCCAAGATGGTTGACTTTTTTTTCTTTTCTTTTTTTTTTCCCCCTTATCTTTCTCTTTTTGGTGGGAAGGAGGCACTTATCGTAAGAGAAAGGACTCTATTATTCCTGATGTTACTAAGTGGCACTTCTCAACAGGGGGAGAAGGCACTGAATATTCTGAAATTTAAATAGAAAAAGTAGTATCTGCAGAAATTGGTAGAAAAAATTAATAAAGGCAGTGCTTATATACAAGAGTGACTTCAATGCTAATCAGAAACGTAAGGAAACTAATTTTTCGAGGAACAGCACTGGATATCGCATAATGTGGCTTTGTCAACGAAGTTTTGACTGAGGACCAATCTTCTGTTCTGTGCCAGTCTCTGTTGAAGAGCTTGCTGAACACACTGGCTCCTTTTAATCTACTCTGTCATTTGCAGAGGAGGGGAAAGAATGTTTTACTCAAAAGAAAAAGCGAACCTCATGTAGTTCTGAATTAACTGGAAGCTTCTTTGCTGACATCAGATTACTCTTGCTTCTTAGGATTTTCATATCCGAACCTCTTGCCTGCTAGAATGACCTCTTTGCTTTTCCCTGCACCTTTTATTAAATTCCCGAATTCACTTTCTGGTATTTGAGATGCTACAAGCTCTTGCGGTTGCTCGTTTGTACTGGGTTAATGTGCTACTTGGTTACTACTCAAGGCAGTTTATTCCTACAGTGGAATCGGATCTGCTTGTTTTTGGCAATGCTGCTACTCGCTACATCCTTCTGGAGTATCTTGTTTTTCGTACTGCTACCAACTTACACCATCTCCACCACTGAGAGCTTTTTAGTGTTGGAAGTATTACATCAGTTTAGAAACCAATTGCTTGAAAAAGTATGTTTTTATATAGTTTCTGGATAATGAAAATAGTCATAAACATCACAGTTTCACATTGTTTACAATCAGTTTTCAGTTATTATTGCAAGCAGTAATACAGTGCTAAATATTGGGCTGAAAATACTTCAGTTACCACACTTCAAAGTTGACAGCGCTGTAGCTGTCTGCTGACAAGTAAATATAAAGGCAGTTTTGCTGCAGTTGAAGGAAGACACGGTACGATGCTTTGTAAGTCACCTCTGCTTTCCTCAGCAGAACCAAATCCTTGCCCCTGTGCAAGGTGTGCAAGTGCCCTGGATGCTTTTGTGGTGCATAAATTTGAAATGTGTGCATCGGCTATTTCTGATCTGACTTCTTGTGTCCTACCATTAATATTATATGAAGTAAGTGTTCTGTCACGTTGTTACTAAAGCTTGACTTTCAGATTATTCTCTAAAGTAAACATGCTGCTGTATGGGATGCAGGAAATGGGAAACGTTACCCTCAAGACATAAGAAAGTACTTATAGATTCTCCTGCGCTTCCCTTTGTATGTCAGTGATTCTCATTTACAGGACCTTGTTACAAATGCTGTTTAAATTCTTTTCGGTGTATCCTCGAGTCAGCGGTGTTGAGACTGAATGTGCTGTAGTTTTGCATCTGAGCTGAATAAACAAATTCTGGAATTACTGTTTTCTCTGCACTGATACAAAACATCCATGTATCAGCCTGTTGTTATAACATGAATGAATGAACAGGAGATTAAATTTCAGCACACCGCAACAGCTGTTAAAGATCCACTTATTTATCACTGCAGGCTTCTTTGTACCTAATTTTAGGTGAAGTGATTGTGTTCAGACTTTGTGTGCAGTTTCAGTGCCCATGTCATCAATAAATGAAATCATGACTTGATATGGAGATGGTTACACTTTTTTTTTGCTGACTAGTCAGCTTCTACTGGAAAATTTTTATTCCCTTTAAAATTAAGTGCTAAGTTGTTAGATTGCTTTAAATGTACAAATTAGAATTTCAGCATCTTGATTTATCTTTCAATGCAACTCCAACCACTGAGAAATCTGGTTAATGGGATCAGCAGATGTATTGATGAGTGTTATCTTTGGGTGAAACGCTTTTTTTCTTTTTCTTCTATTTCATTAACCTTTACCTGTAAAGACACACTTTCACTGCTTGTTTTGCTTATTTTTTTCATAGTGTCACTGCATTATGGCCTCTTATATAATTTGTTTTTATCTTCCCCCTTTCCCAGGATAACTTACAATGTTGTGAACCAGTTTTATCCAAAGTAGTCAGAGAGGTAGATTTCTCTAGGATAATTAATTTATTTACATGTTTTCTGAAAATTTGCAAATGGATTGGTGACAGTGGTGCTATTATCAGTTTTCTGATATGATTATTGACCAGTGTTATGTATCATAGATTATCTTCATACTGTTGAACTGATTTCCGAAGTGAAAATAGCTACTGATGTGTCCTGCAATGCGTCCTGCAACTTACTTTATTTGAACATTAGGACTTGAGTTGCACTTCTAGAAATTTCTTCAAAAGCACGTGTTCAGGATGGATGGGGGAAGCTCCTTACTGGATGTGGATCTGCTGCAGAATGGTTGCAAAGGTCTCTCTTTCCAGCAAGCACCCATTCCTTTTCCATTACTATTGTCCATATTCTTTTTCCATCATTACTGTCTTTTCATAGTTTAATTGTAGATTTGCCCCTCTGAATCCCATATCCCTCCCCTTCCACCTTATCAAGTGCTTTGAGATTTCTATATTCATCTTTCCTTCTTCCTTCTTACTGGATTTCTTCACCAGTCCCCCCCCTTTCGAAAGGGCTGGTCTCCTTGGCCAGGAAGGGAATGGTACCTCTTGCTGTGCCTGCCTGTGCGTAACCCTGTCTGGAAAAAATTCAGAGCATTACTAGCGGGAAAGGAAAGATAAGGTTGAGCTTGGAGGAGATAATGATATGTGGAGACTTGCAGCAAGAACTTCTGTGGCCGCACCTGATGCATATAGAATCATTAAGGTTGAAAAAGACCCTTAAGACCAAGGAATCCAAGTGGAGAAAGGCAGAGCTGGGGGAATCCTGGGGAGTTACAAGCCTGCGGAAAAGGCTGTGCGTCAATGAGCCTAGGGGATTTGGGAGAGCTTGGGTTGATAGGAAGGGGGGGAGATCTTTGGGGCACAGCATGCAAATGGGTCAGACTAGGTTTTGGAAGGTCCTGGAGCTGTTGGTTGTGCTGCTGTTCTTGGTGTGGTTTCTGATGCTTGGCTGTCACACTCATTTGAAATTTAGGAGCTGAAGGGAAGGAACTGGGTGCAGAAAGATGCCATTCTTTGAGGGCAGTAGTGGGGTAGGACAAACAAGCAGTTGCTACACTCTTTAGTAAAATTGAAATATAACTTCTTAAATTTGACATGTTTTGTGGTAGTTTTAGGTAGCAGAGTAGTTACAAGTTAGTGATTGGTGCTGGTATCAGCGTGTGTTGGTATCAGTACAGGATGGTGATTTGGAACCACAGTTTTACAGGATTCCGTACTGCGTGACCCCTTGGGAGGTTGGGAGACCTGCGAATTCCGCCCTACAACAGGACAGGCTGGCAAAACTCTCCTGCGGTATGTTGTACTACTGATCAGTCAGTACAGGGGAGCTGGTGGGCAGTCACTGTGTGCTTAACTCTGGGCCAGCCATAAAATTCACCTTGTTCAAATAGACCCATGACATGAGAGAAGGTGGGGTTATTGTACATATAAGAGGAAGAGAACCTAAATCCACGAGAGGCCGAGTTATCATTAATTTAGTTGCTCACAGGAAGGAAAATACCGTTGGTTTTTAATTTCACAAAGCAGAGAGAATTTCCTTTGGCATTTGGAGCGGTGAGTATGCAGCTGGCTTTGGAAATAGTGTAAGCAATAGTGAAGGGGTTGAATGTCAGAAGGCTGATGAAGCGTCGTCACCACGAAGCTGTATCTTACCAGCAAATACCAGTCTTTGGTTATCTTTCTTTGTGTTTATTTGCCTTGCCCTCTTTATCCTGATTGATTATTTGGATTGGTTTGCTGCGAAAGGACAGGCCCTATCACAGGGCATGATAAGGTCATTTAAAGTTACCAATATGTGAGTGTGAATGGAACACAAAATTTTGTTTTAGGTTGAAAAGCTAGGTGAATAGAAATTTATATTTTGCAAACATTTATTTATAAAAAAGAAAAAAAAGGGGGGGATTGTTCCTTGTAAGTGTTTACAGTCATTTGCACTGTGTGTATAGAACGCACAAGATCAGAGAAGAACATTATTTTTTATCACAGTACGTATTCATGCTAACTGATCCCTTTCAGTTGCTCATTGGAAGTCTTCACTTACCTTCTTTGGGTAGCAAGGCCCGTTCCCTCTGCTTTGAACCACATTTATGTAAAAGCAGGGCCCTGAGCCCCACAAAGAGTTGGCACATGGACATTTGACAATAAAATTCAATGCCTAGAGCTACTCCGAGCTATTCCCACCAATGAAAAGGTATGTGAAAGTGTCCTCAACAGAGGGTTTTCTGATTCAGAGTGATGAGCAGCTTTGTGAATCTTCTCGTTCCTGTCCAAGGTGACTGCATTCCAGAGCTGTAGTTGGGTAGAATTGACTTTTCAGTGCCACTGATAGTGTGCAGTCACAGCTGGAGAATCCTCTTTGAAGGTGATGGTAGTAGACAAACTGAACATCAAAATTTGCTATTTATGTAGCCTTGACAGTACGGAGATTCCCATGCGGGAGTGCCGGCTGGTGCAATAGCAGTTAGAAATTCTTTGCAATTAGTGGTTACTTCTAAATGTAAAACTGAAGACATATTTTAGTTTATAAACCTTTTTACCTAGCTATTAAGTGTAGAAATACATGATTATTGCACTGTCATCTATAGTGGTAGAAGACTTTCATTGAAATACATGTGATGAAAGAATTTAGAAGTGATTTTGTCCAAGAAAATAAAAGGGATACCAGTGAATTTCCCCGTGCTGTCAGATTAAATAACTTTACTGTAAACTTATGAACCATAAAGATCAGAAACTGGACAACTTAAAATGTCCTGAAAGAACACTGCGTGCTTAATCCTGTTGAAAGCAGAATCGTAAAATCTTTCCCATCGTTGCTTACAATATGATTATTTTCTAAATGTTGAATTACAGAATCCTGATGCTTTTATCCATTGTACTCAGCAAGAAAAGCCTTACAGTGTACGTTCAGTAGGAAATAGTAGGAATTACTAGCACAGGCAATTGAAATAGCAAGTTGCTCAACTGTTTTCAGTCTAAGGGTATTCTGCCAATGATAGTCTTGTAAAGATAAGTGATACTTCTGTTTTCATTATTATTATTTTTTAAATTATTTAAAATGAGCAGGTTAGCAAAATGACTTATGGCTAAATACCTGCTAAAATAAGTTCTTTCATATATATACACTTATATTGTGGAGGTGGGTGAGAAGGATGGGTTAATAAGATGATTCTGTTGAAATGATTCACAACCTTGTAAGGGCATAGAGAACAATTTTAAAAGTTACAGTATAACTTCACATAGTCATGTAGGTGGCACAGCAGGAATTCAAGAGAAAATAAAAATTAGGTACATTTTTATGTTAATTGGCTTCTTTAACTCAGTCCACTTATTAGTGCTAAATGACATTTTATTAGCTGTCACATGTTTCAAGATACATTGCCCATATTTCAAGTTTCTTCTCCTGCAGTGCTTTCCTGTATCTGTCACTTGTTATATCTAACTTAAGTCCTCTACGACAGGATGTTTCTTCTATGTCAAGCATGTATATTTTTTGTAATGAATTCTAAGTTTCTGGAAGAAAATTCTTGACAGATTTTTGAGGATTCACTAAACTGTACTGAAATTCTTGTAACGTTGTTTTCAAATAGTCATGGAGTTTAACAGGAGAATCACACAAATATACATTTTTAAATTTGTGGTGAGAACCTCTGTCTATTCTGCCCTGTGCGATTGTCATGACTGCAGGACATCTCTCCCTGCCTGCGTTCAGGGCTGACAAGTCTGAGCTTAGCATGGACGGGGGAGAGGTTGATGTGTTTTCTGGGCAATGTGGAAACCCAGACTGGGTATTGCGTGAGGGAATTTCTTAGTGGAAGAGCTCACACAATTGTTGTTAAGCCAGCGGGGGCTGGAAGGGCTGGCCGGGCAGGCTCTTTGGTGCGGCAGCATGGCCGTGTCCGGCACAGAGCTTTGCTCCTGTGTCCTTGCTTCTTGGCTCCCACCACTTCATTCTCCTGTGCTCCATGTCCACTTTGTGAGTTGATTAAAAGAACTAATTCTAAGTTTAGCCTTGGGATTTTGTATTTTTTAATTTTCTGTCTTTCCTGTGGATTGTATACATCCATTTCTGTTTACTTGATTTTTCTGTTAGCTTATTAGAACATAACCTTGGACATGCTAGGGAGTAATGAAAATTCTTCTTTGCTTTTCTCGTTTAGGTGTGAATCTCCGAAATGAGTTATTCTTGTTAAATAGAGCTGTTAAGCACAGGCAGATAGAACCAAATTCAAAGAATCGCAGGGAAAAAACCTTGTAATTCTGCTCTCGCCCTGTTTTTTTTTCCCAGCTCCTCTCATAAGTTCATTGTT